>NC_073233.2:141295357-141621071 GCF_029281585.2 Gorilla gorilla gorilla | reverse complement strand
GGTGGGGAAGTGCAAAGGGGCTGCCCACTCCCCTTTCCTAAATGCCTTTCTGCATTGATTTTGAAATTTCGGTCTTTAAACGAAAGTTGCTAGGGCTGAGGTGTCATTTTACTATGTGCAGTTATTTGGGCCGACTTCTGCACTACAAAGGATGGGTTGTCCCAGGTCTAGTGCCCTTCTGAGGATGGTCTTGGTCCCTATGCTAGAGAGCACAGTCTACAAGCGAGTAGAGAGAGGCTGAGTGAGGAAAGAGACCCATAAACCAAATAATGTACCCACCCATCTACCCACCCATCCACCTATCCACCCATCATCCATCTATACACCCACCCACCCATCATTCATCAATCCATTCACCCACCCACCCATCATCCATCCACCACACACCCACCCATCCACCACCCACCCACCCATCCACCCACTTATCCACCCATCATTCATCCATCTACCCATCCACCCACCCATCATCCATCCATCCACCCACCCACCCACCCATCCACCCTTCCACCCATCCTCCCACCCATCCACCCTTCTACCCATCCATCCACCCACCTATCTACCTATCCACCCACCCATCCACCCATCCAACCATCATCCATTCATCCATCCATCCATCCATCCATCCATTCATCCATCCATCCATCCAAGTGAATGGTCTCCTTGGCTCCTGTGCTAGAGGGGCCATGTCAGAGGCAGGTACTCAATGCAGTCCAGTGGGGAATCAACAGAATAAGTGGTTTTCCTAGAAGGAGACAGGGTTAGAAAAGCCTTCACAAAAGGCTTTGTGATCTTTTGGCATCTCCTGGAAAGGGGAGATGGCAAGAGTGGTTCGTGAATATTTAGAATTCTCTGGAAACATTTCTGGGACCTGGAACAGTGGTATCTTTTCTCTTTTGATCCTGCCTATGCTCGCTCCACTCATCACACCCCACCTGTCAAGGCAGCCTCATGTCTCCCTTTACTCACCTTGTCAAGTTCCCCTTCCTTATTCACCGTGTGTCGTGGGAACGTGAGGAATAACAGACACAGCAAACAGTATGGAAGCATATTAATAAATCATTTTAAAGTATTAAAATTGATATTGGGCTTTTCTGCAATATTTTATCATTTATAATTTATTAAGCATGTTATTTGTCACCTGGTTAAGCAAGAACAACCAATATTTCATTGGGGGATCTGATTTCTCAACGTGGGATGGAAGTGGTGGAGTCTTTCCCATGGAGAGTGATAGGATGCCAGCCTGAATGTCAGCTGGCAGCTTGACCTCGTGGTTTCTTAGTTTGTTTATGGATTATGATGATAGCCTGAAGCCCTCTGAATACCCAGGACAGGCAGAGGTATGAAAAGTGCACATACTTTCTCTCCCTCATGTGTCTCCCTTCTCCTGGGACAAGATGGGGGGTGGGTGATTCCCAATGATGCTGTCCAGTCTCTCCTGTGCTTACTGTCACTCACTGCGTAGCTGTGGAGTCCTCCAATGTGCCAGGCACTGTTGACAGCAATGAGCACACATCACTAAACAAAACAAACCATGTTCCCGTCCCTTGTGGGGCTTATCTGCTTGCGGAAGGAGATAGATAATAAAAAATAAGCACACCAAATTTGCAAATGTGATAGTAGATGAGCAGGTGATAAGTGCTGTGTCTTAGCTAGAGCTGCTATACAAATTACCATAGCTTGTGAGGCTTAAACAACAGACCTCTATTTCTCACAGTCTGGAAACTGGGAAGTCCAAGATCAAGGCGTTGGCAGAGCGGTGTCTCGTGAGGGCTGCTTCCTGGTTTGCAGATGGCTGTCTTCTCCCTGAGTCCTCACGTGGCAGAGAGAGGGAGGGTTCGAGGGAGGAAGAGAAAAAGAGAGAGACAGAGAAAGGCGGCAATCTTTCTCCTGTCTCTTCCCATAAGGGCACTAATTTCATTCATGAGGGCTCCACCCTCATGACCTGATCACCTCCCAAAGGCCCCACCTTTTACTACTCTCACTTTAGGAGTTAGGGCTTCAACACAAGAATACTAAAAAGACAAAACGATCAGTCCATACCATGTTATATAGTAAGAAGGAGAAAAAAGAAAGCAGCAGAGAGTGTGGGGTGGGCTGACAGCCCTTGTGGTAAGCAGCAATGCTATTTGCTACACACCTTGTTTCTGCCTTTTCCTGGCTGAATGGCATTTGGATCCCAAGGAATTGGAGCCATGTATATTGTCCCATGTTCACAACTCCATGAGGTATCTCTTGGACAGAAAAACGTCATCGAGGGATGGCTTGTCCTGGCCTGTGTCGCTCCCTCCTTGCACTGCCCACCTGCTGCCTGTGCCCCCAAGGACTGTGCTGGCTCCTGGGACCCTCCCTCTCCATCTTTCCAGGAGGAAGAGCCTGGCATAGGTTGGAGAGGCCAGGTGGGGCACACTTGGCTGTGGAGCTGCAGAGCTGCCCCCTTTTTCCAGAGGATGTCAGGGAAAGCCGGTGGATGGGAAGTTGGTGACGTCTGGCGGTTGCTGACCACATCAAGCAAGCCAAGGAATAAAGCCGCTCAGCAGCACAGATGGCAAACGGCTGCATCTGGACAGCTGCGTGGCTCAGCCGTTTCCTCTTCAAATTGGTGTCGCCACTCCTCAATGCCTGGCTTGGGGTTATCTCTGGACAAGCGTGTCAAACCAGGAGCTTCATTCCTGGAAGCTGCGGTGAACTTCTGGAGTGAATGAATTTGTGGATGTCGGCCTCCCAGGGCTCCTGTTTAGCTGATTCTATTGGCACAGGTCTCTGATCTGAAGCATCTCACTGATTGCATCTATGAGTCAGGCTGTGCTTCTAGTTTCTGGTCATAGGGCACCTCAGAGATGGAAAACTAGGGAGGAATGGGCAGAACCTGGACACCCCACCTTTGTAAGCCAGCAGAGCCACTTAGGGCAGAGCTCTGGGGGTATGGGATGGTTAGGAATCAGTGAATGAAAGAAGGAAGGGGTTTATAGTTAGCATGCAGAAACTTACACAGTCATGGTGTTTATTATATTTATCACAGTCTTAGGAAAATCTGGCTTCTCTGGTGGAAGTGTGTCAGTCACACAAATGGCATCTACCACATGTCTCCAAGTCGGGGAGGAATTGAGCACCATTGACTTAGGAGGTGGGATGGGAGAGCAAGGGCTAGATGTTTTAGAGACAGCTCAGTCTTTACCAAAGGTGCCTTGTCCCAAGAATCTTTTAGGGAACTTGATAAAAATGTTCATTCTTGGGCTGTACACCCCCAAACTAATCAGCCAGCCCTCCAGGGGAGGAGCCTGGGAATCTGCCTCTTGAATCAGCACTCCAGTGATTCTTACAAGAGGGAGCATGTGGCTCTCAACAGGGCGCGCATTAGAATTAATCAAGGAGCCCTTGATAATTGCTGGTCCCCTGGCCTCATCTTGTAGAGTCGGCTGTATTTCATCTGGGTGGGGGCTGAGTGTTGCAAGTTCTAAAAGCTCCAAGGTGTTCTTTTGCTCAGGTAGGGGAGGCTCCTGCGCACACTAGAGAGTTCAGGCTTCTGCGTAGAAGAGTGAAGGAGGAATCTCTTCCTTGCGCACTCACTGTTTGCCTCTGGCTGGGTGACTTCTGCTCATGGAGCCTCACTGCATGAAGAGGAGGTAGTGTCTCTGCATGATCCACTTGAGGGGGCTCTGGAAGAGTTAATGAGACCCTAGGTGTGAATGCCCTCTTCCACAGACCCCAGCTTTGTGGAGTAAGCCACCAGCCCTGCAGCACCCTTTAGGACTGTTTCTGCTCCTCTCCAGCCATTCTTTCTTCTGGGGTCTGCCTGTCTGGATGACAGATGCAAAGGGCATAAGAGTCTGGGACAGGCGGGGACCCAGGCAGATTCCGACTGCTGCTGCGTGTCAGGTAATGAGGAGGGAGGGCTCTGGGCAGGCAACCGCTTCCACGCCGCCTTGTCCACCTCCACATTCTCCTGACTTATTACATTGTAATAAATTGAACCATTCCACTTCATTATTTCATATATGAGGAGATTTATAGATTGTCCTGGTGGCTGAAGAGGCAGTGATTAAGGAAGCAGTGTGCTAATGAATAAGGCTGGGCACAAAGCCGTTTTAATTAATGCACAGCCCAGGGGCTGTAAACCGCTTGCTGATAACAAACCTGCCCATCGAAGAGTTGAACTGACAACTTCCTACAGAATAAAGGCTGATGGCGACACGGGGAAGTCATTCAAGTGACAACTAGGGCTGCTAACCTCGGTCTCTCTCTCTACTCCTGGGCTCACTGTGGCAGAGCCACCCAACACGTATTTACTTAGTTTTTCCTGCAAAATAGTTTCTACTCTCCGGTCTCCTGACACCCCACTGTCCTCCGCCTCTTGCATGGAGCATCCCAGAGGCTGTGGACATTAGGATCATACTCGAACTTTCTGAAGGTTTTGTTTGGTCAGATTCATGGAGCGGAGGATGCCTGTTGTTCTTCACAAAGCCCCTGTGATATGATTCTTTTCACCCAAACTTCTTCCAGAGCTCTGGAGATTTAGTCAAGTCCAGTGTGCTTGAAAAGATTTTTTTTTCTCTTTCCTTTTTCACTTTTGGTGGCACAATCCCTGTTGACAGCTTGGCTTTGGAGGGTTTCATCTTACCAGCAACTTGGCTGCCATGGGGCTTGGCTTCCCAGTGTGGAGGTGCAGGGGTCTCTGAGCGAGCCCACACATTCTGCGTCCTTGTCACACTGCTCTACACCCCGGGGTTTTCAGTAAAGGCTCTTTCCTGACAAATTAAGTCCAAAGGGTGATGGGAAACACAGTAACCTTTCTCTGTTCTTTTCATGGTTTCCTGCCAGGATTTGCTGTTTGGAGACATGGGAACACTGCACTAAGATGACTTTTCAGCGAGTTGATAACTGATGATTTTGGCCGTGACACAGAGCATTATTAGTAGTGCGACTGACTAACATGAATAATAGTGATTCTCATAACAAGAGGAATGTAGCCACAATGAGAGAAAAATCTTAGCCAACAGAATGATTTGAGGAAAACGCTATTGATAATGAAATGGGGCTTATTGAATTAACTGTTCCATTTAGCAGACACGTGAGCAGAACCCAGGATGGAAGAATGTAATCACCAGCGTGACTCCAGTGATGGAGATGAACTAGTTGTGGAGACTGGGGAGCAGCAGAGTCAACTCAGTTATCATCTTGGCGGCCGGGCTGCCGTCCAGCTCACAGAAGCCACCTGATCCGGAAAAGATTTCCAACGCCTGCTGGAGTAAGTTTGGCAGTAAGTTGTTATTGCATCTGGCCTCCTACCTACAAAAACGACCCCGATAGAAAGGTGATCCTGTGTGATGAGTTACCCTGTCCTCCTGTGACTGCTCTCTATGTCATGTTTTCAGAGCAGCCCTCCCAGTCAGGAGAGCAAAGTCACATTCCATCTGTGGACATCTGAGAGGAGATGCAGAAGCCAGTAGCTGATTTTCCTCCCCTGCTCCTTCCCTTGAATAAACACACTTGATGCATACTGGCCCCCGACTCTTGGCTGTCCTCTGTGGTGCATGGCTGGGTCCTGGTGGCTTCTCTGTGGCTGCAAGTCCCCCCAAGGTCTATGATGTCTCTGGGCACCCCTGTCTGAGCTGTGTCTTTCCTGCTAGTGCTGTCTCCACCCTCCTCTCACACAGATAGTCTTTTCTCCCCCGTAGAAGGCAGCTGCAATATTTACCTAAAAACCGGAAGCTTTAAAAAATTCCAGGAGGCTGAGGCAGGAGAATTGTTTGAACCCGGGAGGCGGAGGTTGCAGTGAGCCGAGATCTCACCACTGCACTCCCGCCTGGGTGGCAGAGTGAGACTCCGTCTCAAAAAATAAAAATTAAAAAAAAAAAATTTCCAAGAAAACTCTGGGTGGGTCGGGGGATTAATGTCTTAATGTAATATATTAAGAACAGATTAATCCAGAAATAACAGCAATAGTACATTTTCTCCTACCGTTTCTTGAACGATTCCCATATTATTTAAATTACCTGCTTTTTTATATTACCGCCATTTGAGACAGAAAAATTGAGGCACCTGGGAGGTTTGTGACTGAGCCAGGATTAATGGTACAGTAGAGGCAAAACAAAAGAAGTGAGACTCTAAGTAGGAGCTCGCCCATGAGAGACCTGCTGCCTTGGTGAGCTAGGCGCTGCTTACCTCTGATTTTTAGCGAGCAGTTCTGAGCGATTGCTGGGCTTTTTATGACGAAGATGAGGAGGAGCCTGAGACCAAGAGCTTGGGCAGGAGGATGACGGACAGAATTTTGTAATTTTCATGTAATCATACTAGGTCTCACTTTCTGCAATATCCCTTAGACTGCCGGTTGCCTGTCAGATATATCTTAGAAATGAAATTGAGGAGGAGAGTGCATTTGGGAAATAATAGAACTCAGTTCTAAGTAACACATTAAGCTTAATTTTTAATGGTGGAGAATCTTACGGACACACCCTCTGTAAATGTTGAAGATCACGGGAATACTGGCGGGCAGAGCATATAACACGGCGGCCCAAGGTGCTACTAAAATCCAGGGAAAATGGCCTCTTAACCCTCGCTATCTGCAAAACCTACTCTGGCTCAAGTATCATGAAAGGCCTGGCTGGGAAGGAGGACACCAAAGGAAACTGGAATCCGGCAGGAGGACTAAATAGGGAAGGCTGTTTTTCTCCTTTGCCTGAGCAGCGCTGGCTCTTGAGAACCGCTGGAAACTGGGAAGAAAGAGGGAGGGTTTATTTTCTGGGACCATAGTTGCTTCGGTGACACCTCCTTGGAGGAGGCAAACCTTCGTAATTGAGGTTTTTAAAGGACATATAGAAGTTGTTTCTTTGCCCTTAAATTCACTCACACTGACCAGAATGTCAGTAATTTTGGCCGTCTCCAGCTGCCATCTCCTGCTGCCTTCTGCTTTCTTGTATTCTTTCTAAGAGTGAGCTTACTTATCCATCCTTTTCCTTTCTTACCCCTTAGATTACTATGAAAGGCATCACCATTTCTGGAGGAGGCTCTTGTGTTTAATATGCTTTCTATCACGTTCTTCTAGTTCCTGTACCATTGAGCTGACCACAAAAATTGGATCAATATATCTGCTTAACAAGATATGAAATCCAGCACGTAGAAAGGTCTGTCAAAGGTCAATCAAAAAGGTGTGGCAACCATGGAATACTATGCAGCCATAACAAAGAATGAAATCAAGTCCTTTGCAGCAACATGGATGTAGCTGGAAGCCATTATCCTAAATGAATTAATGCAGGAACAAAAAACCAAATATCACATGTTCTGACTTATGTGGGGGAGCTAAACACTGGGCATGGACCTAAAGACAAGAGCAGTAGACACTGGAGGCTATAGAGGGGGCAGGGAAGGACAGAAGAAAATGCCAAACATCTACCTATCAGGTACTATGTTCACTATCTGGGTGACAGTTCAGTTGAAGCCCAAACCTCAGCCATGCAATATATCCATGTAAAAACCTGCACATGCACTTTGGGAGGCCGAGGCAGGCAGAAAGCCAGGAGTTTGAGACCAGCCTGGTCAATAGGGCAAAGCCCCATCTCTACTAAAAATGCAAAAATTAGCCGGGTGTGATGGTGGGCACCTGCAGTCTCAGCTACTCAGGAGGCTGAGGAATGAGAATCACTTGAACTCGGGAGGCGGAGGTTGCAGTGAGCCGAGATCATGCCACTGCACTCCAGTCTGGGGGAGAGTGAAACTCTAAGCCTCAAAAAAACCAAAAAACAAAAACAAAAACAAAAAATACCCCTGCGCATGTGCTCCTTGAATCTAAAATTTTAAAAGAGGGGTGGCAAACTCAAGGGCCCGAGGGAACTGGCATTTCACATAAATGAGTGAGATAATGGACATCCAGTGATGCCAAGTGGCTCACGCTAAGACCAGGTGTGACACATCTAGCTTTAGTTACTTTTTACAGCACCTTTCCAGGTAAAGCTGAATGCCTCCAAAACACCCAGAGGGCTGTCAGTTGTTCCACATGCAGTTGATTGGTGGTGCTGGTGGCTATGTGTGTCCAGACAAATGCACCTCCAAGCTGCAGAGCCAACCTGGCTTCATGGCCAAGGAAGCACAGCGGTGACACATTTCCCTGGTGACCCTCATGTCAAATGGATGTCTTTTAATCCTTTCCTCAACAAGCCATCTCCTATCACTCACCAATCCTAAAATCTCTTCTTCCTCTGTTTTTTCTTTCCTTCTTCTTCTATTTTTTTCTATAGGCTGTTTCCATACAGGCAGAGGCCAGTGTCATCTCCAGCACCTGGGGGACATAAAAGAAAGAGCCAGTGGCCTTCCCCCAAGACAATCTCAGGTGAATACGCTTGACCCAGACGAGGGAAGGATCACACAAACTCTCCGTTGATGTATGTGGCAGTTAATAAATCATTTTCAAGAAGCTATTATTCTCTTACTTAAAGCATTCTTGTTTCACTGTGAACAGTGGTTATTTTCTTAGTCGGGTTTAGAAGACATCCTACTGTCCCCAACATTGCAATTGGTTCTGATACATGTAGTATCTTAGTCACCTTTCAACTCCATGGACTCCATTTCCTAAGTGCCATGAGACATGTTCCTGGGGAAACACTGTGTCCAAGGCAGTGATTTGAGAGCAGGATGTTTATCAGGAGTGCTCTTGGATACAGCCCTGTCTGGGAGGGAGGGAAGCAGGGCCCAGTGGCTCTATAGTCAGGTCAGAGGCCTCAGCTGACCCCACAGGGGGTCCTGGAAGCTGGCGTTGTCCTTCAGAGTCGTCCCTGATTGGTGCAACAGGTCAGGCCTTTGTTCTACCTTGCTGATCCCTTAGCAAGGCTGACCCTCTGGCAGGGGCCTTCCTGGGGAGGGACACAGCAGTGAGGCAGTTGCAGTGCTCCGGGGAGTGGGCCTTCCTGGGGAGGGACACAGCAGTGAGGCAGTTGCAGTGCTCCGGGGAGTGGGCCTTCCTGGGGAGGGACACAGCAGTGAGGCAGTTGCAGTGCTCCGGGGAGTGGGCCTTCCTGGGGAGGGACACAGCAGTGAGGCAGTTGCAGTGCTCCGGGGAGTGGGCCTTCCTGGGGAGGGACACAGCAGTGAGGCAGTTGCAGTGCTCCGGGGAGTGGGCCTTCCTGGGGAGGGACACAGCAGTGAGGCAGTTGTAGTGCTCCGGGGAGTGGGCCTTCCTGGGAAGGGACACAGCAGTGAGGCAGTTGCTGTGCTCCGGGGAGCGAGCACCTCTGTCTGGGACTGGGGTCTGGTCTGTGCACCAGGAAGTTTATGTAAGGGGAAGATTCCCGCCTCATTTCTCTCTGGTCGAGATATTTTGTTTGTGAAGTTGCACAGGAGATAAGATTAACTTTTGGCTTTAAGAGTGCATAACGCTGAAACTCCAGCCTGGCTGTGATGTATGGATGAAACATCAAGTTCTCTTTCTTCACACTCTCCCTTTTCACCCTTTTTACTTGTTTTCTGTACAATTCTGTGACAATGTGCATGGTTCTCTCCCCACAAAACCTCTGCTGGCTCCCTGACAGCATTTTGTAGCTGTTTGTAAGTGACAACTAAAGGTTGTTGCAGGGAAACAGAAGGACATGCCACTATATTTTGGGGATATATAGGGCATTATCTGAAAGCCTACTCCAGGGGAAGACGTTTACAACGCGTGCTTGCCTGTGCTGCGGTTGTTAGCAGGTGCAGGCTCCTTCGCCCCCATGTCCAGTGTAGGAAGGCTCACCTGGAAGCCCTCCCAGATTGGATTCTCAATGTGTGCTTCACATTTGCCACCTGGTTCACCGGCATCTCTCGTCAGGGGTCTCTCGCAGGTATGGCTGTGGAGGTTGGCATCCAAGGGCGGGGCAGAGATAAGCCCCAGCGCTTCCAGGGTCCCACGTAAAAAGAAAACAACATACGAAAGATGGTGCTGCGGCCTGCGGCGTTGATGATATTTACGGGGTGATGGATGAATGTGGCGAGCCAGGCAGCATAGCCTGATCAGGGTGAAATGGCTGAGCGGAGGAGCGGCGAGTGAATCAATCATGGGACCCGCTCCACCCGCCAGCTGGGTTCATCAGCTTCACAGCCTCTCTCTACAGGCTTATAAATTACCCCTGATGGAGGGCTGGCATGTTGGGCCAGGTTGCGGTGACTTCTCCAGCAGAGATCAATAGGCTGCAGTGAACAGAAGCAACAGAACTTTGATGAACTCCAGTGAGATAGTTGGCGATGCACTCCTGCTTGCTTTGATAAACCCATATATTTTATGCCCAAGCTTAAATCTTCCAGCAAAAAAGCAAAGATTTGGACTTAATTTAACATACCTATGTAGTGTACCATAGCACTGGAGGGCATGGCATCCTTCAGTCCTGGCCTCATCTGCTGGTTGTATGACCTGGATGGTTTACCTAATTAACGTCTTTGTCTCTCGGACTACTTACTTTTGAAAATGGCAATAATAATACACAGGGCTCCTTCCTTATGAAGCTCTTAGTTTTTCGTAGAATTGAATTAGTTAATATTTATAAATCAGCATTAATAATTTTAGCAGTTATTACTATGGGCTTAGATCTTATTGCCTGGTCAACCTCAACTCCACTCAATTTTGGAAGACTAGCTCACCTCTTCCTTTGCTGATAAACAACATCCTGTATGTCACCCTAAATGACATATAGCCACATCTACTCCTACTTATCTTCTTTTAATCGAGAAAATGAAGTGTGTCTTCTGTTCAAGGTCAGCCCCTCTGTCTGCGACTCTTCACCTCCCCTTCCCCATCTTTCTGTGTTGACTCCATATCCTACATTGCCAATTACTGTTCTCTCTCATTGTGGTGTTTTGTTTCCTTTCTTTCTTTTTCTTTTTTGAGACAGAGTTTCACTCTTGTTGCCCAGGCTGGAGTGCAATGGCACAATCTCGGCTCACCACAACCTTTGCCTCCCGTGTTCAAGTGATTCAGTAGCTGGGATTACAGGCATGTGGCACCACGCCCGGCTAATTTTGTGTATTTTTAGTAGAAACGGGGTTTCTCCATGTTGGTCAGGCTGGTCTCAAATTCCCGAACTCAGGTGATCTGCCCTCCTTGGCCTCTCAAAGTGCTGGGATTACAGGTGTGAGCCACCGTGCCCAGCCTGTTTTGTTTTCTTTCTAATGGTCTCACGTCCTTACCCTCTCTAGATATCTAAGTCTCTCCAGTTCAAAAACAATAAACAAATTAAACAAGCCTCTGTTGATTCTGAATCTGAATCTAGTTACTTTTGTATTGTTCTCTCTCATACTCACCTAAACATTTCAAAAGAGTGTTCTAAACTTTATGTCTCTACTTCCTCACCTTTAGTCATTTTTTTGTTTTACCAATAGCATCTTAATTATTCTATCAAAATGTTAAAAGGATCCAAATCTGTTGAAATTATTCTAGTAAAGTCACCAATGATTTTTTTTATTGCCAAATCCAATGAACAGTTTTAGTCTTTATTTTTTTAGTCATTGTTGCTGATAATTCTTTTCTTGATCCTCTATTCTCTTGACTTCCATTATGCCAAATTATTCTGATTCCTTAAAGATTGCTTTGGGTTCAGTGTTTTTAGTGTAGTTCCTTCTAGGTAGTCTCTAGTATGATTTTAATTACATTGTTGCATGTAAGAATTCCTTAGAAGAATGTTTCCAGGCTGGCGCGGTGGCTCACGCCTGCAATCCCAGCACTTTGGGAGGCTGAGGCGGGCAGATCATGAGGTCAGGAGATCAAGACCATCCTGGCTAACATGGTGAAACCCTGTCTCTACTGAAAATACAAAAAAAAAAAAAAAAAAAAAAAATTAGCCGGGCATGGTAGCAGGTGCCTGTAGTCCCAGCTTCTCGGGAGGCTGACGCAGGAGAATGGCGTGAACCTGGGAGGCAGAGCTTGCAGTGAGCCGAGATCGCACCACTGCACTCCAGCCTGGGCAAGAATGAGCCTCTGTCTCAGAAAGAAAAAAAAAAGAAGAATGTTTCTAAATTTCAAAACAGTAGGTATTTGTTTACTTATTTTTCTATCCTTTTGTTGTTGTTGGTATCTGGTTTTATTACATTCAAGTCAGAAAAGAACCTGTGCATTTTGGAACATGTTGAAATTTTCCTTTTAGTTAAACTGTGATCGTGTTTTTTATCAATGTTTGATGGACATTTCAAAAAATACATATTCTCTTACTTGTATGTATACACATATATGCAGATACATATGAGGTTTGTTAATCATGTTATTCAAATACTGTCTACCATTACTTTTTTGTCTATTTGGTTTCTCAGTTCATGAGAGTTTCACTAAAATCTGCTACACCATTTACTTCAAATATCTTCTTCTGTTCCTATGTTCAATGCACAAATGTTTGTTACTGTGATACCTTCTTGGAGAATTGTACTTTTTATTTCTATAAACTACCCCTGTTGTACGTTTCCCTCCTTCACTTGAACGTTCCCTCTTTTGCCTTCTTCAAGAGCTGTTCTGCAGGGGTTCTGGTCTTGCCCCTGCATTCTTGTGCTACCCATATTCCCTGACGAGGCCCCCATTCTTGGGTGTCAAATGCCATATATATATATATATACGTATACTGATATTCAAATTTAAAGCTTGAGTGCAGGCATTCACCCATTTTGGACCACTGTGCCTGGCTTTCTGATGAGCCTCTCCACCTGGACACTGAGGTCGCAGAGCCCTGAACTCAGTATGTCCAAAGCTGCTCTCACCCTTTCACCTGTAAACTTCTCTGGAGCTATCTTCTGGCTCCTTTCATAGCTTCTCCATTTACCCAACCATCAGATAAAAATCTTAAGAGTTGAAAAACTTAGGTCTATTTATTTTTTGGGGTACAAGGAAAAATAATCTGGAGGAAATTGTGATTCATACATTAGGGAGAAATTCCTTTCTTAGTTTTCACAGTGGCTTAAATGAAAGAGTGATGATCACCCTACCCTCAGATGGTCATGTGGCCCTCTCTTCCGGATGAAATCAACCTGAGCATTTGAGAATGGGCATCCTGGCTGAGGCAGCCGTGGTGGAAATCAGAGACTCCAGGATTGCCATCACAAGTTCTGAATCCAGGTTAACTACTAGGTGATCTTAGGCTATTGGCTTCTGAGATACTCCATTTTTTAATGTTGGAATTATTATGAAAATTAAATAAGTTTATAAGGATGGAGGGTTTTTTTCTTGAGTTTACCCAGAAAAATGATTCTCATTAGTTCGTTATCTGATTTCAATGATTTAGAAAGTTAATGAACACATGTACAGACTGACCTGTTTAATACTCAGACACCGTCAAGACCATCTTTCTCTGATGTAGCCCTGTATCAAAAAGCAATGGCTGTGAGTCCTTAAAATGATGTCTCCTTTATTTAAAGGTATGTGGTCTACCCGCATTTTTCTCTGCCTTTGATAAATCACCTGCATTCATTTAACCTTTTTCCTGAGTTTCCACTCTCCACCCCTTTAATCATTTTCACTGCTCTGTCTTGGACCTCCTCCAATTTCTCTGTACCTTTTGGAAAATTAGAATCCCCAAACTGCACATAACACTCTAATAAGGGCCAAGTCAATGCCAAATATAGCTCATGACACTCTTTCTTGTCACTTGAGTGACAGACAACACTGTTAAGACTTCTCAGTAGCATAACAGTGTTAAAAGACACACATCTACATGGCAGACCCCAAGATCAAACTTCAAGGACGTGATCGGCATGCACTTATGGAAGGAACTTAATGCTGTTATTGATCCTCTCTGGAGAATGAGAAGGTGTGCCCAGAATGTTTAGAGGATACAGCCTAATGTGTCCCATGCATGGACCCAAGGGAGCCATATTCATTTGGGGTTTGGGGGAAAAGTGCAGTGTTTGGACTTCCAGATTTTCGATAATAATAGAGACAATTCTCCTACCATTAGACCCCTACCATTTCAGGGTCATCTTGATATAGTTACACTGACTCTAGTTATTTAGCTTGCATGACTACTCTAAGTTTCCTTCTTCCACAGAAAGAAAGCATTTAACTTTCTTAGTTTAAGAGCGGAGGGTTCCACAGGGACTAGTGAGAAATAGAATCTGGAGCAGGAGGCAAATTAGTGCTGATAAGTGGCCTGGTGGGTGTCCTGGAAAGTCTGAAATACTGGAGGCTCATTACATGGAAAGCACTGTGATTCAGTGAGCTATGCAACCAGTGACGTAAAGAAGGAAATTAAATTGGGAGTGGCGGTGGGGGTGAGAGAAGATTTTGGTTCAGAAGATTTTACCAGGGTTAGAAGTTTAGGGACATTTTAGTGGAGATAGAAAGTGATGATTTTTCAGGAAGAAGGGGGATTGGGCAGTCCAGCATAGAGGTGCATTACTTGAGTGTGTGGTTCCTTCAGCCTCCTGCTATGGGAAGCGGCTAAGCAGGTGGAAGATCTTGCAGCCAGACACCTGAGCAAGGGCAGAACAGGCACACAGGTGTTCAGTTGGCATCTTGGAGGCCAAGAAGGTTGAGAGCAGGGTCACTCTCCACTAGAACCCAGGAGCGGAAGTGGGAGATGGCAAACCATGCTGCCGATTACTTATTTCTCAACTGGCTCACGGCAGGAACCAGAGCCGTTCCTCTTCCTCTCTGCTTGCCTGGATGAGGCCAGCTCATGCTGAACCAGTTAAACTTTTCCTACAGTTGGGAGTGATGGAGAGTGGATTGTTTTGGCTAGAACTAGATGAGGACAGGTGGTGCCACCTGCTACAAGTGATTTCCTTCCAGTTGGCTCTAGAGCCACCATTCTTGGTCTTTTTGCAGTTTGGTGGGGCTGGTGGGGAGGGAAGGGAAGGGAAAGGTGGTGGGTGAGGGAGAGAATCTGGATTTGCAGTGAGTCATAATGGGCTTTCACAGGTTGGCAACCCCTTTCAGATACAGCAGCAGATGCATTGGCATTGAGAGATGATTGTATAAGGACATGTTTGAAATACTGATGTTTCAGGATCCCTGTGGTGGCCCTTTCTATTGCAGATGCTTGAGACCTTTCCATACTTCATCAAGGTGACAAAAAGTGCTTGTCATTTTAGAAGGCTGCAGTTCCTTGCAGCCAAGAGTCTTGAGAAGAGGCCATCCGAGAGCCTTGTCCTCCTTTAGCTATTTGCGCTGGTGAAAAGCCCTTCGCCCGCCAGACACAAAAGCTGGCCAGGAACTGCCTTTGGGCCTTCATGTAGTTCAACCACAGCAAGCCATTTGGATGATTTTTCTCTGGAGCAGGAAGTGGGGTGTCTAAAACTCACCTCACTAATCACTGAAGGTGGCACTCTAATTTCTTGCAAGCCTGGTTGTGTCTGAAAGCCCGTACCTCCTTGCGGTGGCCTAGTGTTTGAACACAGACGTGCCCAGTGTTGAAAGGGTTCTCTTGTGGGGCTGCTGTGGCTGAGGGCAGCCTGCTGTAGACCAGCTTTCTGAGCTTTCTCTGTTTCTTAGCTGGTGAAGGAGATGGCTTGTTTATAAATATCAGGCAGGAAAAGCAGGTGCAGGTGGCAGGGCCACCGTTGGAGGCACAGAGGAGGTGGGGTGGGCAAACTGACCACGCACACTTGGTGATTGTTCCGACGGAGCTTGGAGACTCCCTCAGCTTCCAGGGGCTGTTTCTGGCTCTGTAAGCCTGCTGGGGGCCACTCTGGCTGAGATTCTGGGGGCCTCTTGTCTTCTGTTACTCTGGTCTGCTGTATGCACCTAAACCCATTTACAGTTCCAGAGGGCAGGGGCAATGAGACACGCCACGCCCCTTCCTGAGGGACGGCCTCACAGTTATCGAGGTCTACGTCGGCCAGACACTAAGCCTCGGCATACATTATCTTTGATCCTCACTCTGTCCCTATGGGATGGGTATTATTTCCACGGTAGCTTGAGCGGGGGGTGCAGCAGGTGGGGGTAACTGGGAGATAATAATGTCCCTGGGGTAGGGATGATGACTATATGGGTTAGAAGGGCAGGGAAGAGCGAGAATGCTGCCAGGAGGGGCAAATTAAACAGAAGCAGCCAGTGTGTGGAGTGTGGTCTCCAGGCTTTTGAGGGAGAGGCCTCTGGCTGAAGCGGGAATCCAGGCAGATTTTGTTTTTCTGGCTAATTGGATGCTTGTTCACAGTGTCTTCCCACTCACAGAACTAGGCAACAAAGAAGTCTGTGGCGTCCACAGGAGGGAAACAAAGCAAAACGAAGCGCCGCCCAGTGCGGTACTATTAATTCAAATTAATGACCCTCACCTACAAATAAAGCTGGTGCCTGGCAGGTCGCTGGCTCTTGGAGAGCTGCAATGAGAACAAACGTGGCTTTGCCGTCTGGCCAGGCAATCGATGCCTCCTGCCTGTCCCTGGCCGCCCTGCACCCACCTCTTACAGACGTTACCTGTCTCCTGTTAATTCTCCCGTGTCACTCTCCGCTTCCCCGGTGGGGGTGGTGGGGGGGTGGTCAAGGGTTGGCCTGGAGGGTGGGCTTATTTCATAAGAAAGGCCGATTGAAAGGGCCCAGATGCAAAGTCACACTGCTCTGCTGAGCTGGGAGGACACCCCACTGAGAGACGTGTCTGAAACGGGTGGAGGTCTCTGGGCATCGCTGGCAGGGGCGGGTGCCTGACTGTCATTTAGGGACATTTCTGCCTTGATCTGTCGCTCTTATTTATCTCTGCCAAAATAAAGATGTGTTTGATGATAAAGACTTCTTTTATTCAGCCTCTCAGTTACTCCAGCACGGTAGTTAGAGATGAATACAACGTTGCCCTTAAGCTACAACCTGATCTTCACAAGAACCCTTTGAAGAAGGTAAGTTTAGTTTTACTTTAAGACTGGGGACTCAGGGAAGTTAAGAAATTCTCCAAAAGTCACTCAGCTTTTGTGTAATGTGTAATGTGTAAAAGACAGGGTACAAATCCAAGTCCTCTCATTCCAAAGACTTATTTTAATTTTAATACCTATCTGGTGTTTTCCCCTTTGTTCTCTTCAGCATAAAGGCAGAACATTAAAATAACTAATTTTCAGAAGGATCACAGAGAGTTAGAATTGGAATCATCCTTGAAAATCCCCCAGTCTCCCTCCCTGACTGCAGAGTGAAGCGGGGGCCACGGCAATAAAGAGGGAGGGATGTCTTGCCCTGCAAGTTGCAGTGAGGTGGGGGTGTCAAGGCCATAGGCCCCTTCTCTTTCACCCAGGAGAGATTCTCAACAGGGGAAGAGGCCGGGGCATGTGTATTTCCATGCATGTAGCCACATGCATGAACACAGGCACACAGACCCCAAAGGCAGCCTGCGTTTTTTATGCCACGTATGTCCTGCCCCTCTGTCATGCTGGTAAGAGCCGTATTAGATCCTGAAATAGCTTGCCTGCACGCTGGGATCTTTGTCCCTTGCTCTGTCTGGGGGGTCAGGGGGAAGCCTTTCTTTAGAGTAAATGGAAATCCAGAGGATCCCTGCCCCATTCTTGACCCAATCCCTGAGGATTACTTTTTCAGAGAAGTCCAAACCCGGACTTTCTAGACTGCATCCTTGATGACGAGAGGCATTGCTATTTAAATCACATGTTTTCTTTTCTGTGAAGAGGGAATCTCATTCTTTGTAAGCGTTTCTATACATCTAACTGCAAACACAAAGCCCCTGAAAAGTTAGTGGATCTTGGATTTGTCCCATGTTTGTTAATTGCCAGAGACCTTTCTATTTAAACAAGTGCTTCTTTCATTGCAGTCTTTGCACAAACACAGCTTTGGAGAGAGTTTATATTTTTAGGGGAGAGTAAATAGCTCTGCATTGTGCTATACTAGCAACTGTGGATGATGTGGAAACCTGGTTGCCAGGCACAGTGTTTCCTGCTTTAGGAGCTGTACCCAAATGCTTCTCTTTGCTATTTCACTTCATTCATTCATTCATTCATTCATTCATTCAAAAATATCCATACTGAATACTTTCTGTGCACCTGGCACTGTGCTAATTGCCGAGAATATAGAGGAGAAATAATTTCTAAACAATTTCCCCAAGAACTTCACAGCCTAGTGAGGAACAAAGGCCATCACACAGACGTTATACAGAAAACAACCATTTGAACGGTACAAAGTAAAGAAAAGGGACTTCCAACCTCTTCTAGGGGTGTGGAGAAAGGAGTTATAGAAAGCTTCCTGAAAGAGGAAGTTAAGTTATAACTTAAAACGAGGAACAGAAATTAGCAATATGGAGAAGTGAGGGATGGTCAGTGCAATTTAAGTCGAGGGAGTGGTGTTTTAGAAAAGGTTCATGACCGGCAGGGTGGCTCACACATGTAATCCCAGCACTTTGGGAGGGTGAGGTGGGCGGATCATGAGGTCAAGAGATCGAGACCATCCTGGCCAAGATGGTGAAACCTCATCTCTACTAAAAAAAAAAAAAATACAAAAATTAGCTGGGTGTAGTGGTGGGCGCCTGTAGTCCCAGCTACTTGGGAGGCTGAGGCTGGAGAATCGCTTGAACCTGGGAGGCAGAGGTTGCAGTGAGCCGAGATTGCGCCACTGCATTCCAGCCTGGCGATAGAGCGAGACTCCGTCTCAAAAAAAAAAAAAAAAAAAAAAAAGGAAAAAAAAGGTTCATGAAAGAGACTGTTGAAATGCAAGCAGTTGTATTTGATCACCTGGGATCTGTGCAGCAAACGGGAGAGGTAAGAGGACAGACCACAGCCAGGAAGGTAGGGACTAAACCCTGAGCTTCCTAGCTTAGAATGCCATGCTACGGCAGAAAGTTGAAAATCATCCAAAGGCAATGGGGTGCCGTGGAAAGATTTTAAGCTGAAGGATACCTTAATCTATTTACATTTTAGAAAAATCATTATTAACAGGAGCATGAGGGATGCCTTGGAAGAAGGGAAGGCCATTGCGGAAGGTTTGATGAGATGGTGGCTGAGCAAGTGGGGAGGAGAAGGCTAGTTTCAGATACACCGAGGAAGCAGAACCGACATGAACATAAGATGGGTTATATGCAGAACAGGACGGAGAAGAGAAAATGCTTTCTGGATCACTGGGATGATGAGCTCACAAGGACTGAGAGGCTGAGGAATGAAGAGTGAGTTAGGTTCACGGAAGCTGAGACTCCCAGACATAAACCAAGTGGAGATGTCCAGGAAACTGATTATACGGATCTGGAGCTCAGCATGGAGATCTTCTAAAGATTTGGACCTGGATATCAGGTGAGCTATTGTAGGGAGAGCACATTTGGTGGGGCGATCCTGGAGCACATAGATTTTAATGGATGGGCAGGATGAAGAAGAGCTCATGGAGCACACTGGATTCCAGCCACTAGAGACCAGGGGAAACCAGGGCAGAGAAGTCAGAGGAGGGTAAAATTTCAAAGAAGGAGTTGCTAATAGTGTGAAATGCTGCACAACGATTACAAAAGATAGATGAAAAAATCCATTGAATTAAAAAATGGTAGAGACTACAGTTGTCTTTAGGAAGGAGGAAAATGGAGTAACTTCTCTCAGAAAGCCAGGTTGTGAAGCACAGGATAGAAATGAATCAGTAGCTAGACAGGCAAGTGAGATTGAGAAGCTGATCACCTCCACACCACATAGTTTAGTTGCTGCATTTGTGGTGTCAAGTCTTGGGGAAGAGGATGGTAGTAAAAACTGTAAGTCATGAAGTAACCAAACAGCAGGATGATTGGTTTGGGAAGGAAGTTACTCCAAGGAGATCAAGAGAAAATGGCAAAGCTGGAACTACTCATTGGAAATAGTTTCCTGATTCATATATCAGGAAGAGTTTCTGATTATGAAATGCATTTCTTATAGTGTCGTGATTAAGAACGTGGGCTCTAGAATCAAATTGCTTTGGTTCAAATTTTAGTTCTGCCATTTACCACCTGTGTGAGCTTAGGAGCGTTGCTTAACTTCTCCATGCTTTAGGTCGTTTGCTTGTTAAGTGAGAATGGTGATAGGACCTCCCTTGTAGGATCACTATCACCATGACAAATAAATGTATTTTAAACACTACATATTTTCTGAAACACAGTAATCATTCAATAAATATTAGCTACATTCTCCTTATATTTTGCATCTACATAGTGCTTTTAATCATATGTAATGTTTGCAGCTTCTGCACACGTTTATTAACACTACAGAACACAGAAAGAGAACTAACTGTGAAAGTAGCATGGTATTACATCTATATGGTTCTTCCACGATTTAAACCAAATCATGGGAAGACTGAGACCCAGAGATTTAAGTAACTTTTCTAAAGTTATACAGCTAGTAGGCAGAGACATAACTTATCCCTATATTTTCTGATTTTATGTTTGGTGTTCTTCCTCTTATTGATTATTATAGAACTTCAGATTTCAGGAGGACTTTTGGTTAGTGATTGGAACAAGAGGGACTTGTTATATTATCCCCACCAAAATGTTATTTTTATTAGTATTTTCCTCAGTGGACATTTTGGTTAATATATCTTTTTGTACTTTTACTTTCAATGTATCAGCACTTTTTAAAAATGTATGTTGTATATTTTGCATTTTCTTGTATGGTACCTGGCCCATAGCAAGTTTCATGCGCGTCCGCGTGAAGAGACCACCAAACAGGCTTTGTGTGAGCAATAAAGCTTTTAATCACCTGGGTGCAGGCGGGCTGAGTCTGAAAACAGAGTCAGTGAAGGGAGATAGGGGTGGGGCTGTTTTATAAGATTTGCGTAGGTAAAGGAAAATTACAGTCAAAGGGGGGTTGTTCTCTGGCGGGCAGGAGTGGGGGTCACAAGATGTTCAGTAGGGGAGCTTTTGAGCCAGGATGAGCCAGGAGAAGGAATTTCACAAGATAATGTCACCAGTTAAGGCAGGAACCGGCCATTTTCATTTCTTTTATGGTAGAATGTCATCAGTTAAGGCAGGAACTGGCCATCTGGATGTGTACGTGCAGGTCACAGGGGATATGATGGCTTAGCTTGGGCTCAGAGGCCTGACAATCCTGTCTTCTTATATTAATAAGAAAAATAAAATGAAATAGTGGTAAAGTGTTGGGACGGTGAAAAATTTGGGGGGTGGTATGGAGAGATAATGGGCGATGTTTCCCAGGGCTGCTTTGAGCGGGATTAGGGGTGGCGTGGGAACCTAGAGTGGGAGAGATTAAGCTGAAGGAAGATTTTGTGGTAAGGGGTGATATTATGGGACTGTTAGAAGAAACATTTGTCGTATAGAATTATTGGTGATGGCCTGGATACGGTTTTGGATGAATTGAGAAACTAAATGGAATAACAGAAGGAGAAAAACAGGTATAAAAGGTCTAAGAATTGGGAGGACCCAGGACATCTGATTAGAGAGTGCCTAAGGAGATTCAGCATAGTCCTGCCAGCAAAGATTATTTATTTACTTCAAGAGTTAAGAGTGGCAGCTTGGGGATAGCACCAGGAGATATCAGCTGTGATGGCTTGGAGAAACAGTGTAAACCGGCAGTGTAAACAAGAGCAGGGCTTGTATGAGTAGTTGAGAACGGAGAATAGGAGTATGACTAGACAGAAGATAATAGGGGTGACAAGTTTTTTGGGGCACAGTCCAAGATGGTCTGGTGTCTGGAATGAGACTGGGGCCTGATAAAAAGGAGCATCCAAACAGGAGCTCGAATGGGCTGTACCCTGTAGCATTCCAAGGACAGGCCTGAATTCTGAGAAGGGAAAGTGGTAAAAGTATTGTCCAGTCCTTTTTAAATTGGTGGCTGAGCTTGGTGAAGTGTGTTTTTAAAAGACTATTAGTCCATTCTACCTTTCCTGAAGACTGAGGACCGTAAGGGATATAAAGGTTTCACTGAATACCAAGAGCCTGAAAAAATGCTTGGCTGATTTCACTAATAAAGGCTGGTCTGTTATCAGACTGTATAGAGGTGGGAAGGCTAAACTGAGGAATTATGTCTGACAGAAGGGAAGAAATGACTGCGGTGGCCTTCTCAGATCCTGTAGAAAAGGCCTCTACCTATCCAGTGAAAGTGTCTACCCAGACTAAGAGGTATGTTAGTTATCTGACTCAGGGCATGTTGAGTAAAGCTAATTTGCCAGTCCTGGGTGGGGGCAAATCCTCGAGCTTGATGTGTAGGGAAGGGAAGGGAATGGGCCTGAATAATCCTTGAGAAGTAGTAGAATAGCATATGGAACACAGAGAAGTTATTTCCTTGAGGATAGATTTCCACGATGGAAAGGAAATGAGAGGTTTTAAGAGGCGGGCTAGTGGCTTGTACTGTAGCACAGCCTGCCTTTGCTGGTGTGTGGCGATTAGGCCTGGTGGAACTGCCATCAGTAAACTAAGTGCGTTCAGTGTGAGGAACATGAAAGAATATGGGGAAATGGAGTGAATGTCAGGTGGACCAGAGAGTTACAGTCATGGGGGTCAGGTGTGGTATCAGGAATAATGTGGGAGGCCGGATTGAAGTCTGGGCCGGGAACAATGGTAATTGTGGGAGACTCAACAAAGAGTGAGTACAGCTGAAGGAGCCGGGGAGCAGAAAGTATATGCGTCAGGTATGAGGAAGAAAATAGATTCTGGAAGTTATGAGAACTGTAGAGAGTAAGTTGAGCATAGTTTGTGATTTTAAGGGCCTCTAAAAGTATTAGGGCAGTGACAGCCACCACACACAGACTTGAGGGCTCGGCAAAACAGTAAGGTCAAGTTGGATAAAAAGGCTACAGGGTGCGGTCCTGGTCTTTGTGTAAGAATTCTGACTGCACAGCCCTGCACTTCTGCTATGTGTAATGAAAAGGGTTGGGATGAGTCAGGGAGAGCTAAGGTGGGGGCAGTCTCTAAAGCTGTCTTCAAGGAATGGAAAGAGGAGTGGGAAAAGGATTTAGGATCTATGGGGTCAGCTAGGTTTCCTTTTGTGAGTTTATATAATGGTTTTGTTAGGATGGCAAAACCAGATATCTAAAGTCGAAAGTATCTAAGTATGCCTAGGAAGGAAAGGAGTTGTTGTTTTGTAGAAGGGATTGAGGTTTGGAAGATTAGTCGGACACGATCAGCAGGGAGAGCACGTGTGTTTTTATGAGAATTATGCCAAGATAGGTAACAGATGAGAATGAAATTTGGGCTTGACTGAAGTAATGGGGGCTATCTGTGAAGCCTTGTGGCAGTACAGCCTAGGTAATTTGCTAAGCCTGATGGGTGTGAGGGTCAGTCTAAGTGAAAGTGAAGAGAGGCTGGGATGAAGGGTGCAAAGGAATAGTAAAGAAAGCATGTTTGAGATCCAGAACAGAATAATGGGTTGTAGAGGCAGGTATTGAGGATAGGAGAGTATATGGGTTTGGCACCATGGGGTGGATAGGCAAAACAATTTGGTTGATAAGGCGCAGATCCTGAAATAACCTGTAAAGCTTCTCTGGTTTTAGGACAGGTAAAATGGGGGAATTGTAAGGAGAGTTTATAGGCTTTAAAAGGCCATGCTGTAGCAGGCGAGTGATAACAGGCTTTAATCTTTTTAAAGCGTGCTGTGGGATGGGATATTGGTGTTGAGTGGGGTAAGGGTGATTAGGTTTTAATGAGATGGTAAGGGGTGCATGATCAGTCGCCAAGGAGGGAATGGAGGTATCTTATACTTGTGGGTTAAGGTGGGGGGATACAAGAGGAAGACGCAAAGGAGGCTTTGGATTGGGAAGAAGGGCGGCAATGAGATGTAGCTGTAGTCCAGGAATAGTCAGGGAAGCAGATAATTTAGTTAAAGTGTCTTGGCCTAATAAGGGAACTGGGCAGGTGGGGATAACTAAAAAAGAGTGCTTAAAAGAGTATTGTCTAAATTGGCACCAGAGTTGGGGAGTTTTAAGAGGTTTAGAAGCCTGGCCGTCAGTACCCACAACAGTTATGGAGGCAAGGGAAACAGGCCCTTGAAAATAAGGTAATGTGGAGTGGGTAGCCTCTGTATTGATTAAGAAGGGGACGGACTTCCCTCCACTGTGAGAGTTACTCGAAGCTCGGCGTCCATGATGGTCTAGGGGGCTTCTGAGGCAATCGGGCAGTGTCAGTCTTCAGCTGCTAAGCTGAGAAGATCTGGGAAGGAATCAGTCAGAGAGCCTTGGGCCAGAGTTCCAGGGGCTCTGGGAGTGGCTGCCAGGTGAGTTGAACAGTCCGATTTTCAGTGGGGTCCCGCACAGATGGGACGTGGCTTAGGAGGAATCCTGGGCTGTGGGCATTCGTTGGCCTGGTGGCCAGATATCTGGCACTTGGTAGCAAGCTCTGGGGGGAGACAGGCCTGGAGGAACACCTGGCCACTGCGGTTTAGGCGTTTGGAAGTTCTTGTGTGCTGGAGATGTGGCTGGGGTTTGTCTCACAGTGGAGGCAAAGAATTGCAACTCAGAAATACGTTGCTACTTGGCTGCCTCTACTGTATTATTGTACACCTTGAAGGTGAGGTTAATTAAATCCTGTTGTGGGGTTTGAGGGCTGGAATTTAATTTTTGGAGTTTTATTTAATGTCGGGAGCAGATTGGGTAATAAAATGTGTATTGAGAATAAGACAGCCTTTTGACCTTTTAGGGTCTAGGGCTGTAAAGCATCTCAGGGTTGCTGCCAAACGAGCCATGAACTGGGCTGGGTTTTTATATTTGATGAAAAAGAGCCTAAACGCTCTGATTTGGGATAAAGACAAAGGAGCATTAACCTTGACTATGCCTTTAGCTCCAGCCACCTTTTTAAGAGTAAATTGCTGGGCAGGTGGGGGAGGGCTAGTCACGGAATGAAACTGTAAGCCAGACCAGGTGTGAGAAGGGGAGGCGATAAAAGGATTATAGGGTGGAGGAGCAGAGGCTGAGGAAGAATTGGGACCTAGCTCGGCCTGGCCAGGAGGGGGAGAGGTCAGATGGGTCTGTAGAAAAGGAAGATTATAAAGACTCAGTGACGCTTGGGGTTGGGACTGAGGGGACAGGCGGGAGGGAAAGAAGGAGGATCTGGGACGAGTCGCATTGGGAACAGAGACTAGGGAGGGACCAATGTGTAAAAGAATGCCTGGACGTCAGGCACCTCAGACTGCCCATTTTACTACAAGAATTATTTAGATCTTGTAGGATGGAAAAATTGAAAGTGCCGTTTTTCTGGCTATTTGGAACTGCTGTCGAGTTTATATTGGGGTCAAGCGGCATTGCAGAAGCAAATAAGGCATTTAGGTTTTAGGTCAGGTGTGAGCTGAAGAGGTTTTAGGTTTTTAAGAATACAGGCTAAGGGAGAAGGGGGAATGGAGGGTGGAAGCTTGCCCATAGTGAAGGAGGCAAGCCCAGAGAAAAGAGAGTAGAGACATGGCGAGAAGGGGTCGGGGGGTTCTTGCCCCCTAGAAAAGCAGGAAAGGGTTCGGGGCACGGAAATAAGGGGTTGGGGCACAGAGATAAGAGGTCAGGGTGTGGAAATAAGGGGTCGGGGTGCAGAAAAAAGGGATCTGGGGGGGTCCTTGCACCCCCAAAAAGTAGAGACGGGGTAGAGACAGGGAGAGACAGGGAGAGAAGAGGGAGAGACAGGGAGAGAAGGGGTAGAGACAGGGAGAGAAGAGGGAGAGACAGGGAGAGAAGGGGTAGAGACAGGGAGAGAAGAGGGAGAGACAGGGAGAGAAGGGGTAGAGACAGGAAGAGAAGGGATAGAGACAGGAAGAGAAGGGGTCGGGGTTTTTGCCCTTCCCCCAGAAAAGTGGGACTTGCCGCTAAGGGTGAAGGACCAAGACAGGCATCCCCGTGTGGTCAGACACCTCTGAAACGTGGGTGAATAATCAGGCATCGCTGCAATGATTAGACACCAAGGGAAGGCTGCCTTCCCAACCGTGACCAGCGCCAGAGTTTTGGGTCCACGGATAAAACGTGTCTCCTTTGTCTCTACCAGAAAATGAAAGGAATTGAAATTAAGAGAAGGGAGAGATTGAAGGGTGGCACCAAGATTGAAAGGAGAAAGTGGTTGAGGGATGGTGAGAGAGGTTGGAGAAGAGAGTAAGAAGAGGCCGCTTACCCGATTTAAAATTGGTGAGGTGTTCCTTGGGCTGGTGGGTCTGAGGACCCGAGGTCATATGTGGATCTTTTTCACGGAGCAAAGAGCAGGAGGACGGGGGATTGATCTCCCAAGGGAGGTCCCCCGATCCGAGTCACAGCACCAAAAATTTCATGCGCGTCCATGTGAAGAGACCACCAAACAGGCTTTGTGTGAACAATGAAGCTTTTAATCACCTGGGTGCAGGCGGGCTAAGTCCGAAAAGAGAGTCAGCGAAGGGAGATAGGAGTGGGGATGTTTTATAAGATTTGCGTAGGTAAAGGAAAATTACAGTCAAAGGGGGTTTGTTCTCTAGTGGGCAGGAGTGGGGGTCACAAGGTGCTCAGTAGGGGAGCTTTTGAGCCAGGATGAACCAGGAGAAGGAATTTCACAAGATAATGTCATCAGTTAAGGCAGGAACAGGCCATTTTCATTTCTTTTGTGGTGGAATGTCATCAGTTAAGGCAGGAACTGGCCATCTGGATGTGTACGTGCAGGTCACAGGGGATATGATGGCTTAGCTTGGGCTCAGAGGCCTGATAGCAAGCACTTCTCTTTCTCCTTTCATTGAACTTCCTTCCCTTTCTTCTCTGCTCTTTTTCCCCTTCTCTTCCTTTCTTATTTTCTTGGTCTCATTTCCTTAAGATAATGATCCTCAAACATAGTATTCTTTAGAATCTCTCGAGGAACTTGGTAAAAAGAAGAGTCCCGGGTTCTACTTGAGAGATTGTGATTAATTAGGTCTAGGGTCAGAACAAGAAGGAGCATGTGTTATAAAAATCTCCATTCCACTTTGGTAGGCCGAGATGGGTAGATCACAAGGTCAAGAGTTTGAGACCAGCCTGGCCAAGATGGTGAAATCCTGTCTCTACTGAAAAGGCAAAAATTAGCCAGGCAGGGTGGTGGGTGCCTGTAATCTCAGTTACTCAGGAGGCTGAGGCAGGAGAATCACTTGAACCCAGGAGGCGGATGTTGCAGTGAGCTGAGATTATGCCATTGTACTCCAGCCTGGTGACAGAGACTCCGTCAAAAAAAAAAAAAAAAAGAAAAGAAAAATTCTCCATTCATTGTGTTTACTGGTGGACTTTCTCTTGAAAATAGGGTTTCCTCAGTGTTTAGGTTAAATCAGTGGAAAGAATTGCAGTTGCTGAATGAGTATATTTTCATTTTGGGGAAAAGGACATAAAGCCACAGTGTTGGTAGGTTCTGGCCCTTCATGGGATTTGGAATTTGGAGAGAGATTTGCTAGTTTTACTATCACATGTGGAAAGCAGCTGATCCAAGAATGGGATAGCAAAGGGGAGGTGTCTTCTGCTGCGATTGCTGGAAATACACTTGGCTCTGATGGAGAGAAATGGGCTGCACTCTCGTTTCAAATAGGCCACTGAAATAACTCTGGTTAGGGATGAGGTTAATGAGTCCTGTCAATCTATTTATTCTTCCATTCAATAAGTATCTATTGAGACAAGCATTATGACAGGGAATAAGAATATGATGATAAGCAAAACCTAAGCCTATTTCCAAGGGAATCACAGTTTAGTGGAAGCATTTAGGGGCTGGGGGAGGAAGTATGGTGAAGTGGAAGAGACAGGAATAAAGATGGGTGAGGCTACAATTGCCCTGAAAGTTCCTTGGGAGGCTTCAAAGAGAAGTTGAAGTTGATGCTGGCTCTTGATGGCTAAGTAGAATTTTCCCCAAAGTGGAAGAATTTATTGCAGCTGATGGAATAGCTTGGTGTACAGTTATATTAGTATAAAATAGCATGATTGTCACTCGTCATGGGGTTCAGTGAATAATTTTCAGAATCCAAAACTAATACTCCTTAAATCGCCTTTCTGGTCTCTCTTTCAAGGCTCTGCAGCATCGGTGGTGAATTATCTGTTTCCCTGGCCAGCATTGCTCCTCCTCAGGCCGCAGTGGCCTCTGGTTCCTTCCTTCCTGAGTGGTCTGTGGTTTGCTTCTCGCTGCATTTCCATGCCCTCTCCAGCTCCTTGCCATCAGTGCTCCTTCCTCACTGTCTCCTTCAATCGGCCTCTCTACTTACTGTATTTGACTGCACCCACCTTTCTGTTAGTCTCTCTTCATCCTCTTCCAGCTGTGCAAAAACAGCCAAGTCATCTCAGATATTGACTTATTATTTTCTCAGAGAGTAAAGTTATTAACTTCTTTCAAGAGCGTTGGTCTCTGAAGACGATGAAGGGGAGGTTGCTGAGGGCAGGGACCTAATGGGAGATCTTGACTGATGGTGAAATTTCAGGGTGATGATAATGAGGACAATGATACTATCAAAACCTGAGATTTAAGGAATCCCTTGCAAAGGTATATGGGAGTGTGTTAAGGAGCATCTCTTCTACTGTCGCATGCTGAGCAGCAGGTTTGCAAATAGGGCTGCATTTGTTTATCTGGAAGGTCTCTCAGTTTCAAGAAGATTGGGGCTTAGAATGCCTGATAAATCTCCTGCCAAGTCAGCAAATGATGAAGTCTGTCCGACGGTGTGACTCACCAATAATTCAGATCTCTGTCCATTGCCTCTTCACCGCACTTACTTTTGGTTTCCATTTCCATCCATTTTCACGAGTCTCATATGTTTTGTTCTAACCTTCCCAATGGATACATGAGACGAAAAAACAGCCAGCCTATATTTGGGGACCACAGTAAATCAGACAGAAAAAGATGGTGGAGTCTGGCAAAGTCTCCTTTCTAGAAGAGCTACCAAATGTTACTGAGCTGTCTAATTTCCCTTTCAAAAAGGAGAAGAGATGCTTCAGGCAGTAGGCAGGAAGCCGGGTTCCCATGGATGGGTGGGTGCAATGAAAGAAGGGAGAGGACAGGAGTGTCTATTTAGTGTCCCTGCTTTTAAGCAGAGCATCAGTCAAATCACACCAGGAAGGTCCAGGTTCTTTTTTTATTTGAATGCTGGAAAAAGACACAGTTTCTGTAATACATTATGAAAAAATTATTTTAAAACCTTATAACTTTTGTATTAAGAAATCCATAATCAAAATTAACAAATATTTACTGAGGCTTAACTGTCATTCATCGATTACTTCTTATGTCCCAGGAGATGTTCTCAGAGCTTGACATACAAGATCCTATTAGAGCCAAACAGCGATTACATTAAGTGTTACTAGATTTATTGTACAGATAAGGAACTGTGGCATAGAGAAATCACTTCTTCAAGGTCACATGGGCAGTCAGTGGCAAAGCCCTGGTTTCTTTGACTTGAAATTGTGTGCTCCTGGATGCCGCTCTACACTGTGTACAGCACAAGACACGAGGATGCGCTTAGAAGTCTCACAGTCTCTATTTTCCATGCACACATCTTGTTATAGATTCTAAATTCTTCACACTTCATTTAAACCTGCTGACTCTCTTTTACTCTTAGAAAAGAGAAAAAGAATAAAAAATTGTTAATCTTAATCATAAATATAAACAGTTACTAAGTCACTTTTTAAGACTTATTTTGATGGTTAAAGGAATCCTGTAACCCATCTTTCGGTGCATTATCAATTATTATTGTTGTTCTCTGTGTCTTGAACCTCTTACTGGCATTTCTTATATGGTGTATTTCTAAGTGAATATATTCTTTTTTATAGAGAGTTGGCGTTGTGTCCTATGAGAGAAGAGAGTCCACCATTGTTATAGATCAATCTGTTCTCATACTGGCCTCATTTCTCTCACCTCCCACCAAAACCCTCAACCCTAACTCTGAGAGCAAATAGCTAACTCTGATCTCTAAAATATTATTAATGAGAACTCAGACTTGTGAGTTCATGGGCACTTGGAAGCTGTGGCCTTCAACATCTCCACTTTTCCCTACAGCTCTACCCCTTGCCATCTTCCCACTGATGTCCATCAGAGCTGCTGCCTGTGCGCCCTGCTGTCTTTTAGCCAGGCCAAGGTGTATGAATAAACTAGGCTTATCCTAGATATCTCTTTTGAATTTGAATCTTAAGCTAAGTGAAAAAGAGATTTAAACGGCTTGTGTTTTTCTATTTGACCATCCTATTTCTGTCACATAAGCGTGCCTACATTCTCGCTTCTTAGATATCTAGAACTGTCTTGGTTTTTGCATATTTCCAACCTGACTTGTACTTGACTTTCTACACCAGGATTCCTGTTTGCTTAAATTGGCTAGAGGTGGGTTCTCTTGCTTGCAACCAAATAACCTCAACTAACTCTCTTCCTGGTTACCTCCCTCTGTTCATTCGTTTACTCAGTAAATACTGAAAATCTACTGTGTTCCAGGTACTTGGTAGAGACTGACACTATAGGTGTAACCCTGGCAAATAACATCACTGCTCTCAAAAGACTTACCACTGTGGGAAAATCAGAGAAATAGGCAGTTACAGTTTGTTATAATAAGGACCCTATTGCACTTTATGGAAGGTGCACCCACCTAAGACTTCCAGAAAAGTCAATCAGAGAAAGCTTCCTGGAAGAAGTAAAATGTATACTCAAAGTGGAAGGACAAGAGTTTGCCGGGTGAAGTGGTGGGGAAAGAATGTTCTCAGATAAGAGAATGTGGAGGATCTATGGAGAGCTGGAGGGAAGAGAGAGCAGATGCATTTGGAGAACTAAAAGCAATTTGACCTGGCTAGAGCATAGAACACCATGGGAATGGGGATGATTAGCTTGAAGATATAAAGCAGATAAAAACAGATTATGAAGGACTTTATAGGTCCTCCTAAGGAATTTCTACCTAAATAGAGTCAATGGGAAGCCACTGAAGAATTTTAAACATTGAAGTGAACTACAGTTTTGTGTTTTTGAATGACATTACTGACTACAGGATAGAAAATGTCTTGGAGGAGGGCAGATTGGCCCTCGAGAGGCCTGTGGCAGAAACCTAGGCCAGAAACCTAGGCAATGGCTGAAGCCAGAGTTGCAACAACAGGGATGGAGAGCAGAAGACTACAGAGGAAGTAAAATCTGGATTGCAGATGGCATCATGGTCTTTTGGACAAGGGATTGAGGCCGAGTGAGGGCAGAGCAGAGGGTGAGGAACGAGTATGTACTGTGAGCAAGCAGGAGGAAGGTCGGGCTATGCATGAGACCTGAAGCACAGGGACATGACCAGATTTGGGGTGAAATAATGAATCTATTCTCTCAAAGTTGGCCTTTGGCCGGTGCCTTCTAATTTGAAAGTATTAGAGAGTATCAGCAAGATAAGCAAAGTGCGTATGTGTGAATGTGTGGGTAGTGGGAATTAATTTCTTTGTTCTGCTTGAAGAACCGCAGAGAATGAATGAAACTTGTGAAAAATGAGGTGAGGGTCTGCTTTGTCTGACGATTCTACACAAAATGTGGAATGATGAGGGTCCTGGGTGAAGCTTTGCTGTTTGGAGTTGGTGTCCTCTGGGAGAGAAATCGTTCTTGGCCACGACAGAGCTGGTTGTGCATTCCATTAGCAGCAAGAGCCCATGGCATGTACACTTCCAGGCTGTTTGTCTCATTGAGAGCTGGGTGTGTGGGAGTGTTTACACCGGGGCTATTTCAGCCCAGGCTGGTGGATAATGAATGAGTTTGTTTTTGAGCTGGTGAGTTGGAGCTGACACAATGCCGGCAGGTGCCTTTGTCTCAATCCCCTCCATCCATCTTTATCGGATTTGCCAGACTCTCCCTCACTCTTTTTTCTTTCTTTACTTTACATTGAAGGCAGCTGGGAATGGATCTGCAGGACGACTCTCCCAGGACAATAATAATGGTGGGAACGTCCTCTGTGTGTTCATGCCTTTTCTGATAATTGTTGTCCACCCCCAACCTGTCTTCTACCTTCATCTGTTACGTCTCGAGTAGACCAAGGAGAATTACATTCTAAAGAAATAGTTACCAGACATTTCCCAGGATGATTTTTTCCCAGTAATGAACTTAATTGATCTTTCACTTTCTCTGTCTTTCTTTTTGTCTGTTTCTTCCTGGGGGCTGAAGGGGAATGTTAGGGATTTTAGCCATAGTCTCATGTGGCCTCATTGTCTCATAGTGAGTATGTTGTTTCCTCCTCTGTCTGAAAACCTCCATTTAACCTCTAGACCCGACCTTAATGCCATCTTCTGGGACACCTCAACCCCTCCCACTTTGCTCCTCCTGGTCTTCTCCAGCGACAGTAACCAGCATATTCAGTTGCCCAAGCTGGAAGCCTGGCTTTGACTCCCTCCTATTCTTCATCTCCCACATTTCATCAGTGATCAGATTCTGCAACCATAATCTCTTAATATTCCTTACTACCTTTGCAGCTATACCCCCCATAGCATTTTTTTTTCAGGCCACTATCATTTTTGGTCAAAATTTTAATTGTAGAATTAGGATCTTAAAGATTCAGACAGATTTTTCTAGAGTTCATATACATTATTTTTTTTCATCTGAACGATTCTAACAACATCCTAATGGAAATCCCTGCCTTCCATTGTGTCCTGTTTGCACTTCCCTCGTCCATGTTTACAGGATATAAAGAAAAGCCTGACCATTTTATTCCCTTGTTTAAAAATTTTCAGTGGGTTTCCACTGTTCTTAAGACTGGACAAACTACTAAGCATCTTACGGCTAAAGTCAGGCTTACAGTTAGAGCTCCCTTTTCCTTGAAAGTCTCTTACTATCATTTCCCTTAAAGATTTGTGCTCCAAATTAAATACGTTAACATTTAACCATGTACTTCCTTCTTCCTAGGATGGCTATGCCCTTCCTCCTTTCTCCTTTACTGTCTCCTGGATACATTCTACTCACTGTTCATTTCAACTTTCATGTCATATCCCCTGGAAATCTTTTCCTGAACTCCTCCTAGCCTGGGCCACATGCCCTCCCATGTGCTCTAAAAACTACCCATATCACTCATGTCACCATTCATTACAATGTGTTGGAAATACCTCTTTGCATATTGCACTAGACAGTAAGCTTTTTTTAAGGGCAGGATTGCATCTTATTCATGATTAGTTTATTCTTAGTGCTTATTCTGGTATATCAGGTGCTTAATTATTAGAAGGCCACAGGAAGTATTATTTATTATTTCCTCTGGATTCTCTGCTAGGCACCTTGTTTATTTATTTATAAAGGCATTAACAATGTTGCTTTGTAATTTTCGGTTATGTGTTCATGTCTCCCACTAGGTGGTGTGTTCCTCATTGGCTGGGACTGTATTGTACTTGTCTCTGTATCCTGTATGGGACTTAATATAGTTTCTACACCATAGTAGGCACCCACTACATGCTGGTTCTTGCTAGACATTGAAGGTGCCGTGATGAACAAATCCTTATGCTCTCAATGTTGACATAGTTTAAGTTCCTGTCATTAATCAGCTATGTGATCTGAAAAAACAGCATTCTCACCTACACAATGAACAATTCCTCCATGATTTTTTAAGCTTAAGGCTCCTTTTTTCCAGAACCAGCATTCTAGAATTCTGACACTTGATCCAGTTTGCATGCTGCTTATGCTGAGATGGGAATGGCATTAAAGATGTTGGAAGGTGTTGTTCCTTTTAAAAGCCTTCTCTGTGTTGCAGCTCATGCTCAATTTGTATAGCTGAGACTGGTTTGTGGGTGTGGGGCCCAAGATTGTGTTCTGTTCTGTTGTTTGCAGGAAGCCCCTCTTAAAATCCCTAGGTCCTCATGCAACCCCCGTCATCTCTGTATTCAGGCAGCAGATCCAGAAATCCTTGGGAGATTACCATGGAATGCAAACACTCAGCGCCACCCTGTGCTAAGAGCCAGAGGTGAGATGGAATGGGAGTTCCTGCTGTTGTGAAGGCCTGGCAGCAGTTCTGGCAAGTTTTAGGGAGAAGCTGAGACTCTTGATTCCTTTTCTTGTCCTAGTGTGGGTGCTAAGTTTGGGAAGACAAAACAGATTATATATGCATAGTCTTTCTCAATCCTGCCAAGCCAGGATGATGTGGAGAAGATCATCTGGGCGCCTCTTGGCAGAAGACGATCATTTCCCAAGATCCTGGTGAACGTCTCTGAGAAGAAGGGGGCTTTCCCTCCCGAACAGACACCCAGTAGCTGCCCCTTCCATCTTCTATGAACACTGAGGGCACACAAGGGTATGATTAAGCTACACCCTACCTCTCCCCTTCTCAAGAGATGAACAGGGCATTCATGCCGCCTGGAGCTCCCATTGTGTCCCCTATTCCTGGGAGTGCCTAGTGGCTGAGCGTCAACTGCTCACAGTTACCTCCTTGGCTCCCCAAAACCCATCTCCTCACAGGAACCTGGCTGGGAGGCCAAATTCTGCAAATCCATTTGGGGAAATAAAAGCCTTTTAACCTAATTTCTTCCTCAGAATTATTTATGTCCCTGATCAAAAAAGTACTCTTTTACCCTTGCAGTGTCTTCTAAATGATGTCAGATGTTACAGATGTCACCAGCGGCAGGATTCTCGCGTTGCAGGCTGCTGAATGCTTTGGAAATGATGTAAGGCCGAGAGCTGAGTGAAGTGCAGTGGTGGGGAAAGCTTATTTCCAGGGTCCAGCATTCCCAACCCATCTGTATTAGGGAGACCCGTGAATTATGGCAGCTGAGCAGGCCTCAGAATGATGGTTCCCGCAATTGCTGAAGACAGACCTAGGAAGCTCCATTTACCAAAGTGCCCTCCAGTGGCATCTTTCCTAGCAGGCACTAAATGTGTATAATGGGGAAGTCCTGGAAGATTTTCTCTCTTTTCTGATTTGGGTTAGGAAGGGGCGTCTGTGCTGAGGTGCATAATCCCTAATGATTTGGGTCAGATTTAGTGCCATCGTTATCTCATTACCTGAGGGTTCCTCAGCCTGGCATGACTGCTGGAGAGTGAAGAACAATGGTACCCCAAAGATTAGGATGTTCTTATCTACAAAATGGGGACAATGGGAGCTATTTTTCACAGAGATTTTCCTCAGTCACTTTGTGAATCCTCAGATGTGAAACGGAAGGCAGTTGGCTACCTCAGAGTTTTCACGTCATTCTGTTTATTTCCATCATAGCATTTATCATTCTGTGAAATTATCTTGTTTATTTTTTTGTTTGTTGTTTATTGTTGCCTTTCTTGCCCTAATACCTATTGAAATGTAAGACCTACAGTCAGAGAGTTCTATATTTCCAGATTCTGACTATATTAGATTAGACTGTAGCAGACCAGTGATCTCTTTGAGAACAACTAGACATTTCAAGTAAAAAAACTCGATTCGAAGACTGAGGCATTGAGGACTAGAGGTCCAAAATACCCTCAAAGGGGAATCCTCAGGGGTGTAATGTGATATTCCGCAGATCTTTTCTGGGAGATGAGGTAGTGTTTTCTGATTCTGAACTTAAAACAAGGGACTGAGAATTCAGACAGGGTTTCAGGCAAAGGACCACTGCTAAAATGCCCAGAAATGAGAAGAACTTTTGGCAATCTTGTAGGAACTAGAGAGACAAAAGTTAGAGATTTGAGGGGCTAGGATCCTGGTCAGAAGGGTAGGCTGGAGAATCGAGCCAAAATTTGCGCAATGTTTGCTCAAGACATCTGCCAAAGTCTGAGATTGCAGAGACAGGAAGCTAAGAACCTGAGCATAAAGTCTTTGAAAAACAATGCACAGACTGTAGTAGTCTTATAATAATAAGAAAGCCAGAATCAGAGTTAAGAACCCACCAATGTGAGCAGTACCTCGTGAAAACCCCAGGCTCTCTTGTGGAACTCAAAGGGGAAGCCAGTGGTAGATAGAGCCTTACCAAAGCTGTGCTCCTTCCTCGATGTGGTGTTGTTAAGGTCCCAGTTCCACATTCTCCACCCAGCAGAAGAAGGGGCCAACTCTCTCTGGAGGAATATAATATCATTTGGGGCTGCTATATGTTGTTATTATGGGTGTGATGCGGTCAGTAAAAAAAATTGCCAAACATGACAAGCAATGAGGCTGAAAACCAAGAACTGGAAAAACAGACTATAGCTAATTCTAATATCCAAATCACCTCTAGGTATTTATCAGCAAAAAACTGAAAAACAGCTGTGATTAAAATAGGCTGGGTGTGGTGGCTCATGCCTGTAATCTTAGCATTTTGGGAGGCAGAGGCGGGTGGATGACTTGAGGTTAGGAGTTCGTAGTTACTCAGGAGGCTGTAGTCCTAGTTACTCACGAGGCGGAAGTGGGAGAATCACTTGAATGAACCCAGGAGGTGGAGGTTGCAGGGAGCCAATATTGCACCACTGTACTCCAGCCTAGGTGACAAAGTGAAACCCTGTTTCAAAACAACAACAACAACAACAAAACAAATATTCAAGAAAATAAAGAGGGACAAAAATAGAATTTCAAGAGAGATTTGGAATTTATGCTTTTAAAATCAAATGGTATAGTGTACTCAAATCTACACATAATAAAATTTTATAAAAAACACTCACACAATCTGAATAAGTTCTTTACTTTACAAATAGTAGTATTGTACCAACACGGCAACATTATTGCTTGTTTTGATAATGTACTTTGATAATGTAAGACATTATCATCACGTATATAAGAACTGTGCTATTTTTGCAACTTCTTGTGAATCGTAAACTACTTCAAAATAAGAAGTAGTTGTTACTTCAACATAAGAAGCTTTAATATAAAATGACTGAAAAACCAAATGTAAATTCTGGAACTAAAAAATACAATAGCTGAAATTAAGAACTCAATACATAAGTTTAACATTAGATTTCAGATAGCAGAAGAGAGTAATACAGGTCAATGGAAAGTATACAGACTGAGGCACAAAGAGGAAAAAATATAAAAATATATAAAATTAGAAAAAATATTGGATACAGTAAAAAAAAAAATCCAAAATAATGTAAACGTAGCCCCAGAAGTAGAAGAGAACTGGAATGGGTTTGAACAAAAAATTGAATGGTAATTTTTTGAAACTGATAAAAGGCAGCAAACCACAAACTCAAGAATCTCTATTAGGATAAGTGTAAATCAAGATAAATATAAAGAAACCCAGGCACATCATAGTAAAACTACAGAAAATCAGAAACTAAATAAAAAGTCTACATTACTTTTATGAAAACAACAAGAAAAGTTATTCAACAGACTTTTCAACAGAAACAACAGAAGGTAGAAAGCAATAGAATGACATTTTTAATATGTTGAAATAACAACCCCCCAAATAATCGTTTATATCTAGTAAATTTATCCTTAAAAAACTGAGAACATTTGCAGACATACAAAATTTTAAAAACTTGTTACCGCTAAATGTACACTAAAATAATTGACAAATATTTCTTCAGACAGAAGAGAAATAAACCCAGATATAAGCAGGTCAATACAAGAATAAGGAGCAATAGAAAGGATTAATATGTAGACAGATACAAATGAATATTACCTGTATAAGATAATAATAATAATTTCTTGTTTTGTGGGTTTAAAATGTAGAATTAAAATACATGTTAATTAAAAAAAATTTGGGAACAGAGATACTAGATTTAAAATATAGTGTTCTAGCATTGAAAGGCAGCATAAAGCTAATAATCTTTTTTAGGATGTGATTCTTTAAAAATTAACACTGTATTAAATAATTTCTAGGATACCTTCCAAAAGAAGTATAACTAATAAGCTAATAGAGGAGGAAAGAGAAATTTAAAAAATGATTAATCAGAAAAAAAGTCAAGAAAAGAGAGGAATAAAACAAACATGAAACAGACCAGTCAAGTAGAAATTAACAGTAACCTAGTAAATAGAAATTCACAGCTTTTGGTAATTACATTTAATGTAAATGGACTAAATATTTCAAGGAAAATACTAAGATTGTCAGACTGGATATATTCTAATTATAAGAAACATGCCTCAAATATAACATTACAGAAAGTTTGAAAATAAAAGAATGTAAAAAGGGTGAAACATATAAACAGAAAATTAAAATAGTTATTGGCTTATATTATGCACTCAATAAATAATTATTGGTTAAATTTATATTATTCTTATTCAAATACTGACGGCAGCAAATCCAAATATTTTGGGTGGTCTTATAAAAAGGCATATTTGACTTAAGAATTAATATTTACTGACTATGTTGGTGGTTGGAGATGAACAACTGTAAGGCAAAAATTTTAACATGAATAATTAGTAAAATTTATAATAAAGGGAGTATTTTGATATCCAAAGTATTGTATAGTCTATGTATTCAGCTATTAAAGCTGTTCACTTATTTATTTACTATTATTTCTGGTCTATCTGGTATTTCTGCTTGATCACAAGCTCTGAAAGGCAGGGATTTGGTTCAATTCAAATCCCAAGGACCTTCTACTGCTAGTCTAGGACCAATGTCCATGGGTTGTAATGAGGATGGTGGCTACATGGAAAGCAAGAATGAAAAGGGGACTCTCTAAAGGAGCGATTGGGTGGAGAAGGTGACCTGGAAGAGTAAATGTTTCCTGGTTTCTCCAAATATATAAAGCTCAACTAAAACTATTCCACATTTAGTGCCACAGAAAAAGGTTATAATAGTTTTAAAATATACATTCAAATTTGCAGACTTGGTGAATGGATTAAGTTTTGTAATTAATTTCTAAAAAGGCAGAAAATTATGTGATTCTCATTGAATTATCATTACATAATTTCATCATTACACAGTAATGTATTCAGTGAAATTCATCCAGTAACTTATCCAGAGTAATTTTTTCTGGTAATTTATTCCTCTTTGCAGGAGTTCCTTCTTGTTCCTGCTCCTTATTCCTGACCCAGCTCCATTTTTATTTATTAAAAATAACCATAGGAGTCATGAGAGGTGTTTTGGTGGAGGTCAAGGATTATGAACTGAAAGTTTTAGATGTTAGAAGTGAAATTAGAAGTCACATGGTATTTGGCTTCTCACCCTCTCATTTTCTCCCATCCTTCCCTATTCTTCTTTTCTTTTGGCCTTTCTATTTTTTCAATATTAACACAACTGAGCTACTGTCTTCTCTACTAAGAACTATCTGAATCTTTGAAGGTAAATGCTATGTAGACCAACTGAGGTTGATTGTTGGGTAATTACCCTTAATGGTTACGACAGAGATGAGTAATAGGTCATTTGTGGGTCCAGCCAGGATGTAATTCATTGTGCAGTTATTTCTCAGATTAATTATCTGTAATTGGTCCAGACACGACCTTTTCTTTCTTTCTTTTTTTTTTTTGAGACGGAATCTCGCTCTGTCACCCAGGCTGGAGTGCAGTGGCGGGGATCTCGGCTCATTGCAAGCTCCGCCTCCCGGGTTCACGCCATTCTCCTGCCTCAGCCTCCCGAGTAGCTGGGACTGCAGGCGCCCGCCACCACGCCCGGCTAATTGTTTTTTTTTGTATTTTTAGTAGTGACGGGGTTTCATCATGGTCTCGATCTCCTGACCTCGTGATCTGCCCGCCTCGGCCTCCAAAAGTGCTGGGATTACAGGCGTGAGCCACTGTGCCCGGCCGACCTTTTCTTCAAAATAGTGTAAACAAACAAAATAATTAGAACTGCCATGTAAGCTATTCTAGATCACATATTGAAAAAATTTTCTCAGTGGTTTTGAAAATTTTGTGGTCAGTTTCATTTCATGATTTGAGGAAAATTATAGATAAGTGTGTCTCAAACTTTAATGGATATATCATACAAACTACCCTTGGATCATACTAAAATGAAGATTTTGGCTAGGTGTAGTGGCTGATGCTTGTAATCCCAGCACTTTTGGAGGCCAAGGCAGGAAGACTGCTTGAGGCCAGGAGTTCAAGACTGGCCTGGGCAACATAGGCAGACCCTGTCTCTACAAAATAAAAATTGAAAAATTAGCTGGACATTGTGGCATGTGCCTGTAGCTCCAGCTATTGGGGAGGCTGAGACAGAAGAATTCCTTGGGCCCACGAGTCAAGACTGCAGTGAGCCATGACTCGGCCACTGCACTCTAGCCTGTGCAACAAAATGAGACCATGTCTTAAAAAATAAACAAACAACAACAAAAACAAAAAGACAAAAAATGAAGAATCTGTAGGTCTGGGTGGGGATTGAGATTCAGCATTTCTAGTAAGTTTCCAGGTGATGCTGATGCTGGTCTTTAACTGCAATTTAAATAGAAAGGCTTCAGACCAACAATTCTCAATACTGGCTGCACATTAGAATCAAATGGTGAATGTTACCAAAATATTTATGCCTGATGCCCACCCAACATGAATTAAATCAGAACCTCGGAGTATGGGACTTGGAATCTTTGAAAAATCTTTCCAGGGTGCATACAGAGGTTAGAAGAACAAACACAGATCATCTACCCAGAAAAGTGCATACACATGATATTTTTGCATGCAATTCCTGGGGGTCAAGGACCTCCAGGATCCAATTCATAAAAAATTTAAAACTTATGCTTCAAGAGAAAGATCTCTTAAGAGAATGGCATGGGCATCTCTTCTAATATGTTCCTTTTATAGGCTAAATTTTGTCCTTCCCAAAATTAAAACATGGAAGTCCTAACGGTCAATATGACTGTATTTGGAGATAGGGCATTTGAAGAGGTAATTAAGGTTAAGTGTGTTCATAAGTGTGGGGGCCTAATCCAATATGTCTGGTGTCAGGGATGCCTGTGTGCAGAGGAAGGGCCACATGAGGACACAGGGAGAAGGCAGCCATCTGCAAGTCAAAGAGAGAGAGGCCTCAGGAGAAACCAATCCTACTGTCTCGCCTGGATCTTGGAACTCCAACCTCCAGAACCGTGAGAAGATAAGCCAGCCAGTCAGTGATATTTTGTTACGGCAGTCCTGGCAAACAAATGCAATTTCCATGGGCAGTCCCTCTTTGTTTTCTCAGACTGGTGTTTGTATCTGCATTTTTATTCATAACCTATTATTTAGGCATTCTGTGAAGAACCTGGCTATAAAAGTTCAAAGATGTAAGATGTTAATGCTGGGTCTAAGTCATGTGCACATAGTGACATCTGGAGAGGGATCCAAGCTTTCTCTGATTCTTCTAACACCTTCCTGATGTTGGTCAAATAGAGCCAACTCTGTAATATTGTTTGCCTAGCCACCACTGGGTGGATGAGAATGGGAAGTTAAAAATGGGACCCAACAAAAATGATTTTTTCAAATTCCTCATTTAGTTTCAGGATTCAATCAGTGTAATAGAGTGGCTTCCAAACCCTGTGCTGATGCACACTGAGGTATTCTAGGAAACTCACAAGGGGACACCATGAGTTATTTTAAATTTTTGAGGAAAACATGTGGACATCAGACATTGCAAAAATGACTAGTTCAAGAAAATGCAGTATCAACAACATGTTACATTCATTTTGATGATTTCATATCTTTGCAAGGATCAGTTTTTGGTGGTTTATGTGATAATAAAACAAGTATTGCACAAAACTCACTGTGAAACAGGAAATGCATGTCATGATACCCATGCTGATTCCAAAGTAGAAGTTGTATAGTACCCAACAGGTGTATGTCTGCTGTTAGTAAGTAACTATTTAAGAATAAAATAAACTTCTTTCAATTCGTGCATTTTTTCCAGGTTATTAGAAGTAAAAACTTTTATTTTGTATTGTTTGTTTTGGCCTAGGGATCTTGTGAAAAGATCCTGAGGCACTAAGGATGCTGTGAACTGAGAAAGCGTGGGATGCTCTGGTGTGGTTGTTTGTCAAGGCCTCTTAGAGTGTGATCATTCTGGGGGAAGCCAGCCACCAAGTGAGAAGTATAATGACCTTGAGACTGCCATGATCTGAGGAAGCCCAATATAGCCGTTTAGAAAAGCTACATGAGAGAGAGATACCCATCCAACCCCTAGCTATTCCAGGCATCTGTGCCAAGTACAGGAATGAGAGACTTTTTGCTGGCTCCAGCTTCAGCTGCCACCTGACTGCAGCAATATGAGAGGTCTACCACATGACAACTGCCCAGATGAAGCCATCAGCTCCAAGAACTGTGAGGAGGAATAATGTACTGCTGTTTTAAGCCGCTAAGTTTTGAAATTATTTTGCAAGAAGAAATCAATAACTAGAACAGAATTTTGGTGCCTCAAAGTGAGGTGCTGCTATACTATAAACTTAAAGCATGTGGCATTTGTTTTTGGACTAAGCAATGAGTGGAAGCTGAAATATCCACAAGGATTCACTAGTGAAATTTGGAAGGCCCTCAAGAGACTGCTGGTGAGGGCTTGAAAGACGGAGATGAAAATGCTGCTGGAGATGAGAGAAAAGGGAGCTCTTGGGATATGCGGGGGAAATTCTGATGGCACTGTTGCCTGTGAGAATGTGGAAAGAGAAAGAATATCAAATGAACTTGTAGGTCTGGCCAGAAAGATTTGCAGGCAGAAGGTAAAAGGTGCCAACTGGCTTTTTTTCTAGCTGCCTGTTATAAAATATAAGTAGAGATGAGCTTCTGAAGGAACCATTTAGTTTTCAAGCAGAATTTAGAGGAAATGTAAATGAACCCTGGTTTAATGGCTTTAAAAATAAAATTATTTCTCATCCCTGGCTCTTTCAGCAAAAGATTCTCAAACAAGAAATGCTCTCAGGGAAAAGATAAAATCCAGGCCACTATGAGTAAAGAATAGCTTCAGAGTAAAAGTCTTAAAGTTATAAGACCTTTTGTTTGGATCTCATAAATAGTAAAGGATGTGCCTAATAGGACTTCTAAAATATGAAATCTGTGCCTCTTAGACTTTCTTTACTAGAAAAGAATCTTAAGAGCATATTTTGTGACTCTTTAGACAAAAAGCGTTTAGGTATCTTTAAAACACTATTACATGGTATTTGGACAGAGGTCAATGAATAAAAAGAAAAGGGGGCTATTTCTGTAAGAAAAATAAAGACCATAGCTTTTGTATCAGTGAATAGATTATAACTTGATGTATAGGAAGCTCACAAAATTTTTGAAGGAATTACATCAGCATGGACTAAAAGGAAAAGAGAAAGTATAGAAAGGGGCCTGTAGACCTTCAAACTTCCATGAGCAGGAAGAAACCAAAGAGACTGCTCAGTTTAAAACAAGAGCCATTTCTTACAGAAAATAAAAGAATATTGAGAGGATGGAACCAAGAGCTCAGAGGAAAGAATGAGGAATTATTTTCTGGGAGCAGAATGGGGCCTTAACCAAGGAACTAGAAACATTTGCCCAACATAATTTCAGGACTGCTATGAAACCATGACTGTTAGGTACCATTTATTTCTCCCTCTTGGAAACAGTAATATATATAGTGGTTATCTCATGAATGTCTCACTGTTGTAGGTTTGGGGTGGGCGAGTGGGCAGATGGCTGTCTTTATTTCACAGGTCTTCAGATCACATGAAACTGTCCTCAAGAAGCCACACCTAAGGATCTATACCGAAGGAGGCTCATTTGTGTCTAGACCTAACCTAGAAAATAAGCTCCTGGATGTTGAGCTGTTACTGTCATGGGATGAAACTTTATTGGCCAGAGGAAAGGGTCAATGTGTTTTGCATGAGGGAGGCTCATACATTGTTGGAGCCAAGGGTGGACTTGATAGTTTGTGTCTAAGACGGCCCCCATATTTTCCTTTCTTTCCTGTGTGCATTACTCCCAATGAAATGGAGTCTGTTTCTACTCTTCCCTTAAGTTTGTACTGGCCTTCCTAACTTGCTTAACCAACAGAGTGTGGTGGAAGTGGATCTTATGATGCAAGACCCGGAATGTCATATGGTTAGATCATAAGAAGCCTTGCAGCTTCTGTGCAAGGTTATTAGAAGACTTAGAATGCATAGAAGAATTCAGTTACCGAGTAAGTCTGATTACTCTGAGACTGCCTTAATGTAAAGAAGCAAAACTGAGCCACATGGAGAGGCTGCATGAAAACAGAGAGATAGGCTCAACCAAATCCTAGCATGTCAAGCCACCCCAGCCCTTGCAACAGACATATGAGTGAAGACGTGTTCAGCTGACTCTAGTCTCAGCCACAATGCAACTGCAATGTTATATAGGACCCCAAGTGAGAACTACTAAACTAAGCCCAGCGAACCACAGAAGTTGTTTTAGGGGAGAGACTTTGTTGTTTTAAGGCAGTAAGTTTGGAGGTGTTTTGGTATATAGCAGAAGATAACTAGAACAACTGGTAGCATTTTATTTTTCATATGGACATATTTATAAGTGTTTCACCTTTATAAAATCTATGACAGTTGAATCCATGTTGCATTGCTTAGATGTCTAGCCATAAAGCTAGGATCAATGGATATTTGATTTGCCTATGTTGAAGGGGCAGATAGAACAGTGGAAAGATACCAGGTTTCCAATTCTAGTTTTTTCATTAAATATAATAACTGTGTCTTTGTGCAAATCAGTTAAATGCATTGGATCTCAATTACTTCATTTGTAAAATGTGGCTGATGTTTTTCCCTTGCTATCCTACAAAATTATGATAAAGGTTGAAGTAGACACTGAATACGAAAATCCCTAAGAATCTATGTAGCACAGCATTAATCAAATGTAGGGAGCTTCTGGAATGAGCCTATTTGCAGAAAAGAAATCTGGTCTTGGTGGAATATTTACACTGAATCAGAAAGAAAAGTGTTCAGTCAATGGAAATCACAGTACAAGTTCTGAAAAATCTGTCCCAGAGATAAAGATACAAACTTGGCATCCTGGTACAGCCAGCAAACCAACAGGGCACAATGGTAAGAGGCTGAAACATATAATGGAAGATAGTATTAGTTATCTATTTCTGTGTAACAAATCGCCTCCAACTTGATGACATAAAACAATGTGCCTTGATCTCCTGCAGTTTCTGTGAGTTAGGAATCCAGGAGTGACTTAGCTGGGTGGTCCTGCCTTGGAGTCTCTCCAGGAGGGTGCAGTCAGGCTGTAGGCAGGGCCTATGCCATCACCTGAAGGCTTGATTGAGAGTGGAGATGCATTTCCAAGATGACTTCCTCACATCAGCTGTTGATTGGAGGCCTTAGATTCTTGTGACATGGACCCCACCATAGTGCTGCTTCATGAGTGCCCTCACACCACATGGGCAGAATTCCCCCAGCTTGGGGGGTCTGGAGAGAGCACAGTAGAAGCCTCACAGCTTTTGTGACCCAGCATCAGAAGTCACTTGCTGTCATTTTTGCAATATCCTGTTGGCTTGCATGGTTCAGCCCTACTCCTTGTGGGAAGGGAGAGTGCTACACAAGCTTGTGAATACTAGGTGGGGGCCATTGTGGTGGCAGGCCACCACAAATCATAATGTGTGCAAAATAAGGGAAAAAGAAGACTCTGAGGAGGTGAGAAAGAGGGAAAGGAAATGTGGCAGCATTGTGATGTGATAAAGTGAAAGGGAAAACCAGTACATAGGGAAGAAGTCAGCAGGTGAAGTGGAATCAAGAGAGAAGGTGAAACAGGTGGATTTGCCATTTGCCCTGTATCTTTTGTCTTTTAGCACTACCATTTCATTTAGCTTCTTGTCCTTGGGACCCACACTAAGGAGAAAGACATAAATGTGGGAACTGGCCTCACCTGCTGTGAACCAGCTCTCTCTCCAGCATCCTGAGACCACCATGGTTGCTCTAGAAGCACAGGGCAGGAGTGGCAGGGGACTTGGTCATGGCTGGCAAGGGGTGGGACTCAGATTTAAATGTCGGCTTGTCTGTTGCCAAGGCCCATGATCATTCCACTGTATCAACATCTTGCACTGCAGGACAGAGAGAAGTAATATTCTAACATTTGGTTCTTCCACCCCTCAGAGATAACTTGATCACTCTCCGGGGATGGAATCCTCTTGCTGAGGTCAGAACCTTGCTGGTCATTCCTGCCACCTGTGATTGTCTTCTTGTATATTTCTACCTCATTGACTCCCCATCTTCTTTCATATCTCAGCCTCATAGGTCTTCATTTACCTCTCTCTCTGTTGTTATTTGTCTCTGTTAACAGGGTCATTTATCCCCATAAAGCATCCTGAGAGACAAGGATTGAAGGATGCTGCTGCTAAGTCAGGGGGTGCTAAAGACCCTCTGTGGGAAGCTGTGGATGCAGAGACACCTCTTCATCTGGTCTAAGTAAAAACTGCATGACATGATAGGAGAGGTGAATTTTAAACAGCCTTTTCTATGGGGAAAAGTGCTTAGATGGGAAGTAATTCAGTGGAGCGGGCAGGCAATACACATTTCTAGAGTTTTAGTGCTAAGTAAAGAATGGTAGACTTATGAACGGCCTTGCTCTGACTTGCATCCTATCACATTGTTATCCCTATTTTGCAGAAAACAGGGGGAAAGAGTAGGTCAGGGGAATGTCTGGTTGGTCAGTGAAACCCAGGGCCTTATAAATCATGGCTCTGTGCACAGGGACTGTCCTTCTCAAGACTGTTGCTTTTCAAGCACCAGAAGATCCTGATTCAGTATATACACGTGGACACAGGGTCACTTGTAATTTATTTTTGGTCAGTTTGCCTTGGTTTCTCGGCTTCCTTCATCCTGCACCTCTCTGCACTTGGCATTCTTTACCAACCTCCTACCTCCTGCTGGAGGAAGATAGGGTGGGGCTTGCCTTGCAGAGAGGTTGGTTGAGTTCATGTTTGACGTGGCATCTGGAAGAAATAAAGGAGCTGCAGATGTGAGTTGCTGTATAGGCTTTAATGGGGTGTCAGCATTTCATGGGCTTCTTTATGGCAGCATTAAATGAGTTGACATGCTGTAAACTGTCCCACAGGGTGTCTTAGGGATGGGGAACAGTGAACAGGTAAAGAAAACCTATCCTGGACACAATCCAGCTATCATTTTCTCAAATTGCTAGCCCTGTGGATATTCAGGTCAGGTTGCTTCTTCACTCTACATCCCAGGGTTGAAGTGGGCTACAAAAGCAATTAAAGTTTATAAATGGTAGGCAGCAGAACTTCTGGGTGGCTGCAACTCCTACTGAAGTGGAACAGATGTAAGAATACCCTTTGAGAAACCCCACATGGGTTCCCAAAGGCTCTTCATTCTGGGACTGTCTTCAGAATCATGCAGATCCCTTCAGTGTTATTTACTCTGTGATAAGGGGTTCTGCCTGGAGACAGATGACGGATTGGTCAGTTTTGGTAGTATCATGGCTGATGACCCACCTCCTTGGGAAGACCCTTTTTTCTGTGCCTTTATTCTCTCTTTCTGCGTCCTCCCTTTCCCTGGGCTTCATGCATCATTAGAGTGCAGTGGCTGTGAAAGAATCAGACATCCCAGGTCCTGACCCACTTGTCTGGCATTTTGACAGAAATGGGAATTATACCTTTGCCACTTGAGGGCTGTTGAGTTAGTTTTTTTTTTTTGTTTTTTTTTTTTTTGAGTGTGTCCTAACAGCAGGCTGGCTTTCATAGAGTTTTAATTGGATGCAAGAAGTCGGATAGGAAAGACCCTTGGGGAAAGGGTTGATTTCTGATGCTACACCCTGGAAAGAGAGCACTCATCAGACACAGACTATGTAGTTCCCAGTCCCTCAAGTCTTTGGGTTGCACAGCTCTTCTCAGCACAGCCTGGCATTGCTGGCTGGGGAGTGACTCAGGAGGGAGCAGGTGCAGGAATCCCTTCCCCCAGCCCCAGCTGGGTACCTCATCTAGGCCTGAGGGTGTGAGCAAAGGGGAGACTAAGGGTTGTTTTGGAGGCCTGTCTCCTGCCCTTCTACCTCAGAGCAATCATCTGTGTTTGGGCCCTGCAATGAGCATAAGGCCATTTGCCAAGCACTGCAGCCACTGGACTGCAGATCAGTTGCCTGCAGGGAGTGTCTGTCTTGGTCCAGGAGTTGCTAACCCACAGGGGAGTAGCCCAGTGGCTGAATCATCCACTCAGCATGAAGGGCTAAAGGAAAGGCTGCTGGATTGTGTCTAAGCAGCTACAGGATCCATGTTGTCAAAAGAAGGGCCTCTTGCTGATGAGATTTTATTTTTATGTATCCCAAGAAGGAGGTCCATTTGCTATGTTTTATTTAAAAAGCCTAGGACGTCCCTTCATGTGTTAGGGGTTGCAACAGCCAGACATCCTGATGAAAGAGAAAGGGAGGGAAGGACCGCACAAAAGGGCTGGTCCTTGAATCCAGAAAGTGCTCAAGTCCAGCTGGCATGTGTCAAAGGTGGGCACTCAAGGATGATGTCTCTGCCCCCCCGACTCCAGTGGGTCCCTGGTCAAGAAGCAGCAGGCTGGTAGTGGGTGAGTTAATTTTCTCTTTGTCGTGGAGGCCACTGGAATTTGCACTTGTGTCTGTTCTGTCTGACTGGAGGATGGCCCTCATTTTATTCCTTGAAGTATTCAGCCTTGTGTAAGGGCCAACTTTGATATTCAACATCACAAGTTTCTCTTGCATGCGGCAGATGAAATGGAGATTTTTTCCCCCTTTCTTCCAGGCACAGTGAGGGGGCAGGATTTGTTCTTCATAGATCTTTCCAACTTCCTCAGTTATGATTTTACAAAAACCCATCAAAGTACATGTCAGCAAATGCACATATGTGGACACAAACACCTTCTCCTGAGTGGCAGAATGGTGTAGTGGCTGATTGTGTGGACTCTGGTTTGAATACGGGATTCTGACATTTGCTAGCTCTTTGTGATCTTTAGCTCTCTGTGCCTCAGTTTGCTTATCTGTGAAGTGGGGTTACTAATAATATAAAATTCAGTTTTGTTGTGAAGATTAAGTGACTTAATGTGTATAATGCTTTTAGGACAGTGCATAGTACACACAGGTGCTATACAGTAGCTATTATTATTTGATGATTCTGTCTTCCACATACAAATCAGCTTTCATACAGGAACTATTGGCATGTCAAAAACCAGGACAGGTGCTCTGAATTTTCCAGCCGTTGGAATTTTTTGCTGTTGACCCATCGATACCTTGGGTCAGGGTTTATTGGTGTGGGGGTGTAAAGCCCTCTCTTAAAGACAGATCTATAGTTGATCTCCTCTTCAGCCACCCCCCGGACTCACTCCCTGCACTGAGAGAGGAAGCAGTTGACATACAGGTGAGATATCCTATGTGAACTGCCTTTCCCCATAATGTGGGGGAGTGAGAAGGTAAGGTGGGCAGGGAAATGAAAGACTGACAAGACCTCTTGCCCTATTATAAAATTTGGCTTTATATACAGATTTATTAAAGATATGATAAATCATATTAAGTTATATATGCAGATACAAAAACTCCTGTATCTGTAGACGTTGTTGCATATAACATCCATGTGATATTTATAGATAATGGATACCCATACGTTGGCATAAATTTAAATTTTATTTCATTGTGGCCACTGCCTCTTCTTAGTACTATATTCAACATGCTTGTTATTTTTGCACTTGAAAGACATTATGAAATTGATAATGACTATAAAACACCCAAAAGTGGAACATACATAACTTAGAGTTGACATACTTATTCCTGGGGAAGTTTGTAAGTTGCAGTTTCCTTCAGTATAGTTAATAGCCTGTATTAATATGTAAGTGAGGCTTGGTTTTAAATACCATGGCTCATGTTCACTAACCAGTGGAATTGGAAGCAGCGTGAGGTGGTTGAGCAGCACAGGTGTTGGCATCAGAGGCAAGGTCTACACGCGTGGTTGTGCCTGTACAAGGATGCTTGTCTGAAGGGGTGAGGACAAGCTGAAATCCACCCTGGGTTCCACTTGGCAAACCGTGTGATCCAGCCCAGCATCATAGCAGCTGCAGGAAGTGTCATCTGCCCAGAAAGGGCTCCTGTGTGTAATTGCCATGTTTTCCTAATTCCTCCTAAGTGCTAAAAATGGCCCTTGGTGAGTACAAGTTCAAGTCCTGGCAAATTACTCATTAACATTGTGAACCTGGGAAAGTGAATCTTCTGAAAGGCACATCCTTATCTATGGCTGATGTTTCAGGGATATTGTGGAAAATGCGAAAGGATATAAGACAAATAAGATGTGCTGTTCTTTCCTAAATCTGTAGGTGCTCAGAGCACAGTCATGAACAAGACGAAGCCCGGCTCCTGGCCTCCAGTACTGTCCACTTGATTGTCCCATGGTTATCTCAGGCTTACCATGTTCAAAACTGGGATTGGCCTCTTCCCCTCCACCCGCTGCTCCTCTTCTTGTACTCCCTGTCTCACTGACTGGCATCACACCTACCAGACCACTCAATTCAGAAGCCAGAGAGTCATTGCAGATGAGTCTTATTCACCCTTACATTAATCACCAAGACCATTCACTTCTTTCTCCTTAATGTTTCTTCTGTACGATTGTCACTGCGTTGGTGCAGTCTCTCATCTCTTCTTGCAGAAATGATGATGGTAAAGGTGATGATAATGGTGACATTGATTTATTTATGCAGCAAGTATGTACAGAGCACCCATTATGTGCCAACCAATGTTTTCAGTCAAAAGATAGTCAATACTCAACATCATCAGTCATTAGGAAAATGCAAATCAAACGCATAGTGAGATAAGACTGCATGCTTCTTACTTTGCTGTGATGGCAATGAGGCGGAGCAACTGGAACTCTGGTACATTTGGGGTGGAAATACAATATAGTACAGTCACCTTGGCAATGAGTTTGGCAATTTTTATAAACTTAAACATACATTTACCATGCAACCCAGCAATCCCACTCCTAGGTATTTGCCTGAGTTAAAGAAAGCTACGTGTATATAAAACCTGTATGTGAATGTTTATAGCAGCTTTATTCATAATCTCCAAGAATGTGGAAAGAACCCCAATGTCCTTCAGCCAGGGAATGAATAAATAAGCTGTGTTGCACCCACCCAGAAGAATGCTACTCAGCAATAAAAATGGAGAGACGACTGACACCTGCAACTATGTGGCTGGACGTCTGATGCATTACGCTAAGTGAAAGAAGCCAGACTCAAAAAGCCAATGATTCTATGATTCCACTTGTAGGACATTCTGGAAAAGACAAACTATAGGGAAAGGAGGCAGAGAAGTGGTTTCCACGGGCTGGGGTGAGGAGAGGATTAACCCAGGTCTGTTTGATTGTAGTACTGCCTTCTCCTTGGAACCTCATCACGGATGTTCTGTCTGCTGGAATCTCATCTCTTTGTGATCTTTCTTTCTTTCTTTTTGAGACAAGGTCTCCCTTTGTCACCCAGGGTGGATTGCAGTGGCACAATCACAGCTCACTGCAGACTCAACTTCCCTGGGCTCAGCTGATCCTCCTGCCTCAGCCTCTGGAGTAGCTGGGACCACAGGTGTGCACCTCCATGCCCAACTAATTTTTGTATTTTTGTGTAGAGATGAGGGTCTCACCATGTTGTCTAGGCTGGGCTTGAGCTTCTGGGCTCAAGCAATCCACCTGCCTCAGCCTCCCAAATTGCTGGGATGACAGGCATCATGTAAACATGTAATCATGTAATTACAGGCATCATGTAGAAAAGACTTGTCTTTTCTAACGACAAGTCTGAGCTTAGGGTTCTGATGCAGAAGAATCTTTCAATGCTGGCTATCACTTTAAGTATGCAGTGCCACAATAGACACTATTCAGTGCCTCAGCTTTTAGGGCACAAAGCCCTTCCCAAAATGGTCCTGTTGGCATCCCTGACTTCCTTTCCCACCAGTCTTCCACATACACCCTTTTCATTAGCTCTTCCTAAATACTTGAAGTTGAAGCTATTTAGCACCTCCGAGGCATCCACATGGTCTTCCCTCTGCTTGCCTCTCTCTTCCTGTGTGTCTTAGTCCAAGTAACTCCTACTCTTCCTTTAAAAGCCAGCCAGGGCCTCACCTATTATGGAAAGTCATCTGGTCTCAGCTGCACAGGCTTCCTTCTCCAAAGGCATTCATCACAGTGATGCTTTGGCTCTCTTGCCTAGATGGTGAATTGCTTGTCTCAGTATTCCTACCCCTGGCACAGTGCTGGGCACAGGGAATCCCAGCTTCCCTAAGTGTGTTTTGAACATAATTGCCTTCTAATTATACACGGCAATTACTACCTTAGAGCAAAGCCTTTACCACCTCAGCATGGAAACGCACAGAAGTGATACATCCATTGTAGTTTATTTTGATTTATCCTGGCTTTTTCTTATATCATAGTGGCCGATGGCTGATGAACAAGAATTTTGGGGGAGAGCGATTGCAGGATTGAGCTCACATACTTTTCCTAGGGGGTTTTCTCAGGGATCATCTAGTTTTTGGTCCCAATTGCATTAATATTAGGTGAGAAAGATGATGGTTAGTGGCAAAGATAAACATAAAGAATGTCCTTGCCTCTAACCAGCCACATTTCCCAAAAAGCAAGGACTTTCTTTATGTTTATCTTTGTGAAGTATGCGGTGTGAACCTAAATGAGTAAAAGGTGGGGTGGTTTGCCGGGAAAGTAATTAAGGGAGGTGGTCAGTCATCTGTGTCTTGACATGGGCCAGCTGGCACCCGTGAGGACTGTTCTGTGGTTAATAAGGATGAGGTCTGTGGCACTGGGGTAGCCAACTTCAGCAGCAGTAATAGCTATTAGGTGGACTTTGGCTCTGCAAGTGTTTAGAAGGCCTGGAGGGACTCTCCAATGATTCTATGCTGTTCTGTACAATTCCCTTAACTGCCCTTGGCTGACCTAGTTATTAAGAAATCTTCGTTCCCCAGTCTTGTTAGCTAAACAATCACTCTTGCTTCACATGTAAACATATATATGTACTTTCATCTTTGTCTCTTGTGGTCCTAAGTTTTATTTAACAAGAGTGGATCTTCAAACTTGGAGGGCATTTTTATATTCTCAGAGTCAACATTTATTACTAATATCACAAGATACAATCTCTGAAAGCCTGCATCTCTGGCATGGGGGGAGCTGGGGAAGAGGCCTTAGAAAAGCTGTAGGGCAGAGGGCTCGATTCTAAGTGAGCCTGTATGCAAGAGGCTTCTGTATACCACCACCTGGCCTGGGGGATCCTGCAGAAGCTGCATTCTCTATCAGCCACAGAGCGCGTGAGATGAGCTCCCCTGACTGCCATGTTGAAAATGTCAGCCCCAGATGGTCTGGTGGTTACATTTTCTCAAAACAGTTGGGAACCTCTGCCAACTTCTCTAAGGAATGAAAAAGATAATTTTTTAAATGCTGATTAACAGAGCAAAATGTACTTGAGCTGGTAACAGATTTTTTTCCTCCTTCCTCCATCCGCTTGCTGCAAAACAACGTGTGGTGATTGAAAACATGGGAAAGAAGCTAATGGCTTTACTGAGGGACAGCACCTTGAAGGAAGGGGAAAAAGTGGCAGGCAAAGAGGCAGAAAAAGCACCTGAGAGTTGTAGAGTGTCAGAGTCTTCTCCTGTTGATTTCCCCAAACCCTAGAAGGCTCTGAGGGCTCATCCTCTTGTTAGCCGGCCTGGTTCTGTCAATACTCAACAAGTGGCTCAAAACCCAACAAATCTGCCAGGACGCTGCTTCTGCAAGATGGGTGTGGCAAGGAGGGCTGGGAAACTGGAAGCACCTTGGTTCTGTTTGTTTCTAGTGCCAAGCCCCCTCTTAGTTCCCTGGCAAGCCTGAGGAGGTCTGAACCAACTTTGCAGGCCATCCTGATATAAGGTGACTAGCTCATCCTTGTTTGCTCGAGGAGATCGAGAACTTGAAGACTAAACAGGTAACTGACCGCAGGGTATTGTCTTTGAACTTGAAGACTAAACAGTAACTGACCACAGGGTATTGTCTTTGAACTTGAAGACTAAACAGGTAACTGACCGCAGGGTATTGTCTTTGAACTTGAAGACTAAACAGGTAACTGACCGCAGGGTATTGTCTTTGATCGTACCTGAACACTTGTGTTTCTGATGGGGCCTGGTGTCTGGATTCCAGCCCCTGTTCTGAGATTTGAAGAACTTCCCTATACTGTTCCTGGCTTTCTACATATTTCTGTATGTCTATATTACAGTCCCAGAAAGGGGAGCTCAAAAGGCTTCAGTTCTGAACCCACTGTCAAATTTTAATTTTAAGTAGGTACATCAAATATGGAGCAAAAGCAGGAGAATGGATATGGGAGTAGAGCAAAAACTCAGGATAGACCACCTAGATTCCTGCTGGGCCTTTCTGTGCATGGAAAAGAAATGGCCAAGCTTGGATGTTTGATCCTTCAAGATAATTAATGACAACCAGTGAAAATTAGGGGTTTCCCCCATTCCCCTGCAAAACCTTCCAAACTTGTATCTTAGAGCCAGAAGTGCCCATCATTAATGAGAAGCAGGAGCTGTGGGGCTCTGCAAATTCCTGGTCTTCACTCCACATTTCAGGATGTTGCATGCCAAACTTCTGCCCAGCTGAGTGATCATGGATACATGTTCCAGTCTCAGTGGCCCTGGAGGGTCTGCAGCCCAGGCATTCTCATTTTGATGGGAGTCTTTTTTTCCTGCCCTGGTGCTGCTGATGTAAGAGTGCCATCATTTTGTGGCATTCTCTGCTGGTATTCTTCTTGCACCAACACTGAGGGGCCAGAGGTCTTCCCCTATGTGTATTGTCCAGCCCGTTCTCCCTTGGAGGGGAGTAACCTCTTTTGTCATTTAGATGTTTTCTGCCTCTGAGCTTGTTCTTTGGTTATCCCTTCCCTCTAGGCTGCATTTTTTTCCCTCTTGTTGTGCTCAGGTGGCCTTCCTGCAGTGTACTTGGTGGACATAGGGTCACTGTTTGCCTACTGATATGTGTTCTGCCAAAAACTGTTGGCAGAATGTATGTGATGACCTTAAGAATGTGGTTGCATTTAAACAGCTAGACTAGGTTTTCCCCTATTCTCACTCTGACCTGCAAATGTAGGGGATGGTTGAAGTTGCATTAGCTCTTTCAGAGCACTGAGTTAGTAAGTAATGATGGAAGTGAACTCAGTGGAACATTCAAGACCCTGATTTATCTCAATCCCAGGCCTTCTTACTAATCTCTTACCTTTACACTCAGATTCTTAGTTCACACTACACTAATTAGCATGTATTTACATGTTGCTTCCTTAAACCTTCCTTCAGCATTATGGCTGTAACTAACATATGTATTTGCAAGAAAGCATATTTATAGGCACATTCTTTCAGTCCTTAAAACTGCAGACTCTCTAACAGTACTTTTTTATCTTCCTTCTGAAGATATGTCTAGCACATTTTATACAAAGGCACATGAATTAAAAGCTGGTATGATCTTTGCCTTTGAGATGGAATTGCCTTCAAACACCCAGCAATTCCAACTCCTAGGTAGATACTCAAGGAAAATGGAGACATACGTCCAAACAAAAACTTGTACAAAATGTTCGTAGCAACATTATTCATAATAACCCCAAAGTGGAAAAAAATCTAAGTATCCATCAACTGATGAATAGATAAATATGGCGTAGCTATTCAATGGAATACTATTTGTCTATAAAAACAAATAATATACTGATATGGGCAGCAAAAAGATGAACTTTGAAAACATTAGGCTAAGTGAAAGAAACCAGACACAAAAGACTGCATACTGTATTATTCTATTTGTACAACACATCCATAATATGCAAATATATAGGAGCAGAAGGTGTTTTAATGTCTGCCTGGAGCTAAGGAAGGGAGGGATTGGAGATAAATAGAAAATGACTTTTAATGAGCATGAATTTTCTTTTTGGGGTGACTAATATATCCCAAAATTGTTTGTGGTGATGGTTAAACCACTCTGTGAACACCCTGAAAATGATTGAATTATATAATTTAAATGGGTGAATTATATGGCATGTGGATTATATCTTAATTTAGAGAAAAAAGATAGAAACATTCAAACAGAAGTCAATACAAACTTTTTCTACCTAAAATTCAGGATAAATTCTGCAGGATTATTTCTTGCCACACAAGAATTTATGTTTCTCTAGAGGAGACAGTCCAGCAAGTTGGCCAAAGCAATGTGATTCCTACCCCAGTAGCCTTTTAGAGCCAAACACAGGTGTTAGATTAATCAGAAACAAGTTGGAAGCCCTAGAGTTGGAGCAAACCTATCTCGTGACATTTACCACTTCTTATATAACAAGTAGAGAGATTTTTACCTCCAGGTTTCACAGTGCAAAAATAGCATTAATGCTGCAATATTCTATCCTCTGGATAGCCTGCACTCTATTTCTTTGATGAGCTGGGAAAAGAGAAGGAGATGGCATATTGGGGAGATGTGGAGGAGGAAGAGTTGCTCTTGCCAGAAACCTGAGAATTATCTCTGACACCTCCCTCTCTCTTGCCCTCACTCTGATCAATTGCCAAGTTCTGTGATCCACCACCTAAATATCTCTACTTCTCTCCAGCTCTGATACTGCTACTTGAATGTAAGCTGCTGTCTTCCTCCTTCATCATCCGGAACATCTTCATCATCCTTTTTCTTCCTGAATAACAATAATAACCTTCTGAACTGATTTTCCTGTAGCCCCTTTCTCCAAATCTGTATTCCTAACTTCAAAGAGAGCATTTAAAAATGCAAATCTTGCCTCGAAATCCTCAAAAACGTATCCCTGCCAGGTGTAGTGGCTCACGCCTGTAATCCCAGCACTTTCGGAGGCCAAGGCGGGGGCGGATCACCTGAGATCAGGAGTTCGAGACCAGCCTGGCCAACATGGTGAAACTCCGTCTCTACTAAAAATACAAAAATTAGCCGGATGTGGGGGTGGGCACCTGTAATCCCAGCTACTCAGGAGGCTGAGGCAGGAGAATCACTTGAACCCAGGAAGCGGAGGTTGCAGTGAGCCGAGATCACGCCACTGTACTCCAGCCTGAGTGACAGAGCAAGACTCCATCACAAACAAACATATCCCTTCTTTACAAGTTCATCTAGGTAAACTGCAGAATCTTCTCCGAGTTTAGATCCTGCCCACCTTTGCAGCTCCCCCTTCTCCAGACCCCTCTCCCAGCCTCTCCTTCTCCTGATGCATTTCCTCTTGCCCTTGAGATTTCAATTTAAATGTCATTTTTCTTAGCAAACCCTCTGCTCTTTCCCGCCCAGTGTTTCGTTGTATGTTCTCCCACTCCCACGATGTCCCCTTCATAGCTTTGGAGCACTCATCACTGCTGTAATTTTAGTCATCATGGGATTGTTTGCTTAATGTCCATCTCTGTAACTGACGGCAAGCTTCCAGAGAAGGGGATTGAGTCTGACTTACTCCCCAGTGGACCCCAGCACTTGGCTCAGGCCAGACCGAACAGTTTATACTCGATCACTATTAGAAACCGAAGGGAAGACAGAAGGCACGGAGGAAGGGAGGCACCTAATGAAGGAAGAGAAACGGAAAAGAGCCAAACAGGGAAGCCGGATGAACTCTGCAGCTCCTGCTCAGAGTGGGGGCTGCCTCCTCACTAAGCTTGGGGAGCCAGTGTCCCATAGCACCGAGTGAGGTCGGCCAGGGCAGAGATAGACTAGCTAACACGCGTGGAGGTTCTCGGGAGTGCTGGGGAGGTGAGGACTCGCGAAGACGCTGCTCATGCCCAGTATACTATGGCAGTGCCAAGACACGCCAAGAGGGAACGCTGTGAGGGGGAAGGCAGGGGAGCAGTGAAAGGGGCTTCTGATGGCCCGACGCTGGTAAGGAGTTTTCTGAACCTAATGAGATTGGGAGGATCTCATTTTCATCTCCAGGAGGAGGCTGCCATTGACTTCTGTTCTCTTCGTGGAAAGTACCATTTGTCTGTCCCTCAGACGTCTGCTCTGGGACCATCATTGTTGATGGAGGCAGGTCTTCTCAGGATCATGGGTTTGTTTTAGAACCACCTAGGCTGTGGCAGGGGCATCAGAGTTTTCACCCCAAAAGGGTAATTTTCTAGACTGCCCTGCCTCGGTGTCTGCCTTGCCTTACACATCTTCTGGAATAGAAACCATGGGTCTGCCCGGAGGCAGTAAGTGTTGCACGACTGGAGTAAGACAGACACAGATTCAAATTCTAGTGCTGCCACTCACTAACTGTGTGACCTTGGGTAAGTTTTATTACCCTCCAGGACTTGAGGTCTTTATTTGAAAATGGGGCACAATAATAGTACCTACCCCATAAGGCTATTGCAAGAATGCAATGAAATATTCTACTTGAAGCTTCTAGTACTTGGAGGGAAAATTCAATAATGTTAGATATTTTATTAGAAATTTGTTCTAGTGCCCCATACCCTTCATGCAAAGGCTTGTTTTATTAATAATGCATGACAGTCATTCTTACAGCTCTACTTTAAGCCAATTTTCTCCTGTTGAGCTTCAAGTGAGTGTGGGGAACAGATGGCCATCATCCTTCTGATGATGCCTTTGGGGATAGATGTTAACAAGGTCAAAAACTTGGAGTTTGTCATTGTATAGTTCAGTTGGCCTCTCCCTTAAACCTCAGGTGTCCTAACTAACTCTAGCTGGTTTATTGCAGATGCAGAAGGTTACCATGAAAAAGTCTGAACTTGGATCAAGAATCTCAGTATTGCTACTTACTAGCACTGGAAATTTGGAAAAGCCACTTGATTTTTCTGATCCTTTTCTCATTTGTGAAATCAATATCCTAGGACCAACCCTTTCCTCTCTGGATTGTTGTGAGGGTTAGACAAAATAGCATGTATATAAAGGCTTAGAATAGAGCCTGGATCCTTGCAGTCATGTTAAGCAGTGTCATGGTTAATTTATTTGTCAACTTTACTGGGCTAAGGGAAGCCCAGATAGCGGGTGAAACATTGTTTCTGGGTATGTCTGTGAGGATGTCTCTGGAAGAGACGAGCATTTGAATAAGTAGACTGAGTAAAAGAGATTTTCCTTTACCAATGATGCCCAATGTGGTCAGGCATTATTCAATCCATCGAGGGTCCTAATAAAAGAAAAAGAGGAGGAAGAGTGATCTTTCTTTCTTCTGGAGCTAGGACATTCATCTCCTCTTGTTCTTGGACATCCGAACTCTTGACTGTTGGGCTTTCTGTGTCTTGGACTTATACTTGCCCAACACCCTCCTCCACAATGCCCCCCTCTCTCAGGCCTTCAGACTTGGACTGAATTATCCCACCAGCTTTCCTTGTTCTCCAGCTTTCAGATAGCATATTATGGGACTTCTCAAATTCCATAATTCTGTGAGCCAATTCCTATAATAAGTGTCCCCTTTATCATTATCTATCTATCTATCTATCTAGTCTAACCATCAATTAATCTATCCTTCATCCTATCGACTCTGTTTCTCTGGAGAGCCCAACTAATGCAAGCCATTTCTTAAATTTGGATCTGCTTGTGATAGGTCAATAGAAATCCATCACCAAATTAGGAAAATGCATTTCAAGCCAGGTGTCCTACTGACTTGACATTCAGCACTGCTGCTCTGCGTGTGGACAAGGCACATGTTTTTCCTTTATGTGACTGCCTGTAATCCTGCCTCAACACGTTCTATCTCCCTTAGTATTTTTTTTAGAGGTCCTCTTTCCTTGCCTAGAGATAATAATTTGCACTTGTTTCAGGTCTCTATTGTCTTTCTCAAATAGTCTCCCAATTCTTAGCTCCCTATTCTCTCCATGTTACTACATTAATGACCTTTCTAAATGGCAGAGCTGACTACGCCTTTCCCCAGTTTAAAATTCCTCACTGGCTCCCTATCACTTTTAAGATAATGACTCCTCCAGCTCCATTCTTTGCCACTCTCTCTCAGACTCTACATTCAAGCAACTCAGAACTACCTGTACTTTTTAGAACTCACCAGGCTTTTCCACACTTTCATCTCTTTCTTTTGTGTTATTTCCTCTTGGCACAACTTCCGCCATAATTCCACACTTAATTGTCTTTCAAAACTCAGTTCCAAGTAAAAAGAAAATCTTTAGACTAGGAAAAGATATTTACAAATCATATATCTAATAAAGGACTTGTATTCATATTTTATAAAGGACTCTCAAAACTTAATAATAAGAAGGAAAACTATGGGAAAATGGCCACAAGATTTGAACAGATGCTTCATCAATGAATACACATAAATGGCAAATAAACACATGAAAAGCTGTTCAACATTGTTAGTCAAAAGAAAAATACAAATTCACACCACAATGAGATAACACTACACTTTTATTAGAATGGCCTAAATGAGAAAGACTGACCATACCAAGTGTTGGCAAGGATGTAGAACGACTGGAACTCTTATACATTGCTGCTGGGAATATAAAATGGTGCAGCCATTTTGAAAAATAGCTTGGCAGTTTCTTAAAAAAATTAAACATATGCCTACCATATGATCCAGCTATTCTACTCATAGGCAGTTACTCAAGAGAAATAAAAGCATATATTTATACAGAGACTTTTGCATAAATATTCATGTAACTTTGTTTGTAGTAGCCAAAACTGGAAACAACACCAAATGTCCATCTTCCAGTGAATGAATAAATTCATGTAGATTCATACAATGGAAGATGACTAGTGATAAACAGGAATGAACTACAGAATGACTCACACTACAACACGGGTATGAATTTCAAAATAATTTTGCCAATGAATGGAGGCAGATAAAAAAGAATATGTACTATATGATTCCATTTATATAAAATTCTAGGAAATGTAAAGTAATGTTTAGTGACAGAAAGCAGGTCATAGTTTGCCTGAGGAGGAGGGGAAAATAAGGGGGTGAAGAAGACGTTACAAGAGTCAAGAGAAAGCTTGGGGCTAATGAATATGTTCATTATTCCGATTGTGGCGATGGTTTCATGGGTATACAATTATGTCAAAACATATCAAAGTGTGCATCTTAAGTATATTGTGTTTATTTTATGTCCAGTATGCCTCAATAAAGTTAACTCTTTCAATGTAAAATAAACAGGAAAAAAGAGAAAAACTTAGCTTTTGTATTACCCTCTTCGAGGAGTCCTTCTCTAGTTACCTTTCCCCCAGTGCAGAGTTATGTTCTCCAGGCTCTGTGTAAACATCTCCATGGTAATTACTAGATTGGACTGGAGTTTCTAAGGCACTGTCCCCCTCACTAGATTGTAAGTGACTTAAGGACAGGGGCTGTGGTGTTTATATCTGTACGATATGATCTGAGTCCTCCCTCAGTGCCTGAGAGTTGAATCTAAATAATCATTTGTCTTCCTTGAAACCATAAGCTAAGATGATGATTTTGTTAAAGAAAATCTGAAAGCCATATCCCTTCAGCAAAATCTACTTCTTTAATGAAGTTGTTTCAAATGGAAAAAGATTATATATACTTGGGAAATTTCAAAAATAATAGCTGTAAACTTAAAGGAGACCGGTTTCTGGAGGACAACAAATTCATGTGGGAAAAACGAAAAGCTTTTGCAGGTGGGTGTGGCTCAGGGTAGGATATTTAGGACTAGAAGCATTTAGGATTCTTTACTCATGGCATCAGCAAACTCTGGCCAAGAAGCACTTTTAAAATGATCCATGGAGGGATTTTTCATCTTGGAAAACAGGTTTATTAGTGGAATTATTACAAGTATTAATACCTTGAATGTTATTTTCTTGCTAATGATGCTGTAATGGGTTGCACTGGGATAATAGAACTGCTCTGAGTGCATAACTTACCAAAGCTGCCTACCTCCCCCATGACTTATGGGCTGTAGCCCTCATTAGTTCTATGGTTACATTGGCTGCTGTTTAGAGCCATAGTGAGAATCTTGTGCAGGTTTGGAAGAGCCCCAAGTTTAATGCCATAAATGGCTATAGAGTGAAACAGTCATTGCTTTTTATAGAAACCCAGTATACCTGCTTTTTAGACAGTGGTGAAGTGACAGAGTACCCAAGCAAGGGGAGGTAAGCTTGACACCTGCCGACGCTGGAACAACTCCACGGTGGCTTGCAGCTCCACATAGGATAGGGTTGTCTCCAACGAAGTCTTCTTACTTGCATGGGCCATTCTTTCCACTTGATATTGGGAACATGAACAGATCTTCCAAATTGTATCTAAAAGTAGTAGCATGTAATACCTGAGTGCCCCCAGTGTAGCTGCATTGCCACACACAAAACACTTTATTCTGGCAACTTTATGCAGGAGACTCAGTGTCATCCTGTGCACACTCCAGAATGAGGATGTACACACTCTGCTGTGTATCCTGAAAGAAGGCCACTCACAACAGCATCCTACCTGGCCCAGCTCATGGAGTAGCTGATTTGTGCAAAGACTATACAAGGCATCATGAGATGATCCTGAGGAAAGACAACATAATGCATGTTTTTTCCTAAAGAAGAAATTCTGATGTTTTTACCCTGTATGTGGTCAGGGTCCAGGGAAGCCGATGGAATGAGGATGGTGGGGTAGAAGGCCACCTTGGATTTGGTGGCTTGGGGCCAGTGCCTCTGTCTTCTTCCTCTGCATATACTCATCCAGGTTAAGCTGCTGTTTTAGGTAACACGTTTTTTCTTTTATTTTTTTAATTTTATTATTATTATGCTTTAAGTTTTAGGGTACATGTGCACAACGTGCAGCTTTTTTACATATGTGTACATGTGCCATGTTGGTGTGCTGCACCCATTAACTCATCATTTAGCATTAGGTATATCTCCTAATGCTATCCTTTCACCCACCCCACAACAGTCCCCGGTGTGTGGTGTGTGATGTTCCCCTTCCTGTGTCCATGTGTTCTCATTGTTCAATTCCCACCTACGAGTGAGAACATGCGGTGTTTGGTTTTTTGTCCTTGCCATAGTTTGCTGAGAATGATGGTTTCCAGCTTCATCCATGTCCCTACAAAGGACGTGAACTCATCATTATTTATGGCTGCATAGTATTCCATGGTGTATATGTGCCACATTTTCTTAATCCAGTCTATCATTGCTGGACATTTGGCTTGGTTCCAAGTCTTTGCTATTGTGAATAGTGCCGCAATAAACATACGTGTGCATGTGTCTTTACAGCAGCATGATTTATAATCCTTTGGGTATATACCCAGTAATAGGATGGCTGGGTCAAATGGTATTTCTAGTTCAAGATCCCTGAGGAATCACCACACTGACTTCCACAATGGTTGAACTAGTTTACAGTCCCATCAACAGTGTAAAAGTGTTCCTATTTCTCCACATCCTCTCCAGCACCTGTTGTTACCTGACTTTTTAATGTTTGCCATTCTAACTGGTGTGAGATGGTATCTCATTCTGGTTTTGATTTGCATTTCTCTGATGGCCAGTGATGATGAGTATTTTTTCATGTGTTTTTTGGCTGCATAAATGTCTTCTTTTGAGAAGTGTCTGTTCATATCCTTCTCCCACTTTTTGATGGGGTTGTTTTTTTCTTGTAAATTTGTTTGAGTTCATTGTAGATTCTGGATATTAGCCCTTTGTCAGATGGCAATACCATTCAGGACATAGGCATGGGCAAGGACTTCATGTCTAAAACACCAAAAGCAATGGCAACAGAAGCCAAAATTGACAAATGGGATCTAATTAAACTAAAGAGCTTCTGCACAGCAAAATAAACTACCATCAGAGTGAACAGGCAACCTACAGAATGGGAGAAAAAAATTTTTGCAACCTACTCATCTGGTAACATGTTTTTTCTAAGAGTCCTAACAAAGCTGCCAAATAGTCAAGTGTGCAACTTTTCAGTCTCCTGTGCGGAAAGCAGCTCTCTTGAGATTGTGAGAAGAGCAGGAATAAGGCTGGTGGTGCAGAGGGTGACCTACAGGAAGGCATGGAAATACTAGGTGACTACAAGCATGGAAAGAGTCTTCAGTTTCCAGCACAAAATTGTGCAAAAAGCAAGGGCGGTGTTAACAGACTGTCCTGGGTTCTAACTGAGACATAGCCACTCATTGGCTGTGTGTCCACAGGCCAGTTACTAACCTTGATTTCCTTATTCATAGAATGGAGATAATACCCCCAAACCTTGCCAATATTTAATCAGATAACATATGAAAACACTGGATGGGAAATGGTACACAGTAGGTGTCAGACAGGTGTGAGCTGTCCTCCCCTGTGTCTATCCTTTCTCTGCCCGGCTGCTCTGAAAATGACTGTTGGGCTTCCTTATATTCCTACCTGGTAGCAGAAGAAATTCAGAGTTGCTGATCTAATCTGCTCTCTTTCTACTTTGAACAGTAGCTTGTACATACTTGAGTATGGGGGTGAGATGTGACCAGATAACCACACCCCTGTTCTTGCAGCTCCACCAGAGGGACATCCTCTCTTCCCTGGATGATGCTGGACACCAGAGGATGAAGAGAGCAGAGGCACCAGCAAGAAAGTCCATTTTAATCACATTTTAAGTAAAGTGCTAAAAATGGAGATGTGGACATTTGAATATCTTCCCCTCTCCCACACCAGCCTTTGGCTCAGTGTGAGCCAGTGCATGTGGGCGACAACCCCGGCCCTATCTCCTCTCCCTGATACAAGAAATTTCTATCTCAGGGTGGACAGGCCCCTCATCATATTGGGGAGAAAATTGAAGGGGGAGCTGGAAGACCTGGTTTGAAAGTTTTAATGAGAACACTTGCACACAGGAAGGGGAACATCACACACCGGGGCCTGTCATGGGGTTGGGGGAGGGGGGAGAGATTAGCATTAGGAGATATACCTAACGTAAATGATGAGTTAATGGGTGCAGCACACCAACATGGCACATGTATACATATGTAACAAACCTGCACGTTGCACACATGTACCCTAGAACTTAAAGTATAATAAAAAAAGAAAGTTTTAATGATACCATTTTTTAAAAAAAAATTCTCACTGAGTATCAGGTTCAGGTCCAGATGCAAGGAAAGTGGAGGAGAATAATGAATGGTTCCTGGTTAAAGGGAGGTTGGATTCATGAAGGATACTGGTAAGTACATCCATGATGATGGAGTGGTGCAATACGATGGAGGAGGGATCCCAGTTAGCCAGAGGTTGGAGGTGTCAGAGAAGCAGAAGACATGGCCCTTCAGTTTAGTCTGAAGGACAAATTGGATTTAGTCCAGTGGGTAGGCTGTTTAGGTAAAACTGAATGTCTGTGAACTTGGGAAAGTCATTTACACACTCTGAGTCACAATTCCTTTAAGTGACAAGGTAGGGGGCTGCCTTAGCCTCTGTAGATTTTCTTGGGTCTAATACTTTATGATTACATATTTGGTCTGGAAAGTAACTTGCCCTTTTCTCCAACTTCAGCGTCACCTTGGATAGAACTGTGATTCATCCTAGTTCTGCACTCCAAATTTCAGGGCTGAGGGATGACTCTCAGTGACTCAAGGCAGCTTGAGTCCCCCACCATGTGCATCAGAAGGCTGGATCTCATGACCTGTATAGGTAACTTTGTCATTAAGAGCTGTCCATATATTATAGCTGGACTGTAGGAGAGGATCAAAGCAAAAAGGGGGCCTCTGAAGAGTGTTTGAGAAGATAAGAAGTTAGGTGTGTGGGACTGGGAGAATATTGAAGAGATTATCTGAATAGATTTGGCCCAGTAGACCTTGTCCCAGAAATCCCTGCTCCAGGCCTTTCAGATAAAGTATCTAACAGCCTTTTAGCAGCAGTTTTTTCTCTGGAAACAAACTCCCATGTTTTACATCTCCTTGCAGGCACCCTGTGGCTGATAAACCCTGCAGGAACAATTGTGTCCCAATGCAGATAGGCTGTCAGCCTCCTGTCTTCCAAGGGTGTCAACTTTTAAGATTGCTCCTTTGCCTAAGAAATTGGGATTGGAGGATGGGGAACTTTGTTTCCCTCTCTCTTCTGTTGGTTCCAAGATCCTGGAACCCATCACCAAAGTGACACAATAATGGAGGTCAGGGATCCAGGGCCTGAGCAAGTGAGCAAGGGAGGCCAGGAGGCTAGGAGGAGCCACCTCAGAAGCTGTCTCACGTAGTGGTGAAGAGCTGGGGTTGGAGCCAGAAAGACCCAAATTTTGTAATCCAGACTCTGCCACCTGCTAAGTGTTCCTTGGGCATATTACTTACTTGCTGAGCTTTAATTTCTTCCAATGTATAAAGTGGAGATTATAGTAGCACCTGTCACTGGGCTCTTTGAAGGATGAAATGAGATAAATGATAAGTGCATAGTACGGTGCCTGACAAAGAGTACTGACAAGCTACAAACATTACCTTATCATTACTGTCATCATCTTCACCACCACCATCGCAATTATCACCACCATCATAATCATCACGATCACCATCATCACCACCCTCATTATCATTACTATCATCCTTGTCATCATCAACACTATCACCATTACTATCATTACTATTACCACCAACATCATCACCATTGTTATCATCACAACCATCATTGTCATCATCATTACCATCATCCTCATCATCACCATCATTATTATTACCATTATTCTTATCACCATCATCATCACCATCATCAGCAACTTCACCATCATTATCATTACCATCACCACTATCATCATCATCATCATCACAACCATCATTATTATCATAATCGCTAGCATCCTCCTCCTCCTCATCACCATCACCATCACCATCAACACTTCACCATCATTATCATTACCATTGCCACCATCATCATCATCACATCATCATCATCACCATTGTCATCATCACTATCTTCATCACCATCATCATCATTATCATTATCATTACCGTCCTTGTTACCATCTTTGTCACCTCATCATCATTACCATCACCAACATTATCCCATGGTCATCATCACAGCCATCCTCGTCACCATCATCACCATCACTATTGTTACCATTACCATTATCCTCTTCATTATCATCATGATCATCATCACTATTACCATCATCACCATCCTTGTCACCATCCTCACCACCATCGTGATTGTTGTTGTGGTCATTACCATTGTTGTCTTTGAGAGACTAGGAAGACCTGGACTATGGGCTGAGGAAGTAATAAAGGAAGGACAGGCCTGCAGCATCACTCCTCTCAGGGTATCCCTACTCAGGGCAGGTAAAATGGGCAGATGCCTAGGAAATCCTTTTGCTGCTAGAACTTAGCAGCAGCAGTGTGTCCAACTTCAGCATTTGGGTTCATTTTTGAAGTGGTAACAAGAAACATGGCAGCAGTGGAGTTTCTTCAAAATTGTTGAATGCCAACATCTGTTGTGTTCATTCAGAATAGGAACCACCCCAGCACCCAACAGTATTTGTATAACTTATAGAATTAGCTGGCTTCCTCTTGACCTCACTTCTTTTCAGAGTTGGGGCCCAGCTGCGGAAAGCTTTTTTTCCTCAAGATTTTTCTCTTAATTCTCCTCCATTCCATTATTTTTCTCTGATTACTTTATCTGAAATTCTTGCTCCCTTAAATGGCACTTTATATGACTGGTAGAGATTTGGATATTCCTGGTCACTGTCTCTGGAATTCCAAGACTTAGCCAAAGAGATGCTTGGGCCCCATTGGAGTACCCTTGGGTGATCAAGCATGCTGCAGTCACCCACAGACAGCTGGCATCACAATGGGCCTGTCTTAGAAGGATATTATTGGCTTCCAAGTTCTATTACTAATAACTGACAATTTTCTATCCTAGGGATGAAAGAGGTTTCTGTTTATCAAAAAGTCCTGGAAGTTCTGCTTATGAATGGCTTATTTCTCAATCAAAATAAGAAGGAGAAAGTAATTTTTTTCAGGCAGGTTAGGGTATCTGGAAAGAGTGTATTCATTTTCTTATTTTTTTCTCCACAGTCAGACTTGCTCAGTCACATCCAGTCATATGAAACACCCTGTCTCACCTCCCTACTTTTATTTTACCTTTACATGTTTGTGGCAGAAACTGTTGATACTCATCCATATTCATGGGATACTCTTGATTTTTCAGCCTCTCTTTTGATTTGATTCAGTTCTTGCCAATGGGATATAGAAGGAAGCAAGTACACTAATTTCAACCCTGGCCCTAAAAACAATGCACATCGTCCTGCAATTAATTTTTTTTTTCTCTCTCTCTCTCCCATTGGCTAGGTAAATGCACATGGTCCTGCAATTAATTTTTTTCTCTCTCTCCCATTGGCTAGGTAAATGTACAGTATTCTGAGGGGGCCCTAGGAAATAACTCAGCCACAAAGTAGAAGAGGGTGGGCCTTGCAATTACTGTGTAGAAGACCACTGAAGAACACCAGATGGATGGTACATGATTGAACCATTGAGATCTGGGGGTTATTTGTTATAGCAGCTAGCATTACTTTCATTGACATATACTCTATCATTTTCCTTCAGAAAAATTAGCTCAATTGCCACTAAAATATTAATACAGACATTTTCTTCTCTTTCTCTAGTGTGAAAGCTTCAGGAGGGAGAAACATTTTTATTCTTCACCTCTTTATTCCCAAGACAGTATGATCATTGTCACAAGGTCAGTGTTCTACAAATATTGGTTAAATAAATGAATGAATCAGCTGGCCTCACTTTTCTTGCCTGAGAGCACTGGCTCTTTCTGCAAAGTGTTCATGAGCTGTGGTTGTTTGGTTGAACACCCTAGGGTTATCCTTTATTTTTCCTTGCCACTAACTCCAAGCCAGGCCAGATACTTTTGGGCTAAACAGGTCTTATGAAATCCTGTTCAGCAGGGCCACCACCCTTCTCTTCCACGATCTCATTGTAGATGCAAGGAGGTTGAAGCTGAGGGCAGCCTCAGCCTCCACATGCAAGGCTCTCACTGCTGGGACTCTCCATTGACCATGAGCTGCTTGCAGAGCTGCCAACTAAAACTCTACATTCAGAACAGAGAAAATGTGGAGAATGGCAAGGAAAGGGAAGACAGTGGCCAGCACAGTCAGCTAACTCCCACTTCATAGTGTCCCATGAACTTAGTTATTGACCCTAAACAAACAAACAAAAAAAATGAGATCTGAGATGATCCCACTGGATGTAAGTTCTGATGAAACAATGTCTGTATCTCCAGGTGGAAGTTGTTTCTTTGAACTCAACCTCCTGTATCTTTTTTTTTGGAGAAGAACGGCAATCCTTCACCTGGAATGAGTACTTAAATCCCTGGGGAGAGCTCTGTAAAAATTCGGATTCCTAAACTGCATCAGGATCTATTTAATCAGGATTTCTGGGGATGGTGCCTGAGAATTTGTGTTTCTGAGGGCTCCAAAGATTTGAATCACATTCCTGATTATTAAAGCTACTTTAATTAAACGCTTGCTAAATGCTAGCCTCTTGTATGGGTACCTTTCTTCTATTAACCTTTTAAATACTTACAACCACCTTGTGATCTTGGTACTGTTATTCATCTAGTTTTACTGATGAGGAAACAGACTGCAGCAGATATTTTACCCAGGACTTGAATGCTGTCTGGCCCAAGAGGCCTCGCTCTTCACTACCTCCTCTAATGTAGTGAAAAAAAGCATGGGATTTGAACCCAGAATACCCAAATTCCTCTTCTGCTTAGGATGTGGCTCATTTTTTTTCTCCTGAGATGACAGTGGATGTGAACAGTGCTTGTGGATCGCAGGTGCTATGCCAATGCCAGGTGCGCCCCTTGAAGGAACAGATTGTACACCTGCCAGGCAGATCCCTGGCTGTAGAGGATTGCAGCTCCAGGGACATGGTGCATTTGCCTCCCAGCTGCTGGAGTGTCCTTTGATCTTTGGCCCATGAGCTTTGTTCCACTGAGGAAGCAACTCTTTCAGAGCTCATTCCATCTGAGGTTCACACAAACCCTACTGAATAAGAGTGACCTACAGAGATAATGAGTTGATGGCAGGAAGGGAAGCTATTGAAAGAAGAGTTTCCTTGAGGTGAGGGGAGTTGCCCCCACAGAATCCTCCTGCAGGCAGAAAAAATGGCTCACTTCTCCCCTCCCCACCAGGTTCCCTTACCCCTGAATGATGGATGATGAGAAGATGCTCTAGAGATCACATGTGCACTCTCAATTCTCTTGATCATTCCTAGTCCCTCAGCCTGCAACATTTCCCCATTTCTCTCCCAATTCCACTTTCTCCTGGCTAACTTGAATAAGCATTGAAGTCTCGGCTTAAATGCACCTTTCCTCTGGAAGGCTTCCCTGACTCCAGGACTTCTGCTCTCAGGGCACTTATACACAGTTGTTGCAATTGCTTGAGCCTCTCTTTTCTGCTGGAGTATCCTGCTCACCCTCTTTTTCTTTCATACCCAGCACTCTGCTTGACACATAGAAGACACTCAGATATTTGTTAAATAATTGGAAAGCATTCCCATTTTCCTATTTAGTGCAGACCTTACTCTTATCTTTCATACTTTTTCAGCCAACTGACTATGGGATGGATAATTCAAATTTGATAAGCCAAAGGCTCTTTAAACTCAGCATTCCCCAAAATGACCTCCTGCCTGTGCCCACTCCCTACTTCTATCTGTGCACTGCCATGCACCCAGGTAGCACAGCTGAAATGTACTCTGGTGTGCCCCCAGTCCAACAGATCCTTCCATCGTTACATCTTCTATCCACCTTTGTATCTCTGTCTCCACTGCCATGCAGGCTGTAGCAGACGATCATCCTTTTCTCTCCTGAATTATCAGAATGGCCTTTCTGAATCTGTCTTCTTCCTGGTCATCCATCCTCTGCCCAAATATCAGGGTGTTTTTGCTTCTTTGTTTTAACAGTGCAAATTTGGTCATGGTGTTGCCTTTAAAGTGTCAGTAATTCCTCCCAGTCTCCAGATAAGATGTGTGCCCTTTAGTGAGGCCCACATAATCTGCACCACCATCTGGCCTTGAGGTCAGTCTTGCATCTTACTGCCTCCTTCCTGGAATTCCTCGATTACTTGCAGTGTGCACAGCATGCTACGTTGTTCATGGCATCCCAGTGCCTCAGACTGCGCCCTAATCCTCAGGCCCACCACTTCCCTGCTGAGCTGCTCAGGGAATGCCTGCTCACCTTTCCAGACTTTGCTCAGTGTCAGTATTCTCAGTGATAAAGCCTTTTCTTGGCATTTCTCCACAAACCATATGTGAGAAACACCTCTCCCCTTGCCTCCACTCTGCCCTAAAAAATTGTCACAGGCATTTAACACCCCCTTGCCCTTTTTTGTTTACATGTTTGTTTCCTTCGGCTAGATTGCAAACTCCATATGATCAGGAACATATTTTAACTCTTTTTCACTGTGAGTGCTTAGCACACAACTTGGCACTTAGTAAGTACTCAATGAATGTTGGCAGAATTATTGAATTCCAAATGTGTGCCAAAGAATGTAAAAATTAACCTAATCTAGCCAAATGCAAAAGATGACTGTACAGACTCCAGGGAAAGAGGGAAGAAAGGCTCTTGTCCTCGTATAAACCTGTCATGTGGGTACCTGTGGTAAGCATGGAAGATCTCTTGCCACAGGTAAGGATGGTGGGGGGTTGCCAACCCCAGCTGCTGTGTCTGGAAGCCCAGTTACCACTCTTGTGCCCAGGCCATGATGTCCACAGCTGCTTCTAGCCCAGAAGTAAGCGCAGCAGGAAACCCGTGCGGGTCTGGCTCTGGAGGAGGCAGGGCTTTTTAGACACGTGACTGGCCAAGGACTCACTGTTTGCCCTGCCAAAAGTGTCCTAAGGTTCCCGTACAGTCTGTGATCTTCTTCCCTTCCTTTTTTCCCCTTTCTCCTTCAGAGCAGTCTGATGTACATCCAGGTTTGACAAGCCTCCCGGCCTCCTTCATTTTCTTCCTCGTTTTCCTTCACAGCCATTCACCCATAAATGTTTTCTGTGTCTAATCCCATTGTTGCAGCACCCAAATTAACACAGGTGCTATTAAGAGTGGGCTGGAACAAACCGCCAAGCATATGAATTCCAATTATACACTCTGTGCCTGGGAAATGGTCTTCAGATGGATCTGTGGACCCCATGGGCCAACGTGAGCCAGACCTTAGCCACAACTCCAGTTGTTACCTGGCCCCCATAAATTCCCACTCCAAAGTCATATTTCTCCAGTATACACAGTCATAACCAAAGGGTCATAGATTTTTGGGAAAGGACTTGGGAAATCATCACAGTCTATACCTGCCATGGCATTGCAGAGTCCTGCCTCCTAGCAGCCCAGACAGCTCTTCCGTCAGTGGTTTTCCAATCTGGAATGGACTCAGATGTAGGAACTGGGCCAGGAGGTGTGGCTATTTTGGTGTTCCTACCCTCAGCCTCCTGCTCCTCTGTTCCTACCTTGCTGCTTTTGTTGTAAGTGTTAAGCAGCATGCTGTTGGTGGCCCATCTATTTTGCCCCTAGGCACTCTATAATCTATGCACCATTTCCATGGCTCCCTGCCAGTCAAGGCCTCTGGGTTGGCCCTCTGACCTTTCCAGCCTGTGGCCACTATTGCCTGGTCCCCATCATCCTCGGAATTAACCAGCCCAGGTCGTGACCCTCCTACCTTGGGCCTTGACCTGCAGAGGTGAGCCATCGCGGAACCTCTTGGTGATGCCAATCCAGTGCATTCCTAGTGGCCTTAGTGGACGGTGTGTCCTTGGTCCCTCCTATGGAACACAAATCTCTGTGGCTCTGCTAGCCTCACATCCACTCCAGCATGACTCCTCCTATGACTTCTTTACTCCTTCTTCTACCTACCCACAATCACAAATCAGGCATTTCCACTTTACCAAGAGTAGGCCATTGCTTTCCTAGGCTTCAAAGTGCCACCCAGCAGCGAGTCAGCCACATTGCGAGGTCCTTGTCCTAAGAAAGTGTCCCAAGGCAATGAGTCCTTGCTTATCCACCTTAAGCATCAGCCCCTTTGGCAGGTAGCTGGGACCAGAAGCCTCTCCTTGGTCTGGCTGGAGCTCCTTAGCACCTCATTGCATTTGGCCGCCGTGCTTCATTCCCTCCCTCCATTCCTTCTTCTCAGGCCTGAAGGCTCCTCCTCCCCCACTGCTGTCTCCTTTGGTGACCCAGTTTTCCTCCTGGGTGTTTCCTCCAATCAGTCTCTTTCTAACCAAATTCCATCTGGGCATCTGTGGTTTTGGAGGACCCAGGTCAAGCAGGACTAAGACATTTGTTACCTCATTGAACTTGCTCAATAGCTTTCTACTCTTTGCTAGTTTTAACCCTATGCTAACGGAGTGAAAGGAACACTGAAGCTCAGGGACATTCAGATATTTGCCCAAGTTTCAGACATAGGAAGTGAAAGTTGGAATCTGGTTCTTGACATCTAATCAGGGAAGTTTTACCACAGTGGGGTTTGTCAGAGGGTTCTTGGAGAAGGACATTTGGAAGGTATCCTTGGGGAAGGCAGGGTTTCATCTTAACTGATGGGAAGGGAGAACAGAGACAGAAGTAAGCAAGTTTTATGTCTCTGCATATGTTTGGTTCCTGCATATACGTGAGACTTCGTGTGCATAAATGCGCATGCATTCGCACCTGTGTCAGGATTACTTAATTCATGTAGACCCAGCATGTGTGCAGGCCACATGCTAAGAAGGAAAATTGAGCTTTGAAAGCTGTCTCCAAAATTTTGCAATTCACAAAATCAGAAAGAAAAAGCCATTTCCAGTTTAATACACATGGCAATTTTTTACGATTAAGCCTCATGTTTATGTTCAATCTGAGACCACGGTGCTACCCTAATCTATTCAGTACTTAAGGCTTTAATGTAAGTCTCAATCCTGTCCTGATACAGAGGTGAGCAAAGAATGGGAGCGGCTTTATGCTTTCCCTTGGGAACCCAGGGTCTTCCTTGAAAGCATGAAGCCCAAGGGAGGGGGGCAGTGGGTCTGCAAAGCGCTCGGGAGGTGACTTGTCCTTGAGCAGGGCCGTAATTCCTCCTTCCTTCCCCGCCCTCCTCCCTCCTTTCCTGCTGGCTGAGGGCTGCCTCCCTGGAGGATTCCAGGTGGGAGCCCAGATCACTGAGCAGTGAACACGAAAATAATGAGTCCCCTTGTCTGTGACTGTTCCCGTCACATCTGAGAGAGATCTGCGATCTCCAGGAGGGGAGGACGGCCCCTGCCTCTGCTCTGCTGCCGCCTCTGCTGGGCTCTGCCCCTGCACCGCGGCCGCCTCCTGCTGCAGGCCCGGTGCCTGGGCGGTGCTGGCGGTGTGCGCGGAGCCGGGGAAGCTGGCAGCCCGCAGAGCACGTGAGGGCCGGGAGCCAGGGTGGGCGAGGGGAGAGGTGTCTTCACTCCATATGCAAGTCACTTAATGAGAAAGAGTGCATCTGCTGCGCAGCCCCCACCCTGGGGACGGCTGCCAGCTCTCCTCGTGGGTGGCTGTAGTAAGCCTGGCCTAAACACAGGCTCATTCTCTAGTCCTCCCCGAGCACAGCAGGGGCACGGGGAGGCATGCCAGCGTGGGGGTGGCCGGGTCTGGGGTCTCCTCAGGTGTGCGCTTGCCCTGGGGGCCTGGCGTGGCCGAGATTCAGCCCTGCGCTCTGAAGGGACTGCCCTCCGGCCTTCCCAGCTTCCAGAGGGGACCCGGGCCTCCTCCACCGCCTGTTCCCCTGATTCCATCAACAGCACAGGTTTGGGGGTCTGAACCAACACCGCCCCGACCCCACCTAGACGTTTCACCCTCCAAGGCTGTTTTGCCTCTGCTTCCCTGAATCGTGGACTGATCCCTGGTACTCTTACTACCCCCACTCCCGACGTTTTTCCATCCTTGCGCCCTTCAATGAGGCTTCTCTCTTGCAGGATAATGGACTCTGCCTCATGAGCCTGGGCCCGTTCTTCTCTCGCCCCTCTAGAGCAATCCCTCAGGGTACATGGCCCAGCTGAAACCCCTCCTTCCCGCACAGTCTCCTCCCCGGGTTTTGTGGTCGCCAGGGCCTCGGTTCTTGTTGCGGACTTCCCGTTCCCCGGCCAGGGCCCCACTACCTCCTCTCCCTGAGCACGCTGTTTTCAAGGCCTAATTCTCTACACTCTTTTTCATTGCTTTTCTTCTTTTTCTTATGAAGTATTTTAGATAACACCCAGAACATCTGTTCAGACAGCATTTTAAATTTTTTCAAAATTTAAAAATATAAAAAGTACGAAGAATAATATAACTTACATGCATATTTTTGCCATCCAAAATCAACTGTTAGCATTTTGTCTCCTTTGTATCTAGTATTCTTTTTGCTTTTTGAAGAAATAAAAGACTACAGAGAAAATGAAAGTTGCCTTCAACCAACATCCCTCTTCCTGTTCCCTTCTGGTTCTCCCTAGAAGCAAGCATTGCGGTTCATGTTTATGGTTTTAAGTACATAACATCATAAATGATACATAGGCCTCATACTGTCCCTAGTGTTTGTTGCTGGCCATCTGCTATATTTAGAGAGGTCTGGTTTATTTCTTTTAACTGCTGTACAGTATTCTGTCATTAAATATATTGAATTATTTTTACAATATATTCCACTACATATAGACATTTTATATTCTTTCCAATGTTTTTCTCATAACAATAACAAAAAATATGCTTCAGTCAACAACTTTGGACATGTTTTCTGGTGCACATATGCAAGAGTTTCTGTAAGGCATATACTCAGAGGTAGGATTGTTGGGTCTTAAATGAGGCATATTTTCAATTTTATAAAATATGACATTTTTTTCTCCAAAGTGGATGTACCAATTTGCATTCCTACTTGCAGTTTATAAGAGTTTCATTTCACCCAAATCCTTGTCAACACTTGATATTCTCATACTTCAAAATTTTGACAATCTGTGGGTGAAAAATTATATTTGATTGTTACTTTAATTTGTATTGCTCTATTGTTAATGATAGCTTACAATTACTTAGTACTTATTCTGTGCCAGCCACTGTTCTAAGCAGTTTACATATATTAACTTATTTAATCTTCACCACAAGGCTTTCAGGGAGTTTCTGTTGCTATCATTCTCATTTTACGGGTCATGAAAGAGGTTTAATAACTCGGTAAAGATTTCACAGCTCCTCAGGAGTGCCACAGGCATTCAGAACTGACCCCAACTCTGCACAGCGTCACATCATCCTGGGCCCCCAATTCTGGAGAGGCCAAGTATGCTTTCACGTGTTCTTGAGCCATTTGTATTTTCTTTTCTATGAAGTTTTCTATTTATTATATCCTTGGATAATTTTGATTAGGTAATTTGTCTTTTTTTCTTATTCTTTTAAAAATTATTTACATAGTTTGGACACCAATCCTTTGTCTTTTATATATGATGCAATAATTTTCCCTGGATATCACTTGTCTTTTAACCGCCTTTGTGGCTTTTGTTTGTGTTTTTATTTTTGCCACACTCTTCTTTTAAATTTCTTCTTTTCCTGAACCAGTTCTGCCCCCATTTTCACCGTGTCCTTGGCCTGATGACTTTTTTCTGGTTGATGTCTACATTTCAACTCCTTTTACAAATGTAAGATCTACTTCACCAATTGCTTCAAAGACATCTCCACCTGTGTATAATGCTGTGACCTTAAACTTCAGATGTCTTCCACGACCCTGTCTTCCTTCTCAAGTAAGTTCTCCCCTCAGTCTTCTCTACTTTTTTTTTTTTTTTTTTCTGAGGGAGTCTTGCACTGTCGTCCGGGCTGAAGTGCAATGGTGTGATCTTGGCTCACTGCAAGCTCCGCCTCCTGGGTTCAAGCGATTCTCCTGCCTCAGCCTCCCGAGTAGCTGGGATTACAGGCACCCACCACCACGCCTGGCCAATTTTTTGTATTTTTAGTAGAGACCGGGTTTCACTATGTTGGCCAGGCTGGTCTCGAGCTCCTGTCCTCGTGATCCACCTGCCTCGGCCTCCCAAACTGCTGGGATTACAGGCGTGAGCCACTGCACCCAACCTAGTCTTCTCTATGTTTATAAATAGCACTGCATTTGTAAATCATGCAGCCTGTAGTTCTGGGTTACTTTTGCTTTTCTCTTTCCTTTATTTCATGTATTGAATCAGGAAACACCATCGAACGAAGTCTTTCAACACACAGTTTCTGTTCTAATTGCCATCATTCCAAACCCTTGATTACTCAGACCTGCATCATTGCAGCAGATTCCAAATTGCCTTTCTAAAAAGTCAGACCCCTTCAGTGATTCCTCATTTCCTGCTGGTACATCTTTGATAGCTCCCCACTGTGACCTTGACTTGATTCCATCACTAACTTCCCTTTAATCGGTCTTTCAAAACAACACCTCTGTCCGGTCAGCGGAAGCAGCCCCTCCTAGACGCAGGAAACTGCTCCTTCCTAGTTCTAGGACTCAGCTCGCTGGCGCCTCCTAGGGGCGCTCCTTCTCCCTCTCCTCCGCTCTCCAAGTGCCGCGGTCCATGGTGTCCAGCTGTCCCGCCATTTCCCCGCTGAGGTCTTTTTCTCCATCTCCAGTGTCTTCCAGCACACACTGTCTGGACCACTCAGAAGGTCCGCCTTTCGGAACGTTTACCCTTGTGTTGTCATGCTACTGAGCCCCAAGAAACCAAGAGCTGCTCTTTCCCGTTGCCTCGACGGGACCACTTTCATTTTCAGCAGTGCCTGTCTCCCCCAGCTGCGAACTGAGCACTCGCGTGTCCAGGGTGGCAAGGGGAAAGAGCAGGAGGAGCTTCGGAACACGGATGAGGTAGTGGAGCCATGGTGAAATGCAGAATGAAATATGCATGTTGGCGCCTATTTAAATACTTAACAAAAATAAAAAGCACTGGTAGGCCTGTAGTTAGACTTGCTGAATGAGATTGCTATCAGGAGCTACAAAATAACAGTGTTTCAATTTCTCTGTGTAGAAAAAAAAAAAAAAAGAAAAGAAATCGCTTCCCCTTTCCTGACTCGGACGAAGATCTCACAGACGGTTTTTAGGGAGGAAGCTTTCTCAGCCTTCTCTCCCACCTGTGAACCAGCTCAGGTGCTCTGCTAAATTCATCAAGAATTGACAGGCAGCTCCGAATCTCTGAACCACCGCCTCCCTGAGGCTGCCTGCCACGCGCAGCGACCCAAGCCCCTGTCTCTCGTCTTTATTCTCGAATTCCCCTTCTCTGCCCAGCATCCTGGGGCCAGCCTCTTGCGTGCCTCTTGGACACAGATAAACCTTGAAGTCTCTTTCTAACACCTTCAGACTTGCCGGTGCCGTCTACTCCTCAAGGCCAGCACAGACGTGGTGTCTCAGACCCTGAGTGTCCAGGATGTGAGTTCAGGCCGAGAGAGTCACTCATTAATTCATTTTTGCATTCTCCCAAAACATGTTCATATTTATGTGCCCCTTCAAACAGACTCAGGGATGACTAGGAATCTAAACGACAAAGATGATGCAAGATAAACTCGTCTGTGACTGGGGTCTCCAGTTGTTTCCCTTGCTGTGGAGCTTCCCCACTTACACACCCTCCAGTGACCCAGGGAGCAGGGACAAGAAGGCATGGGTCTGGTTCCATCTAAGGGCCTTTTGCTTTCATCCCATCTTTTGCAAAGATGGTTGTCAAGCCCCTTTGAGCCCCAAGACCTCCCTCAGCAGCCAAGCCAACAATTCTAGTGGGGAGAAGAAGGGTTCAGTGACCGGAGGAGTAGCTGGTGGGGAATCCAAAGTGAGGCATTCTCCTCACTCCTTACTGTCTCTTCACCCTACTTTCACCATTTTCTTGTAGAAGAAACGGACACTGCAATCCACAACTTTTATAGTACAAAAAACTTTTTCAGCATTGTTTTGTGCATGTTTTGACACAGGGCTTTGTATTTCGGTCATCCTGAGAGAGGCAACTTTATTCACAGAGAGCACAATTTAGAGATGGTGTGACCAAATAAGCAAGATGTGAATATGCAGAAAGACACATGGAATGGAGTTGGGGTGGGGTGGGGACAGGAGCCAAGACCAGAAGAACAGCAGGGATCACAGGGCAGCCCTGGACATTCAGACACACATGGGTGTACTGCTTAGGGGGAAGCCTTTCTTTTTGGTTAGGACCTAGCCCTGAATCTAAGGTGAGCTGGAACCTGGCTTGGCTGCTAAGACTAGATTGTAACAGTTGGATGAAACATAGATCTTCTGCTAAGTCACACTACTTCCTGAGAGAGGTCTTGCTGTCTCCTGTCTCTCCTTCATAGTGTTTTCCATGGAGTAGATGCTGAATAAATATGTAATGTTTGGATGAAAGAACAAATGAGTAGAAACATGGGGAACTTTGGTTGCTGACCTATAAACAACAGGTGAAGGGGGTGATTCTAATTCTGGGTACCTAGATCGCTCAACTGGAATATTATCAAATCACCAAAGGATTAGTCCAAGGTAGTGTAACATTTTTCTGAGGACAAATCAACTGGACGTGATGAATTAAACTCAGATTTAATAATCTTAAGTTAGAATCTTTTCTCCCACCTCCTTATCCCTCTGAGAAAAAAAAAAAAAAAGTGCAGCAGGTGATTACAACAGAGTCTGCTACCTGATTCTCTCTTCCCAGCTAAGACTGTATTTCCTCATTTCCTTTTCAGTTAAGGCCAGCCAGGTAACTGAGTTCTGGCCAGTAGAGTATGAGTGGAAGTGATTTCTGCCACTTTTAGGTCAGCTTCATTGAAAAAAGAATTTGATGCTCAGTCCTCCATATTTGTTCCCGATCTGGCTTGGTGTGGATGAGAGTGGAGGCTGTGGAGGTTGTGGATTGGGAAGCGGAGGAGCCACAGCAAATAGGAAACTGAGTCCCTGACTCACCGTGTGAAACAGAGTCTCAAGTGGACCAGGGACATGTGTTTGCCACTTTGTGTGAGTGAGAAATAAATTCCACTGAGATTTGGGATTTGTCATAGCAGCTAGTACTATCAGAAATAATCCAGGGATAAATTGTGCTTTATTATAGACAAGAAGCTGCTTCCTACTATTCTACAGGGTAAAGAAAACCAAATTGTTCTCTGAGTGCTTAGGTCTAATGCCTGAATTATTGAAACTTTTAAAGTTGATTGCTCTAAAGGCTTTTGTTTTGTTTTGTTTTGTTTTTCCTCCTACTAATGTCTAAGGAAAGTGCTAAGAGTTGAAGGAGGAAAATGTAAAGGATGCATAAGACATTGACCATATTCTTATGGCCTTCCCAACTGGTTTTGTTGCTTCTGACATTAGTTGGTAACTTGATTCTAATATCTTGGATACCTGACTTTGGCTTGAGAACTGGATTCAGAACTCTCATGTACTTAACCTGCTCATATTAAACCATTTACTTTCTTCTAGTTATCAGATATATTGTTTTCAATCATACCCTAGTAACCTGTCCTAAGTTAGCACTTGGTTAGATTGATGTTGGTGTTCCTGACTCTGAACTCAATCTTGATTCAAATTAGGTCAGCCATAGTGATTAACCTAGTGAGGTCAAATCTCTTTTCATGGTGAAATTGGATTTCAGTTGGTTCCCTAAGCAATGATGAGAAACAGCTTGTATGGACTAAAGATAAATCAAAATCAGCAAAAATATACTTTGTGTACTACCTACAGCTCCCAAAGTTTGATCAATTATAAGTTGTACAGGATGAAAGCCCCCAGTTAGATGTTAGGAATGGCAGCTTATCCTTTGCTAATGGGTTCCAGGTGCCTCCTCCATGCCTCATTACTAGGATATGCTTCACTGTTCCAAAGCCCTAGTTCCCAGAGGGAATCCCTGCATTCAGAAAAATCAGCTGCGTTTTGACATCTGGATGGGATTGAAATGTTTACAGTTGAGTAATGTAGCTGGAAGATGTGTACATAGTCACTTAAAAGTTTATCTATAGATAAGAGGCAGCATAGAGGAAGATAGGTGAAGCTATTAAGCATCTACATGAAGTACCTACTGTGGGAAAGACACATGTGTTTGGGAGGATACATGGAAAGGATTAGCAAAAAAAAAAAAAAAAAAAAAAAAAGAAAAAGAAAAGAAGGAAAGAAAGAAGAGAAAGGAAGGAAGGAAGACACTGTCCCTACTCTGAAGGACTCCAATGTCTAATGTGAAAAAAATATACACAGATACTTGTAAGGTGGTACATTCAGCAATACAGCCATGAATAGGCATAAACAGGCACTACTAGGGAGAAGAGGCAGGGAAGGCTTTCTAGAGGAGGTGACACATGAGCTTGGTAGGATGAATAGGGATTTGCCAGTCAAAGGTTGATGATTGGCTGGCAGTGGATAGGTATTCAGCTTTCAGACATACGACTGAGCTTTAGGAAACACATGAAAGGCACAGCAGGGGTCTTCAAATAGTTCATGGAAAATGCATAGTATAAAAAAACTATGCACATATTTCAGAAATTTTTCTTGTACCAATATAAACTTGTACTAACTTGTTATAACATGACTAAAGACGAACTAGTTTGAGGCACTAAGAAAGGTAAGACATCAGTTTGAAAATGTTCCCTATCAGAGCAACATGAATTCTGCTAAAATTGAAGCAAGGAGAAACATCATATTTATGGTGAAGCTTGGGTGGAAGAATAGTAAAATTATTGATGCTTTATAAAAACTTTATGGGAATAATGCCCTAAAAAATCCAGCAGTTTACAAATTGATAACTCATTTTAAGAAGGGATGAGATAATGTTGAAAATGAAAGTCCACAATGGCAGTTCATCCAGATCAATTTTTGAGGAAAAAATTCATCTTGTTTATGCCCTCATTGAAGAGAACTGACGACTCACAGCAGAAACAATTGCCAACACCATAGGCAACTCAATTGGTTCAGCTTATACAATTCTGACTGAAAAATTAAAGTTGAGCAAACTTTCCACCTGATGGATGACAAACCCATTGTATTCAGGTCAGCTGCAGACAAGAGCAGAGGTATCAATGAGAATTTTAAACAAATGGGATCAAAATCCTGAATCATTTATTTGAAGAATTTTAACAGGAGATGAAACATGGCTTTCCCAGTATAATCCTGAAGACCATGCACGATCAAAGCAATGGCTACCAAGAGGTGGAAGCGCTCCAGTCACAGCAGAAGCAGATTTGTCAAAAGCAAAGGTCTTGGAAAAAGTTTTTTTTGGGATGCTCAAGCCATTTTGTTTGTTGAATTTCTGGAGGGTCAAAGAATGGTAACATATGTTTATTATGAGAGTGTTTTGAGAAAGCCAAAGCTTTAGCAGAAAAAGTCCTGGGAAAGCTTCACAAGAAGGTCCTTCTTCACTACAACAATGCTCCTGCTCATTCCTGCCATCAAGCAAGGACAATTTTGTAAGAGTTTTGATGGAAAATTATTAGGCATCCACCTTACAGTCATGATTTGGCTCCCTATGACTTCTTTTAGTTTCTTAATATTAAAAAATCTTTAAAAGACTCCCATTTTTCTTCAGTTAATAATGTAAAAAAGACTGCATTGACATGATTAAATTCCCGGGACACTCAGTTCTTTAGGAATGGACTAATTGGCTGGCACCATCACTTACAGAAATGTCTTGAACTCGAGGGAGATTATGTTGAGAAATAAAGTTTACATTTTAATTTTTAATATTTTAATTCACTTTTTTCCATGAACTTTTTGAAGTTTCCTCATATACCTGCATATATATTTCATATGCTGCATATTTCTATAACAACAATATGTTCAGGATTTTTGTGGAGGTATAGGTTATCTCATTGTTTGAAATTATATTTTCATAAGGTGATTTATTAAATTACTAAAGTGATTTTATTATGTTTTTCTATGATTTTCCGTATTTACAGTCTCAAATAGGGGAGAAAACACAATCTTTTTTTAGTTTTTATAGCTTAATTTGCATTCAGAAAATATGTTTACCATAACTATCAATTACTGAATATTTTTACATACCAGACACTTCCCAATTAATCATCAACATAATTCAATCAATTACATATTGTTATTGCTATGTTATGTATTAGGACTCTGAGTCTCAGAAAGGTTAAGTGACTTATAAGTGGCCTAACCACTTAGAGACCAAGGAAAAGAATGAAGAGTCCCAAAATAGATCTGTATATGTATGGTAAATTGATTTTAATAAAGTCATCATCATTTGAAGGGGAAAGGAAGTCTTCAAAACAAATGGTTTGTTTCAATTAGGGATGCCTGCAGGAGAAATAATCAGTTAAAATCACATGATATATAAACATGGTAACTGGACCTCCTGATGGTTATTAGCAGTGTATGAGTTCTCATCTATGGAATGCTTTTAAGAGGATATACCTAGTTTGTCTATTATTATTTATGTCAAACAAACCTGGAGTCTATTTGTGTTTTTGGCTAGATAATGTTTGTGTCATCTAGGTAATTACTAGACAATACTGGAATGTAAAATAGAGATGACTCATGAGCAAATGAACTCCCTTTGTGTAAGTGGTGGCATGCGTCACCTGGGAATTTTCTGCGTCAGCTCTGAGAGGGCACGTGTCCTGATGTGGAAGAGAGGACATGAGGTTGTTGCTGGCCATCTCCCTCCGTCTCCATGCTTTGCATGTCTTGCTATTACCTACATTCTTAAAACTTGTAGTAAGGTTTGATATTGCATGATAGCTGATTCTTGTCAATCTGATTATAGAACGTGTCTGTTAGTGTTACTTCAAACCTATTTACATTGAATGTAATAATTCATATGATTGGGTTTAAATTTACCATTTTCCAATTTGTGCTTTCTGTTTTTCTTTCCGTCTTCTTTTAGATTACTGAAATATTTTATATTATTCCAATTTATTTCCTCAACTAGCTCATAGAAATAATTCTTTGTATTTTTTTTTTTTTACTGTTCTGGGGATAATAATATGCATTTTTAAATTCTAAATGCCAAAGAAATTAAAATTTATGCTCACATAAAAACATGTAAACAGATGCTCATAGCAGCTTTGTTTGTAGTAACCTCAAATTGGAAGCAACCAAGATGGGCCTCAATGGATGACGTGTTAAACAATCTGTGGTACGTCCACACCACAGAATACTACACAACAATAAAAACGCACAAACTACTGATACATGCAACTGCTTGCGTGAATTTCCAGAGGATTATTCTGATTTAAAAAAATCCCCAAAAGTTACCTATTGTATAACTACATTTATGTAATTTTTTATGACAAAATTTTAAAAATGGAAAATAGAGTACTGGTTGCTAAAGATTAGAGAATGGGGAGGGAGCTGGGTGTGGCTTTAAAAGGGCAGCAGGAGGGATCCTTGTGGCTGTAGAACGGCTCTGCATCCTGACTGCCGTGGTGGAACAAGAACTTACACCTGTGATAGAATTATACAGAACTAAATACACACACACAATTAAGTACAAATAAAACTGGGGAAATCTGAGTCAGATCTATGGATTAGATCAATGTCAGTATTCTGGTTATGATGTGGTACTATAGGTTTGTAATATGTTACTGTTGGGGCAAATGGGTAAAGAGTGCATACGATCTCTCTGAATTATTTCTTACAAGTCCCTGGTATTCCAGAATTATTTCAACTAAAATTTCAATTAAAAATTTAGTCAGAGTCAATATTGTAACACATACCACTTCATATATTTCTCATTACTGTATTATTTCACAAATGTAATGGCTATATAGTGGTATGATTCCATTTTACCCACCCACCAATGTTGTGCTATTATGTTAACATTTTAAAATTATGCATGTTATAAACCTACCCCACATTATATTTGCTTTAGGTAGAGGTAGTCTTTGCTTTGCACAGTTTTGATATGCACAAATTCCAGTTATTGCATTTGTTTAATTAATACTGGTCCTCCAACAGCACGATTTATATTTTAGTTAGCACAGTGTGTTAACTGTGACTAATTTTACAAGATATAAACTTTGCTGTGAGCTCTTCAGTCCACAAATCACAACCTAAGTGACAGATGCACATCACGATCAGTAAGCAATCTTGTCACTTCCTTCAAAATCTATCTGTGAATATGTCAGTCTGCATCTGTTATTTAGTTTTTGCACAGACAGCAAAACATGTGGGTGTGTCACCTCTTTGCCTTCCAGTGACAAACCCACAGAACATTTCACAAAAATGGATACTCAACTGAAGGAATTGACCATCAAAGATAAAAGTGCAGGAAAGAAATGAAAAGGGCTAATGATAGACGCAAAATTTGCCTAGAACATCAGTGGAGTTACAGGAGAAATACCTGACTATGGGGATGCTGAGATTGCCAGCGTTCACGAGGCTCTAGATGTTCAACCAGAGCAGCTTAGTGAAGGCAAACTTACCAGCATAAATGAAGAAAGCGGCTGGGAGGAAAATGGAGGATGGTGTCTCAGAAGTAATACCACTAAATAATAAAAACCACAACTGCATAAAAGAACTCTCAGACTTACGTCATGACATTGAACACACACAGGAAGAAATGTTGAAAACTGATTCAAAATTTAGGAGTATAACAATGTTCCAAGACATAGAAAAGCTGCTCACTCGGTGTCATAAGTTATGTAAAGAGCAGAAGGCAAGGACTTCTCAAACTCCTGTTGATCATCTGTTTTTACAAAGAAAACCCTTCATTCTCAATGTTTCTAGTTTTAAATTACAGTATAACAAATACATATTAATTTTTACTAATTCTATATTTTCTTACACATTTATATAACCCATAGTAAAAGAGTATTTTAATGAAAATTTTTAAAGATCATGGAGCTATCATAATTTTCCCATTGATTATTGAAATCACTTTTTAACACATAACTTCAATGTGTTCAGTCATTTTTATGATCCCATACTATCATACAAAGTGAGGACTACCTGCAGTGAGAAGGGTTTTTTGAAAGAAAAATGAGAAGGAGAAAAGCCATAGTGTTTTATGTTTACTTATTCATCCTTTCTGTTGTGCTCCTTGCCTCCCTATAGAACCAACTGTCATTCCTCAGCACTCCTTATCTCATGTCTGTTGGTGAAACACTTTTTCAGCTTTAGTTTACCTAAATATGTCTGTATTTCACCCTCTGTTTTAAAGGATATTTTCACTGGATATAGAGTTCTAGGTTGAAAGTTGATTTTCTTTCAGTGCTTTAAAGATGTTCTATTGTTTTCTGGCTTCTACTGTTTCTGTGAGTCAAACATAAATCTGACAATCCTCATTGCTGTTTCCCTATGTGTAATATGTCCCCTGCTCCCCACTGCTGTCAGCTGTTTCGAGATTTTTCTCTTTGGGGTTTAGTAGTTTTCCTATAATGTGCCTAGTATGGTTCTCCTTGTATTTGTCCCACTTAGGTTTGTTTTTATTTTACGTCAAATTTGGCAAGTATTCAGCTATTGCATTTTTAAAATATTTTTCTGCCCCATTTCATTCTCTTCTCTGCACACCTATGATCTGTGTGTTAGACTGTTTAAATGTGGTCCATGGATCCCTGGGGCTCATTCATTTTGCTTCAACCATTTTCCCTTCTTGTTAAAATTCAGTATGTATATTGATAATTTCTCAAGTTTACTGACTTTTCTGTCACCTCCAATCTGCTGTTAAGTTTGTCCAATGAGTTTAAAAATTTTAACTATTGTATTTTTTCCTTCTAGAACTTTCCTGTGATTCTTTTTTTAAAATAACTTTGCTGAAAGTCTCCATATATTTTCTCATTTTGACCATATTCTTGAATTTTTAGAAATTCTTTGAGCGTATTTATAAATTCTGCTTTAAAATTTTTGCCTGCTGAAGCCAACATCCAGATCATCTGAGGGTATGATTCCACTAACTAGCTTCTTTTCTTGACTATGGGTCATAGTTTCCTATTGTTTTTAATATATCCAGTAATTTTTTATAGTTTAGTGGACATTGTTGGTGGTACATTATAATAAAATGGGATGTGGTCATTATGACATATAAAAAAATGGATTGAATAAAAAGACTCATTCCTGTAATCTTTCTTTGAAAAGTGATAATTTTTATTCTAGAGGTAGTTTAATTATTGACTAATGTCTTTGAATTTATATAGACTTGAATTTATGCTTTATTGGAATAATTTGTCAAAATCCCAAGGTATTTCCAAAGGCATTCTAACTTAGTAATAGTCAACTGCCAAACTCTTTCTCCTCTGAGGACTTTGTCAGTGCTTGCTTTTAGACTTGGTCCTTCCTAAGGCTTAGTCCTTCCTCCTAGGGCATGACCTCTCTGATATCTTAGCTGGATTTCTGGGGAGTTAACACAATGTTAATGGAGTTTCTCCACTCAGGTGGGCCAAGGCTTCCAATGTCCCCAGAACTACTTTACCTTTGATAACTGCTTCTATTGTCAACCTACAGTTATTCACTCTCTGGTAAGCTTTGTCCAGTTTAACCCTGGGCACATGCAACCTAGCCTTTGGCCACAGATGTGTGAGAAACCCCTATGTAAACTCATGCCCTTCTCCCAACCCCCCAAATGTGCAGCTTTCTCCTCTCTGGTTCTTTGCCTTGCACATGCTAACCTCTTTGGTTCCTACAAACTCTGAATTCTGTGTCTTTAGCTCGGCTACTGTGATATCACTGGACTCCAACTTATGGTGCTAAGGTCAGGAAATTGTCCACAGATAGAGACCTGAGCAAATCGTAGGGCTCACCTCCTGCATTTACCTTCTCTCAGAGATTGCAGTCTGGGACTGCCTGTGGTCCATTGCTTGAAAAAAAAATTGCTCCATGTATTTTATTCCATTTCTATGGTTATTTAAGGTGATAGGGCTAGTCTACTACAAGTTAATGTGTCTTATTTAGAAGTGGCAATCTCACATTCCATTTTGAATTGATGAATGCCTAACAATCAAAAACTAAGTGCATGGAAGAGGAAAACAAATCTGGGGGAATCCTCAGCCTTGGGATATCATCTACCTGAGAGGTCCTGAGCCACTGTGATTCATTTTCTACTTAGTCTGAGTTTTTCTTTAGCCATATGACACCAAGACTGAGAGCACACTATTGTAATATTTAGGAGTATATGTGAAGTTTCTCCTGGTATTAAATTAACCCAGAAATAAGCCCTGGTTTTCATATGCTAAATGGCCATTACACAGTTAGTTTCATGACAAAACAATTAAATGAAACCAAACAAAACAATATATTTCTAGTTCTAAGGTGAACATTAATTATCCCTCCCATTTTAATGGTTCTGAAATGTAAATGTGTCTTTCAATATGAGTTTAAATTTTATTTTGCCTCCAAAGAAATCTAATATAAAATTGATGATTTGTCTTAAAACTAATGGGATTTATCACCAAAAAAGATATTTGTAGGCATCTAGTCATTTGCACGTGACACAGTTACTATTCCTCTTGGCCCCAAATTTCCAAATACTTATTGCCTCCCTTCTTCACAGAAGAAAAAAACAATTGGAAAAAAATGTTGTTTTTGTAGCAGCAGTGGATTTAAAGAAGCCGTCGGGAGAAATGCCCTGACTTAATAATGGTTGTGAGGTGTTGAAACGCATCTGTAGATAAAAATCTGAGATAATGTTTTCAAATTTTGTTAAATATAGGATAAAACCTGAGATGACGATGATGATGGTAGATGATGGTGGAGTAAGAGGGGACTTACCCAAGAATAGAAGAGCTGACCTGAGAACCCTTGAGACCTGAAGGCTTATTTCAAAGTCTAGAACTTCATTCCCAAATTTATGATCCTATCACCAGATGTTTTCTGGCCAATACAGATTAGCTTACATTAAGAGATAATTTATTATGGAAGATTGATTACAGGCATACTGTCCACCCACTGTGGAACCATGTTTTCCATCATATTGCCGTTTCTTGTTTAAGGAAAGAAATGCATCTCCCATCTTGACATGTTTATCATTGTGTGCCTGAGCTAATTATCTCCATGGGCTCAGTTTAGCTCTTAAAACTGATAGATGATTATCATGTCCTCTGGAAATGATGCATGCCATACATGTGCAGCTATACGTCAGAAGAAAAAGTTTTTGAAGTCTTCATCTGTGTAGCTTACTGGAAATTGCATATTGAAAACTACATCAATACATGACAGCATGTGTTAAAATTATATACACAGTTATATGTAAAAATGTAGTATATGTATAATATATATTATGTGCAAAATTCATTATATGCAACCTATATGAGCTGAGTATTGAGGTTGCTGTTTTATGTAGCTTAAAGTTACTGATGATCTCATCCACGTGATCTCTTAGCTGAGATCTAAGATGTTCCATTTCTCATCTGTTTATCTCTAATTTTTCCCTGTGTCGGGTTCAAAATTTAATAACTCTTCTCTTCTTCCGTCTGTGTCTTCTAATCTATACCCTTAAGGCATCTTAGCAGCTAACAGGAGAGATAAGCAGCATTCTTTCTGTAATTGGCAAAGTTAGGGTACTCCATTTTCATTACAACTTTAAATCTGCCAAAACTACCATTCTGGCACAGAAACTCAGGACAAAACAGTAGCGGGGGAGATTGCATCTGCACCTCCAGCTTTGTCATCCTCTCATTCACGGGTGCCTCAACCAGCCATTTAGAACTGGAGCTACCAACTGCAAAGTGATGGGTTGGAATCAGCATTCAGGCTTCCCACAAATGCTCCTTCGTCCTCGGGTCCTCTTGGGCATTATCTTTTTTCCTGTCTCCAAGAATTATCCCCATAGGTCAGTTCAGTTGATATATTGAGTGAGTGATGATATTTCCCCGCTGGCAGGAAAACGGGATGAGAGAATTTGGGACTAACTGCATGGCAAATAGACCTTTTGAACATGTTTTGAGCCCTATTTCTCTTAAAAATACTACCAGACCCAAGAAATGTAAGATTTTTTGATGCTTTAACAAATGGAATGTGGTCATTATGGCATATTAAAAAAATGGGTTGAATAAAAAAGGAGGCCACACAGGAGGGCTGGACACCCACCTGCAACTCACAGTTCTAATATCCCGTTGCTTGGATTCCAAGTCCTGTGTGTTATTTTTTCAGTCTCAGAGTCCTTTATATCCCCATAGCTCCTAGTCAGTTAGATGCAGTGTGTTCTCTTAATTCCCCCGGCAGACATTTTCTCACAGATTTGGAGGTTAAAAGGAAGAGGAAAAAAAAACTCTTCAAAACATAAACCCTAAACTAAAAAACATAAGTAGAAAATGTTGAAGCTGGGAGCCTGGTTACCGTGGCAACTTGGATTTGCCAAGTTCCCCTCTCAGAAAGCCGGTCCTCTGCTTGAATTGGTTGCTTCTCGGATGGGCCGTGACCACCAGGTGTGTGGCTCGAGCCAAGTGCATTGAAAGGAAAACTGGATTTGGCATGGCCCCATCTCCCGGGAGCATCATCTACATGACAGCTATTGATTCCTTTGTTTGAATCCATCTCCAACCCACATCCTTTCTGTGGGGAAGGGAGAGAAGGCCAGAAGCTTCTTGGCTGTAGCAGCTGAGAAGAGGCTTAGGGAGAAGGTAGGGAATTATCTGGTCTCTACAAGGAGAAGACTCTATAGAACCTCAGGAAAGCAATTTTCTGCTGTTGATATTCTTCTCAAAAACATTACTGGCATTTTTTTTCTCCAAAGCACAGGGAACCATATTAGTTGCTAAGAATAAAAATAGGGCAACATAGACCTCATTTTTAAGGTTCTTATGGTCTTCTTGAAAAAACATGGCATATTTCAGGCGGTAAGTGATAAGCACAGATAATACTTTCAGAGATGCTGGAGACCATGGAGGGCAGGTGGCTGGGCAGTCAGAGTAGATGGTGCAAGAGCCGAGCTGGAAGGAAAGCAAGTAGGAGACCAGGTCACTTTCCAGACACAACGTGATGAATAAAAATGGGTGTTACCGCGGCCTGACCAGATGCCAGAGAGCTCGGATTGGGGTATAATGGGATAAGTCAGGGACGTAAATTGCGATTTGATTCCGGAGTGCCTTTAAAGTAAGACTAAAGCATTACTGGAGGGCCGCTGAAGGTGTTTTAGTGAAGAAGTAGATGTATGAAAATAAGCTTTTAGGAAATTTAACCTGGATGGTCAACCATTACAAAATAAGACATTGGAAGAAGAAAAACCAAACCAGAAGACTCACATCATGCGATATTAGTCTGATTTTATTTCCTCCTTTGGGAAGCCTGTCTCCTTCTGGATGCTTCATGGAGAAGGTAGAACCACACTTGAGCCAAGGTTTCCTCAGCTCTTTCACAGAATTCAAACTCAGTGAAGCAACTGGAGTCCACCTGTTATGTGTGTGGTTTGCATGTCTCAAGGCTCACCATCTATCTGTCAAAAAATGAATTTCTACACTTAGATAGACACAATTTATCTCAGGAAATGGAAGCTTAGCATTTTCCCTGGTAGGAAATGATGTCTTTAACTTCTTTCAGCTATTCCTCCTCACTAGCTGTGCCAAGAAGCCCATCTGCCCGAAGGGGTGATGAAGTCCTGTGCTCTGCACTGGGGAGAGAACCCTGAAGGTGGGGGTAGGGGGAACCTGCTTTCGATATTAAGACAAGCAATGTGAGTTCTCCTGTCACAAACCTGTTACAGATCTTAGGCAAAATAAACATAATTATCATTATTTTTTTACTCTTACTACTAGTGAGAATATTGCATTTCAATTCTATGATTTAAAAACATTCCAAGCACTTTTAAATAATGAAAATATCCAAACATCTACCAGTTGTGGTAAAGACCAGTATGAATTAATGGAACATCTGAATTCTGAAATACATTTTAAAGAAAGAAATGCAGTGGGGAAAAAAAGTCCAATTGAAGCAGGAGCTGTTGGGGATTGCTACCTGCTGGTGCAGAGTATCAGCCTGTCTCTTATTTGCAGAGAAGTGTTGATACCAGGCCCTGAAATAAATAATAATTTTCATCTCAACGGATGCAATTGGCAGGAGCACTCAGGGCCCATCCCAGTGCCTGGCTTGACACAGGAGGGGCCGCTGCTGGGCATGTCAAGGATACCACTGGCACCTCTAGCTTCTCTTTCCTCTCACCACCATTCCAGTCAGCCGACCACTGACATTCGGTGCAATGTGAATATATGTCAGGTATTACAATGGAAGAGAAACAGACATATGGAGAGGCGAAGTGTCATGACAGGAGAGGAGGAGTATTTTATTGTTCAGCAAGGATTCAGTGCTGGTACTTCAAATTTTTCCCAAATGAAAACACATTGCATTCAAACATACATGGCTGTGTCCCAGCAAATAAAGATCCTTAGAGAAAGAAAGGTACTAAAAATAGTAACAGTTTTTACTGATCTCTATTTCAGTTCATCATCTTAAGAACCCAGTGGGGTCACTATTATTATCCCAATGTTATAGATGAGGAAACTCATAGCCAAAGATGTTAAGTAACTTCCTGAGATCACGCAGCTAGTGGACATGAAACTAAAGCTTTAAATGTATGTCCGACTGGATGCCATGTGGCGTTGCCAATTCACTCACCATTTCCCTAACAGAGTATTTGTAATTAACATGTAAAATGTGCTTCAAGTATGGTGAGGCTTGGATATATTATGTTCTCATAAGAACTGAAACCCAGGCAGGGAGTGGTGGCTCATGCCTGTAATCCCCGCACTTTGGGAGGCCGAGGTGGGCAGATCACCTGAGGTTGGGAGTTTGAGACCAGCCTGGCCGACATGGTGAAACCCCATCTCTACTAAAAATACAAAATTAGCCAGGTGCACTTCTGTCATCCCAGCTACTCGGGAGGCTGAGGCATGAGAATCGCTTGAACTCGGGAGGTGGAGGTTTCAGTGAGCTGAGATTGCACCATTGTACTCCAGCCTGGGCTACAGAGTGAGACTCTGCCTCAAAAAAAACCCTTTATCAGGGATCCCTTATACAGGGGAATGCAAATTCAAAAGCCCACAGAATTCAGGCAGGAAATATAAATGTGTGAATTAGGCTGGGTGAAAGAAAGTGGGAAGCTGGAAGGCTTTAGGGGGACCTGGGGCATCCTGCCCTGTGAAAGATTGCAAGTTCGATACATTTAAAAACACTCTATGGTCAGATGAAACATTCCTGTAATTATTTGTTTATGATTAAGCATACTATCTTTTCAAGTGGTGAATGTGCAAAATTATGATGTTTTTTTCCATCATACATGTTAAAAAGTTAAGCTTCAGATCAGGGGTTTGTACACATACGAACTAGTTAGGACCAAATAAGAGAAAACACGTGATTATTATTTCTTCATTTACTCTCAGAGCAATGAAACTAAATATATGAGAAGAGTGTGAGACGGGGTGTAATGCTGGCTGACTTAGAGATGGCTACATAGCTAGTTAGTCATAAAGTCTGCAGCAAGGCTTAGAGTGGAAGGGGGTGGGACTGCTGAATTTTGAAATCCAACACAGCAACAGAGGTGTGGTGCATGTCTGACTGGAGAGAAGCTGGATACGCTTTGGCAGCAAAGGACATAGTGGGCAGACGTGTGAAGGCAGAAAATGTGTACAATTTTCTGAATAATGAAAAAAATGTCTTAAAGGGTTCTAGCATGAATATTTATAAATATCAAGAAGTGCCAACATCTTTATGAGATCAAAAAGACATTAGTCTGGTGGGACTGTAACCTGGCGCCACTGCTGCAGAAAACAGTCTGGTGGTTCCTTAAAAAGTTAAACGTACCATAAGACCCAGCAATTCCACGCCTACGTGTGCACCCAAAAGAATTAAAAACATGTGTTGAAACAAAAACTTGTATATGAACGTTCATGGCAGGAGCAAAGCCATGCAAATAGCAAAGAGGTGGAGATCATCCAAATGTCCAACAACGGATGGACGGCTACACACAGTGTGGTGTATTCATACAATGCATGGTATGGGGTGGGATACTATTTGGCCACAAAAAGATATGATGTACCGATACATACTGAAACACGGATGAACCTCAAAAACATCAACTAAGGGAAAGAAGCCAATCACAACAGACCATATTACATGATTCCATTATGATTCCCTATGAACTATTTAGAACTATGCCTAATGTATTGAGATGGAAAGTAGATTAGTGGTTGCTTAGGGATGGGGAGATTGGGAAGAACAGAGGTTATAGCTAAAAGGTATAGGGTTTCTCTTTCTGGTAACGAAAATGTTCTAAAGTTGACAGCAGTGGTTGCACATACCTGTGAACACACTATACACCCTTGAATTGTACCCTTTAATAAAGTGTATCATATGGTAAGTGAATGATATGTCAATAAGGCTTTTTTTTTTTTTTTTTTTTTTTTTACAAAAGAGACATTACTGTTGCCTGGGCCTCCATGCAGTCCATTCCCATCCTTGGTAGTTTTGCATTTCTCGTTTCAGGCATGTGTGCCACCAGTTGATTATGATAATGGCCTGTGCTTGGGTGGCACCTTTCTTTCAAGAATGTCAAGCAGTTTGCAAACACTAATTAAGCCTGTACTGCCGGCAGATTGGTAAACATTGTTTTACTTCTCGCAAACATTCAAGCAAAACCCCTCTGGGAAAACCTGCATCGATGCAACTGCTGTAACCCATTTCCTCTCGTTGGTTGGTTTCAGAGCATTTTTAAGGATGTGGGAAGGACATTCATACTTACTGAATGTTTACTGTGTGTTTCCCATTGTTGTAGGGCCTTCTATGAACACTTCACATCATTTAACTCTCACATCAACTCACGAAGTGAGAGTTGTTGTCCCTGTGTGTCACTAGGGTAAATTGAGATCCAGACAAGTTGAATGTACTGGTCAGAGTTCTTGGTTCTAAGCAATAGAAATCAACTCTCACTAGTCTAAGCAATATAGGGGTTTATGGTAAGGATATCCAGCAGCACACAGAATCAACAGGAAGGCTGAAGCACAAGGCACGGACAAAGGGGGATGAGGAAGCTGAGACCACAGCAGGTCCCACCACCAGCAGCACTATGGCCTGTGCCCGCCATAGAGCTCTGCAGGGTTGCCAGCCCTGGGCACTTGAGACTGATTCCCTAGAGTCTTCATTGAACTGCTCCCTCCATGACTGATCTCAACTGTCTCTATGTTTTGTTTCACTCTTTTAAGAACCAAAGTTCTGGCCAGGCACGGTGGCTCATGCCTCTAATCCCAGAACTTTGGGAGGCCGAGGCATTGGATCACATGAGGTCAGGAGTTCGAGACCAGCCTGGCCAGCATGGTGAAATTCTGTCTCTACTAAAAATGCAAAAATTGGCTGGGCATGGTGGTTGGTGCCTGTAATCCCAGCTACTTGGGAGGCTGAGGTAGGATAATTGCTTGAACCTAGGAGACAGAGGTTGCAGTAAGCCAAGATCGTGCCAGTGCACTCCAGCCTAGGCAACAGAGCGAGACTCCATCTCAAAAAAAAAAAAAAAAAAAGACATAGAAGACACAAATCCAAATCTTCTGAGTCTGGTGTTCTTTCTATTGTGCCATCCTGGGCTCACACTTGATGCTATTTCACTCCCGTGCACTTACTATGCATCAGATACCTGTGCAAGGTGTTGGCTGACAATATGGAGAAAAGAGCCACACTCCCTCAAGCAACTTTAGGCCATTGGGAGGGAAGGTGAGAGAAAGCACAGTGAACTTACCATGTGATTTCTAGAGGTGTTTCCACAAAGAGAGGGGATCTTCCAGGAGGCGTATCATGAGAGGCTCCCTAAAATGAGGTTTGTGGACTGACTTAGGTCTTAGGTTTTGACTGAATCTCTTCTCTGTAGACTCTGTGGTTTTCTCCTTCCTAAGAAGTATGTGCTGAAAGCATAAATAACCATCCTAACCACCTGTCATTTAAATCAGTTAAATGAGAGTAGATTTATTATTCTTACAGAAAAGGATTCTTATTATAGCAAGAATACTACACATGTCAGCAGAGACAGTTCCTGTTCATAGTGGCTTCATCAAATTGTCAGTGCCTCTCCTTGTGCTTATATTCATTCATTCAACAGATATTCATTGAGCATCTACTACGTGCCAAGCCCAGTTCTAGACACTGCAGTTGCACAGTAAATAAGACAAAGTGTTTACTTTTATCCTAGTGGGGAAGGCAGACAATAGACAAACAAATATATTATACATATATTATGTCTGGAACTCATAAACACTGTGGAGGAAAGCAAAACAGGATGAGTGACTGAACAGTAATAAGGTTGGGGTGCCTGCTACTTTAGAGTGTCAGGGAACAATCGAGCTGGGACCAGGAAGCATTTCTTAGTTCAGCTGAGTGAGGAGGTCAGAGTTTGGTGTTTGGACGTTGGGGTGATTGGTGGGGGATGGGAAGTGATAGGCGTGACAGTTTCTTTGATTGGGTCAGCTTAATGGTTTATGAAAAATAGAAGGCTGTCTTAAAAAATGAGTCTGTCCTCTTGTTCATTGATCACTCTAAGCCTGTGATGGAGTTGCTCTTCTTATGGTAGGCAAGCTCACCAGGAGGCCAGAGTTAGGTATTGACTTGGCTTTAGGTGCAGAAAAAGTTTGAGATGAGTTGACATCATTTGCCACATACGAGCCCAAAGGGCAATAGTCAAGAGGCCTAAGAATAAGAGGCCTTGACTGATAAGTAGGAAGAGGTAGACAAAGAGGTTAAGCACATTCTAGCTCCAGGGACAGCATGTGTGGAGACTCAGAGGCAACCATGACCATGGAATGCCCAAGTAGTCTGGTTTGGGCAGGAGTGTAGAAAGCAAAGCAGGGGAGAATTGAGAGATACTGCTGAGGAGGTAGACAAGGGGCAGACAACAGAAGGCTTTATGTGCCAGGCTAAAGAATTTGAGCTTTTACCCTTGATGCCTGGCACATGCTAGGCATAAATATTTTGTTGGATCCATAGGAATGTCAGGCCCTGGGAAACAGGAAATAGTTTCAAGTGGAAGAGTGATGATTGAGGTTTTGAAAAGGTCCAGTCTAGAGGCAGGATGGAAATATCTTTGAAGAAAGGAAGGATTGGAGTCAGGAATCCTCGTCAGCCTGCAGACTACAGAAATCCAGATGAGAGGTGCTGAGGACTGAGTGGAAACCTTAAGGGAGCTGGAGAGAGAGTGTGTGTGTTTTTGCTTTGTCTCTGATGTTAGCGTCACATGTGCCTGCGTACAGAGTGTTAGGACACGAGGATCACCAAACTTATACCATTTGTTGAAAACTCCAGTAGGAAAATATCTAAGAGACTGGAGGTAATTTTTTTTCTTGATGCAGAGTTTGTGTAGCGCTAAAATACATCAGTATACTCAGTAACAGGATTTTTTTTATAGATTATATTTAATTTGACAAGTTTTCCTCCCATGGCAGTATCTAAGGTGGATAGGGTATAAGACTCAAGGAATTTTTGGCTTTCAGTGTGCTCTCTTACTGCTTGTTGGATTCTAATGGGAGTTTCATGGGAGCCCAGAGACTTCCCAAGGATCTCCCTTTTCTTATGCCCTCTCTGGGGTTCCTTCACCCTGAAAGCAGTAGCATCCAGTATCCCACCAAATTACTCACAAATGGTTCTCTGTCTTCTTGGAGTCAGAGATATTTCATTCCAAGCTCTGTTTCCTGTCACTGAAGACACAGTTGGGTCATCATGGGCAGTGATTTGCTGGTGTTTAACCATCCTGCTCATGCCGGAGAAGCAACCGCCCCTGAGCTATGTGTCTGCCTCTCACCAGAGGCCCAGGGCTTGGTGTTCTCATGCCTTCCTCAGCTACCATTAGGGATGGGCACAGCTCACTGGTGGAGAGAGAGAGAGAGGCTTGTCTCATTTAGGAGTTGGTCTAGATGTGTATCCCATTGTATTTGGGACCTTACAGAATTGGGAGAATTCTGAACTAGGCTCTCTGACTGAGGATAAAAACTCATTCAGATTCATTCCAGCTCAAAGCCAGACTGAGTAACTTTGGCTTTGTTAACCCTTCTTCCCTTTCTTCCCTAGATTTGGTCTACAATGCGTCAAACACTGTTGTAGGCACTGGTGTGCAAAGGAAAATTAAATTGGCTGCTGCTCTAAAATTGCTCACAGTCTGTTGGTGAAGAATGGTAAATAAACAGATAACTAAAATACACTAAAATAAGAGCTATGGTGGAGATTTATCTTTTCATTTTAGTTTTTTCTAAGAAAAAAACAGGCTTGTAAATTTCACTTTAATTTCCTGGTAGATGGCTTATGGACATATTTTAATGCGTCACCAACCCTACATCAAGAAAAAAACAGTTACCTTGATTTTCTAGTCTATATTTCTTCATAAGAGTCAATTACCTACTTTAGGAAGTCATAAACACAAGTGCCAGGCAGGTGACATGAGTGCGTGCAGGGCTGCAGAGGAGGCTGGAGAAAGGGGAAACTGAGGAGCGCTTTCTTCCAAAGGGGGCAGCTGCTTCCCAGAGCAGGCAGATTGTTGCTGGGCAGAAATACACATCCAATGATGCCAGCTCTCATGGTGTTTCAAGAGAAACCGGGTTTTATGTGAAATCTTTGAGTTTTAAATGTTAGCAACTAACTCGAATAATTTAAAAAAAAGTTGCAGTGCCAACGATGCTCTTCTCTGGCTGGACTGTCCAGAGCAACGGCAGTTAGTGTTCTGAGAGAAAGGTTTGTGTGAACTCCTAAAGATGCACGTGAAGACTGTGGCAGAAACGTCCAGGGTTATCAAATGGCTCTCCCATCACTGAAGAATGCCTTTGTTTTGGAGACAGAAAGGGAAACTCAAATACTTGTCATTTGCTTTCTTCTCTTTGCTATTGCATAGCACTTGGCAGTATTCGGGGAAAAAAAAACACTCAAATAAACAACACTGATTTTTCTTTGAATATAGAAATCCCAGAGCACGCCCACTGGAGACTTGGACTAGGTCTGACCGTTCTTTTCTGCACCTCCTGACACCTAAACCAAAATGAGCTGCGAAGCTCTAAATTCTCCTTTGCAGAAGCAAGTGGAAGGCCTAAGGCTAAGAGGCATGGCTGTCCCTGGACAGAGATCTCCTCCTACAGCAGCTCTCTCCCACCTCCCTGTGCTTTGACTCTGAGGACCCTGCCACCTCCTGCCCCATTCTCTCTCCTTAGTAACGCTGCCGCAAGGAGCACGTGGGGTGGGGGAGCTGCCTTCAGGGCCATGCGCCTTCTGTGCCCATTCCCTGACTCTGGCCATCACTGAATATGCCTGTACCTGGCTGCTGCAGTCTGAGGGAGGGGACACACTGGATCTTGAAAATGTTAAAGTACAGTTGATGTTACCTTCCTTAGAAGATGAAAGGGCATGGGCCACTCTGAGTGCTGGAGCCCCCTGGGGGATGGGGTGGGGTGGGGGAGGCGTGCTTCCCCCCGGGCCCTGCAGTGCTGGCAGGCTGCCCTCGCCAGGCCGTTGATGGTGCCCACCAGCCAAGGGCTATAAATACAGTCACATTTCCCACACACTGTATTTATGTTTCAGAAAATGTCTGCGTTGCATACGTAATGTAGGAGATATAATTATAATATTTCAAAACTGGCCAAATTTCGTGAAATATAAAATAACAGATGGCACCACACAATATTGGTGCGGTGTGCTTCATTTAAATCATAACTGGGGCCTGAAAATGTTCCCATTTCGTGCAGGGTGGTGACGAGAGTGTGTGCTGGGAGGAGGGGGCGGGGTGGTTCCCCTTCTCTGTCCTCTCCAAGCTTTTCTTTCCAAGGAAAGCGGAGCTATCGCGCTATTCGTTCCCGGTAGCCTCCAGGCCGGCCTTGCTAATCTAACCATTGTTTCCTTCCCAGTGTTTCCTTTATCTGGGGAAAAGGAAGTTTGACTTGGAAACTCAAGCTATGGCTTGGACATTGACAGCCTATCAGATATTAGGCCCCAGTTTTGTGGGTGGCATTGACCCCTCCCAGGTGTCTATTATTCATTAACGACCAAGAAGCTGTTGTTAAAATTTCAAACCTTCAGATACATGTTCTTCTCTTTATCTTCAGCAGTAGCCATGACACCGGCTGCTCCCACACAGGCATGGGCTGTGCAACATGGAGAATTGGCAGGTGGTGCCTGCTTTGTTTTGACCCATTGCTTGTTCTCCACCTTCATCCAAAGCCGAAACAGTCCAAGATGTCACCAGTTCTCAAAAGGTCCTTGGGACACTGGAGTTCAAGTGTGAAATTAGGACACCCTCAAGCCTTGTCTAGAAGCAAGGTTATACTAAGAGACAGCCACACGATCTCTGCTGCTCAGATCTCCTCAGACCAAACCAAATGGCTCATTGCTCAGATTGATCTGGGTTCATATACACACTTATACACAATCCACATTCCCCAAGCAGTTGCATTTGTTTCTCTTTTCATCCTAATTGCCCTTCTTATCTCACTGAAGAAACCATAATGTTTAGCAATAAGTTTGCAGATCCCTAAATTGTTCATGAACAATACAGTCATAATGGGCCATGGATGCTGGTTCCCGGCTCTGCTGCCTGGTATGTGAAGTCCTCTGTAACTCAGCTTTTACTGTGTCGAAGGCGGCAGAATCAGCCCCACCTGGGCTGAAATAATCAGTAGGTATCTGCATTTACCCTTTGAAGGGAATTTATTTCCATAGCTCCTGCCTATCACAGATAATTGGGAATTTGAATGTGAGAAAATCACTGATCTTTGGGCAGAACAACATTCAGTGGTTGAGAATAACAAATTTCAGCTTCACGGAAGAAACAGCACCGAAGAAAAAGCTATCCTAAAGGGCAGTAAGCTCCCCATCAATGGAGGTATCCAAGTAAGACCTGGGTGGCCACTGGGAAATGATGGCGTGGTGGAAGGCATTCCAGAGCCTTGCTCCTCAGAGTGTGGTTCCCAGAACCAGCGGCGTCAGTATCAGCTGGAAGCTCCCTGGGGATGCAGATGCTCAGGCCTTGCCTAAGATCCACAGAGCCAGGATCCGCATTTTGGCCAGATCCCTTGAGGGTTTGTATGCATGTTAATGTGTGGAGCACTGTCGGATCGGAGTCCTCATGTACTCATGTTTCTGAGTGAGCTGTTCGAGGTGTATGTGGTTTATCACAAGCCTAGGACTGGCTGTGGCGTTCAGCACCCTCTGAATTCTTACACAGAAAGACCACGGACAAGGAAACTCTGAGGAGCTGAGGAGGCTCCCCTGACTCCTTCCCTCCTTCATGCTTTTAAGACTGTGGAATTGGGAAGTGGCCCTTTTCTTGGCCTGCTGTCCACTCCACTCCCAACTTGCTGAGGGTTCTGAAATTCACACCGTGGGTTATTCGTTTGAGCTTCAGCATTGAGAGGTCCCAAGAAAACGATAGCATCTTAAGTAGATGCAGTAATGCCTTAAGCCGTTATTACCAATTAAGCTATTAATGTTAATTAGTGTATCAATTTGCTATCAAAGACCAGGTCTTATCATCTTCACATCCCCACTGCTTAGCATGTTGCCTGAGATGTATTATTAGATAATTTATTCTCCATGTATAGCTTTTTCCAAAAAAGAATTTGGGGTGGCATGACCTGGTCCAGTAAATATATGTTAAACCAGCATGGTTCAGAATCTATGGGAGTTAGTCAAGGTACAGGTGGGTAAAAGGATTCTTCGCAGGGAAATTTCTGAGGATGAGGCATCCCAGGGAGCTCCGGACAGCCAGGGGCAGCTGCAGAAAGACAGAACTTATGGTACCTCTTCCATGATGTGCACAGAGAAGACTTGTGACCCTCATAGAGAACACACTCTTTGCCCCTTGCCCTTGTGACAGTGGACACTCCAGAACTTGCATGATATGTGCCCAGGCTTACCGATTCAGATGTGCTATAAGGAAGTGGCTAAGAGCGTGGGCCCCGGACCCAGAGGAATCCTGGCTATGTCTATTCCTAGTGCAGAAATGGCCTTGGGAAAGTTGCTCAACGTTTTTAATCCTGTACGTCTTTGCCTGTGAAATGAGGATAAGAGTAGGACCATCCAACAGGGTTGTGAGGATGGGATGATGGAACACGCTGTGCTTTGCACAGTGCCCAGCACATAGTAAGTGGTTAGCAAGTAGTAAACGTTGTTGCTGTTGCCATTGTTGTCATTGTTTTGCTAGGGCAAGCTATTTCAACTCGCTTTTGAATATAATCCCACATTCAGACTCAGAATTTCACGGATCATTTTATGACTTTTTAACAGCACCTAAAGATGTATCCTGATCCTGACTTCTTCTCTGGTTGACTTGTGTGTTCCTTGCTGCAGACGACACTATCATCTCTTCTTTTGTAGATACAGATAGTTTCCTGGGCAACTTTCATTTGCATAGGGGTATGGGAGATCCATATTGCTTTATAAGAAAAAGACAAAGCTAGAGATATTTCATTCAATCTTCATTGTCATATGATCGTTAAATATGCTCTCCAAAGAAGTCTTCAACCATGAGGACAAAATACTAAAGATGGAACTAAATGAAATAAGTTATTACCAAGTTCCTTATCCATTCTGCAGGCAGAACTCCTCCTACATTTAAACAAACCCATGTGAAGGAAAACTAGACCGAAAGACTAAGGATGACTCCTTTTTCTTAATTTTTTTTTTCTAGGAAGGTTAATTTGTTTATGAGGACACACAAGAATGTCCAGGATATCCTTTCATCTTCCCATATCCTCATGCTGAGCTGCTTCGGAGGAAAGGTTTACATATCTTTCAACTTTCTCTAAAAAACAAGAACCTGGGGTACAAGGAAATAGGGTTTCATGCCTTAGGCTGGGTGTGCTGAGGGCATTCACTAGTTTTCCCACGAATGTTCTTTCATTCCAGGATCCCATCCAGGATACCATATTGCATTTAGTCATCATGTCTCCTTAGTATCTTCTGAACTGTGTCCAACACAGAAATCCAATTTTGTCAACATTTCACCACAAGCCGGGGAAGGATGCTGCCCGTTTCTCAGCTATTTTACAATCACTATTGAGTTCCTACTGTGTGAGACAAGGACAAGTTTAGCAGCTGGGGATGGTTACGGAGAGGAGCAGAAATAGTTACTATACCTTGTGACACCTACTGTAACGGGAAATATACGAGGCACTATAATATCCCTGAAAATAAAAGGATGATTCTTGCCAGGAAGACACAACAGCCCAATTCATATTTTCTGGTAGAGGGTTCATTGGGATGAACCTCGTGGTCAAAAGAATCAATTGAATTGGGATGTCCATTTATGTAAGAGATTGTGTTTCAACACAGTTCAGAAAGAAAAAAAAAACGCCCATGAGCATCACTCCTATGAACCGATGATTAACAGAGAGTGTTGGAGGGTTATATTCATAGAGCCCGGCTTTTCCAGTCCAGCTGTGAAATGGAGGTGTGGGGTCTGCTTGAGACAGATCTGGGTTGGGGTCTGGAGTGGTAAGTGGCCCCCGGGTCTTTCTCTGTCTCTTCATAGCCGGTATTCTTGGAAAGTTGTCTATGTGCTTGTCCTCTCTCCTTTCTTCACCTTCTACTCATCTTCCAACCCACAGGAGGTTAGCTTCTACTCCCTTACCGCTACAAAGGAGTTTTTTCTAAGGCCATTAATGCCCTCCCTGACAATCATGTAACAGAAGAAAGTAAACACTCATCTTAGCCAGTTGCTGCATTGTCCATCACTCCCTCCTCATGAAGGCCCTCTCTTCTCCTGGATTTTGTAACATGACCCTCTCTTAATCTGCTCCCACTTTTCTCTCTGCTCATTCCTGGCAAGTATTTTTTAGTCAAGCCATTGAAAAGATAAGACTCAGTTCTAGGTTTCCTTATTCCTGTATATGTTTCCCAAGATCATCTCATTTTTTGACATCGTGGCTGGCATCAATTACTGTAGAGCTTAAAGAGTACAATTCATCATTTCTCTCTCGCCACCGGCTCCTGAAAGAGCTGAGAAACACCAAGTCAAACAGGCATCAAACCATCAATCTTATTACTAGTAAGGCTGAACTGGAGAATGCAGTCTTGATTCAAGTCCAAAATGAGCTTCTCATTTAACAGCCTCCTTTCTCCCAACTGATCTCATTCATTTGGCCACAGGCAAAATAATTTGTCAACTGTAGCTGTAGGCCTCCCTCTGCAGAGCCAGGGCCTGCCAGTGGCTTATCACCCAGAGGAGGAAGGAACAGAAAGGAGGACCCACATGAACTCCAGATAGCCCTTTTAAGGGGAGAAAGGCAGCGAGAAAGAGGGAGAGAGGGCCAGATGGAGGGAGCAGGGAGGGAGACACAAAACGAATAAATGTGTGTGAGCAGAGCCTGGTAATACATTAACCCTGCCTAGTGGAGAAACAAGGACTCAGACATGTCAGACCTTTGTCATCTCTCTAATTAGAGAAATCAATCTTATTCCTGTGGGGGAAGAGCAGTGGGAAGCAAAGGACAGACAGCAGCTTCTTAATACTTTTCCTGAGAAGGCAAAAGTCTCTATTACCTGAACCTGAAGAAACTTGGAGAGAGGGAGTTATGACTCCTTTAATTGCTGCTTATGCCATGCAGCTTACAAAGTCTTGGCCTGTGTTGAGTTATTACTGTGTGCCATGCACTGTGCTCATGGCTTCGTGTCCATGGTCTCAGATCTTCATGTCAACTCTGAGGTTGGCGGGTGGGAATTGTTAAGGAAATTAAGCTTGGAGAGTTTCAGGTCACACCGACTGTTGGGAATGGATACAGGATTGGAGTCCAGGCAGTCTGATTCTAGAACAATGAGCTGTTGTGATGTGTTGTAATGCTGCTTCCCCAGCAGAACCCATGACTGCACTCTTCAGCCAGGTCTGAGTTCACTATGTCCTTTCTCATCCATTGACACTATGTCCGTGCATCCGTGCAGAAACAGAACCAGGAATCGAGGGGTCAGATTTGAAAACTCTGCTGCCCCTGTTCCCATCACCACCAAATTCTGTGGCTTGTATTTCCTAAAACTCTACAGTCCGGTAGTGGGTGTCCGTGCCCATTGCCATCATCTAGTGCTTCAGACAAAGCTGCTCTTGTTCATGCCTGGACTGATGCAGTGCACTTCCGACTGTCCCCGCCCCATCCATGTCTGCTCCTTTCCAATTCATTCTACACATTGCACCCAGAATGCTCATGCACACCTCTTCCCCAAACTTATACATCATCACTAGTTCTCCCTCAGTGTCAGGATGGAGACAACGCTCCTCAGCAGACCCTGTGTTCTCCCTAGGATTTGGCCTTCCTCTGCTCCTCCACCCTCACCTGCCCTGGCCACCTGGGCCTTCTTTCAGTTCCTTAAATGGGCCCTGGTCATTTCCCGCATGTGCATCCCCCAACCTGAATGACTTTCATTCATCCCTGAGATCTCAGACGAAATCTCCCCTCCTGAGGGAAGGCTTCCCTGGCCTGTTAAACCAGGTTCAGCCTCCCACTTCTCCTCCTTAATACAGTGCCCCTCCATTTCAGGTAATCGTCACGGTGATAATTCCTGTCTATGTGCATGATTATTTAACAAAAGTCTCTACTTCCCTGTGCACTTTAAATTCAGGGTCCAGAGGCCTTTTCTGGTGTTACCGTCTTGTATCTCAAGTGTCTAGTATAGAGTCTAGCCAGAATATTCTCAATAAATGCCATTGGCTCCTCTTATGATGACGGTGATGCCTAACATCAACTGAATACTTTTGCACGCCAGACACTGTTCTCAGTGCTTCTTAACACATGTTGCCATCCTTTCTCACACTGGCATGAGGAAGTAGTTACTTTCTTTATCCCCATTGTATTGACGAGGAGACTGAAGATAGCAGACACCGAGGCGTGCTGCCTGGAGGGACTGAGTGTCACAGCCAGATCCCAAACCCAGGTCTGTTTGGATGCTTGCCATGAGGCTCTGCTGCCTCGGAAGCATCCATTGCTAGACTGTTTATCTGAGAGCTGGAAAGAGAAGAAATCAAAATCTTAGTTATCTGTGAAATGGCCTAACCCTCTATTGCATATATGTTGGGTGTCTTCGTCACTTGACTGAGACAAAAGTTATTTGTGACTGTGTCAAATGTAAGTTTCCATATTTCTGATTTTTTAAAGACTGGAAGAGGGCTGAGAAAAACCAGACCAAGAACCAGAGCCAAGAATAAAGTGCCCTGGGGCATGCCGCAGGGAGTAGAGAGCATGGGCGTGCAGGGATGCAGGCAGGAGCGGGCGGACAAGGCAAATCAAGACATCAAGGAGGAAGGAGTCTAACGGCAGGGCCAGGGAGCTGGAAGAGCCCTCCGTGTGGTTGCATGCAAGCCCACACTCTGGAAGGAAATTTCGTATGGGTAGGGCAGGCTGCAGAAAGAGTTTGATGAAGAGTTTCCTCAAGTGACACCCTGAGAAGCAGTCAGCTGGAGGTCACTGTGGGGGTGTAGAGACCTTTCCACCTGGCATGCGATCCAGGAAACTTCCATGTGGGAATCTTCGGGATCCGCTTGAGAATAAGACTTGCTAGAAATCAATATGTCAGGTTGTTGCTGGACCAGTAATGACAACAGTGGCCCTTTATTGAGCTCCTAAGCGCTGTGCTGAGTGCTTTACAGACTTTCTCTCACTTACTCCTCATGGCAGCACTGTGGGATGAACATTCTTATCTTAATTCATCAGGTAAGGAAATAGGGACTCAGAGAGGGGAGGGCAGCTGTCTAAGGTTACACAGCAGGATTCCGACTCAGGCCTATCTGATCTCAAAGTCTCTTCACTCTCTGAATTCTGCCTGTTGGAGTATGGCTTGTGGCCTACGCCACGAAAGTGATTTTGTAGGGACCCTTGATGTTCATTCATTCATTCACGCGTCTCTACGTTCATTCCACACATATTTACTGAATTCCTCCTGGAGACTGAGGCTGCAGTGCAGAACAGCAGTGCTGAGAAGGCCCTGGCCACAGATGCAAGAAACAAAAGTGATGGTCCTCAAGCCAACACAAGTTTCCTGTTTACTAGTGTCCCCAGTGGGCGGTGATAGCACAGGTTGTGACACTTTTTTCCAGAAAAGTGGCACAAGGTAAGGAGCCTGCACAAGGGAAGGAGGCCGCACAAGGTGAGGAGGCTGCACAAGGGGGAGGAGGCCGCAGAGAGGGACGAGGCTGCACAGGGGGAGAAGGCCACACTGGGGCAGGAGGCTGCACAGGGGGAGGAGGCCACACTGAAGTAGGAGGCCACACTGAGGGAGGAGGCCGTACAGGGGCAGGAGGCCACATAGGGGGAGGAAGCCGCACTGGGGGCAGAGGCCACACTGGGGCAGGAGGTCGCACATGAGGAAGAGGCCACAGTGAAGGAGGAGGCCACACGGGGAGGAGGCCATACTGAAGGAGGAGGCTGTACAGGGGTAGTAGGCCACACAGGGGGAGGAGGCCACAATGAAGGAGGGGGCCACACAGGGGGAGGAGGCCGCACTGGGGGCAGAGGCCACACTGGGGCAGGAGGTCGCACATGGGGAAGAGGCCACACTGAAGGAGGAGGCCACACGGGGAGGAGGCCATACTGAAGGAGAAGGCTGTACAGGGGGAGGAGGCCACAATGAAGAAGGAGGCTGCACAGGGTGAGGAGGCCACACAGGGGAAGGAGGCCACACTGAAGGAGGGGGCCACACGGGGAGGAGGCTGCACTGGGGGCAGAGGCCACACTGGGGCAGGAGGTCGCACATGGGGAGGAGGCCACACTGAAGGAGAAGGCCACACAGGGGAAGGAAGCCACACAAGGGGAGGAGGCCATACTGAAGGAGGAAGCTGCACAGGGGGAGGAGGCCACATAGGGGGAGGAGGCCACACGGGGAGGAGGCTGCACACGGGGAGGAGTCCACGCTGAAGGAGGAGGCTGCACAGGGGAGGAAGCTGCACAGGGGGAGGAGGCCATGCTGAAGGAGGAGGCTGCACAGGGGAGGAGGCTGCACAGGGGGAGGAGGCTGCACAGGGGAGAAGGCTGCACAGGGGGAGGAAGCTGCACAGGGGGAGAAGGCTGCACTGTGGGAAGAGGCTGCACAGGGGAAGGAGGCCATACAAGGTGGGGTGAGGGGCCTGCATGAGTCAGGAGCCTGCCGTGGTCCCTTTTCACTCTGAGATCAGAGAACGGGCGATACCCTGTATGTCATCACCAGCTGATGTTTCTGTCTGTGGTCCACGGAAACCAAGGGCTCTTCGCACAGATTAGCCCCTGTGCTCCGGGCTGTTCCCTGGCCTCTATGGGGAGGAGGGGCCTGCACTTACCAACATGGCTTCTTGCTTCCGAATGCCTTGTTCTCCCAAAGCCAAAATCGGTACTCAGTCCTGCTCGCTTTCCTTCTGTGGAACCAGCTGCTTCACTACCCCCCACTCCCTCCCTCTCATTTCTCTCCATCCTGGTGGGTAAAGGGCCTTTTCTTTGTACCATCATGCAAATGTGTGTGTCTCTTCCACAAAGTGTGTACTTAAGAAGAGGGCGAGGGAGCATCATGCAAAACGAGGTAAGCAGGTTTTGGTGGTTGTTTTTAAAACAGGTTTCTCTCCTGCTTGAATATGTCACTGAAGAATATTACTCTTTCAGTTTGCATTTGTGTCTTGGTAAATGGTCTCAGTGTCACTATGCAGATCCTCCCTAGGGACCTCCTCCCTCCCCCACCATTACTAATGCCCACTGGCCTGCTTTGGAGGAGGAACGAAAACCACACTTTCTGGCCCCTCTACTTGTAGGTGCCTGTGAAGGTCACACATGACTTTTTCACCTACTCCTGCTCTTCCAGGTTTCTGAGAACATGAACATCCCTCTCTGGAGGACCGTATTATCTGCAACTGATTATAGAAATGTAATGAAGGCTTCATGTGCCGCACACTGAGATATCCAGATGGGTAAAATTGAGCCCTTGCAAAATGATCTCTTCACTATTTCTCCTACTTGGGGAGGAAGTTGGATAATTTCTAAGTCTCTGGTGATGTTTTCTTGGGTGAGAATAAAAGCATTCTCAGATTCTCAGTGTTTTAACTTACAGTAATATGAGTGAGAGAGAGAGAGAGAGAGAGAGAGACACTACACTGTAGGTGCAGGGGAGGCCTGGAAGGGTGGGTTGTATATATGAATGAAGTGGGCCCCGGGGGCTGCAGTAGCACAGAGGGGCTTCTTTGCCTAGAAGAGCAGCTAGAATTCCAGACGATTTTTATTAGATGGAATGAAGAATCAGCTTGATCAAGTCATCTGATTTTTCAAGAAAACCTAAAAATCTGGATGAGGACTTGTTGGCAACGTACTTTATTTAAAAATACCGCTGGATATAGAATACGTGTCCTGGGGTCAAATTCAGCTCCCAGGCTGCCAGTTTGCCACTGCTGGCATATGCTGTTCCAGAGGATAGACACTGAAAGCTGTGAATGTGGGTTGTGAGCCTCCTTCCATGGGAGGTGGTTGGGGAGGTTACTAAAGCCTTAATGAAAGTGTCAGGGAAGAAATATTTCCTCTTTGCTATCAGAGATCAGAGTACAGGAGCCATGAGTTCTTGATGCTCCAATGTCGTGGCCAAAATCTTGGCCTGGAAGATATAGTGACAAGTGTGCCCTTTCGCACGGCTGGACCTACCGCTGTTTGCCATTTCTGGCTCTGTATTCCTCAGCTCCGAACCCTTGGCACCTGCAGATCCTGGCAAAGGCTCCATGAGCTAATTTCCACCTTAAAATGCTGTCATGGGTCGAATGTGGTGGCTCACGCGTGTAATCCCAATGCTTTTGAAGACTGAGGCAGGAGCATTGCTTGAACCCAGGAGTTTTGCGGCTGCTATAAGATATAATTGCACCACTGCACTCCAGCCTGGGTGACAGAGTGAGGCCCTATCTCAAAAACAAAAACAAAAATGCTTTAGGTTGGTGCTGGGGAAAGGGTGCTGTGTAAATAAAGGCCCACGGTGCTGTGGAACCTATGGGTGCACTCTCTTCTGAGCACGCTGGAACCTTTCAGGACTCTTAGTGGGTCTCAGGGCTGAGCTGTCATGGCAGGTAGTTCCTAAGAGATGCATGGTCCTCACAGTTGGTGAGTTCCTAAGTGGGTCTCAGGTGTTCAGTGTAGCTTCTTGGGGACACGGAGACACTGTCCAGAGGCGATTTTGTGTGTGTGTCACCCCCTGACCTTTTCTTTTAGTATTTTGCCACCATATTAATGAAGTTATTTTCTCTAGCCACACATTTTGGATAAAAATATATGCAGCTAAGTAGGCTCTGGAAATATTAATGTCAGGCAACAAGAGAGTTGCCTGGAAAAGAGGCCGAGGGTCACTGAAGTTTGTTGATTTAATCATCCTCCTTGCTCCAGGGTTCCTAGGACCACGGGCAAATTCAAAATCTTTGTTGGTGGTGGAAGTAATGAGAGACCCATGTAGTTTGTGTTAAAGGTAACAAGGAACACAAGTCCATTCAAAACCCTGCTCCAAGCTCTACCAGAACAAAGTCCAGGTAACCTGCTCCTCAGGCTCTGAGTTCTCATTTTGTATCAGCATCTGTGTTCCAGGCGTGATGAAGATTTGGGAGAGCATTGTTCATTCCAGGGAGTACCCAGCATGCCCCCCCTCAGCAAAAAAGCAAAAGAGCAAAAAGGCTTTCTTCACCACTTCCCCTCGTGAGAATTGCAGTTCAATAGTATAGACTTCTGAGCAGGGGCATCTTTAGGTTAACATCCTAACTCGCAGGTCTTTGGTTTAACTGAACTTTGGAGGCCTCAGAGGCTCTTACATCCTTCAAGGAAATATTGAAAACAGAAGCAAGTCTGTCAAACACAGGTACCTAGTGAAGCTTGAAGAATCTAATTTTGCGGGAGGGCATCTTCACATAAGTGCTGCGGTTTTGTGTAAGGTAAATCTGGGAGGGCAATCAGATTCATTTCAATCTTGAGCTCTCCACAGTTTCCAGTCCAAATACATGTAGCTGGAGTTTGTTTTTTTCTCTGTCATTACTGCTCGGTCCAGTGTTTCCATTTTGAAAGGTGCGCATGTGGACTGAACCAAAACCGGGATTATTTAAAATACTGTGCTGGCTGATTTCATTTACATGGCACCGCTATCTTTGGCTAATAGTGCATTCTTTGTGAAATACGCAGATGTGGCTGTGCCTAGAGAATGTCATATCCACTACCGCAGCGATGATATGGCCACGTGCAGAGGTGTTCCTACTTTCCAAAGGCTTTTTTGCTGGTCATTTGGCTGCCTCCCTCCTTTCTCCGGGGACCGTGGAACACTGCATCAGGGCCATCTCTGCCTTCTGCAGGGCTCAATCTTCTGTGCACACTCAGCTTCTCTTTGCGCACAATGGATGCTCAGTAACGGTTACTGATTGAATGCTTAGTAAATATTACTTGAAAATAAGCTAAAATGGTCCTAGATTAGATGCTGACTTAGTTTTTGCCATAGAAAGATGCATATTGAGTTGAAGTAATAAACTCTTTGATTCCTTGGCCACTTTTGCTACATAGAGAATTAGCTCCCGGCCCCCAAAGATGCCAGGGACAAGGAAGAGCTTGTCCTGCATCTCTGTGCAGCTTTGGAATTAATTTTGGGTGTAAATCCTTAAAAAAAAAAAAGTGTGCATTCCCTGTGCACTAAATGTTGGTCTCTGGGAAGAGAAGAATGTGGAGTTAAGTACCTCATGGCTAGAAAGCGTTAGAACCTCAGTTGTAACCGAGGTGTATGATTCCTAGTTGTATGCTTCTTAATGACTTGGGCTTTATTTTTACATTGGCACGAACAGCTAGCACAACCATGGAAGTCATTGTCACTTAGTCTCTGGGGCCAGCCTTTGCTAACAACAAAGTCTCCTGACTCTCCTGAGACCCTATCCTGCAAGAAAACTTATTTTGGACTGTAGCCTCACACAAAGGGTCAGTGTCAGCAATCTGTGAGCACAGACATGCAGGAGGGAGGAAGCCTGAGTGGCTCCCTCGGTGCCAGCCACCTCCTCCGAGCGAGCGTGGGCCCGGGCTAGGTGGAACCTAGGCAGTAGCTGGTGTGATGGAGAGGCTGGAGGGTTCCGGAGGCAGAAAGAGATGCAGTTAAAATTCTCCGCATTGCTTGAACATGTCCCCTTGGAAGCCATGAAGTTAGGGAATGTGTGACTGTGTGTTTTTCTTTTTCTTCACCCCCTCCCCCCCTTTTCTCTTTTTCTTCCACCAAATGCAAATCAATAGATGTGTATTCACAGCCTAACAAGATGTCAAGGAGAGAAGAGTAGCCTTTTCATTCAGAGAAGAGTACGGAGAGGCCCCTCCACACAGGGAGAAAAGGAGGACAGGAAATGGGCGGGGAAAGCAAAAGGGAGGAGAGAGAAAGGGAAAACCAAAGTCAGCCACAAGACAGAGGGTGGCGCTCCGGGCAGGAGTCTGGGAGTGCTGGCCCTGCCTGACACTTACTTGTGGGTGGGTGTCCTTCTGCATTCCTGCTCTTCACTTTGGAAAAGGGGTAATGACTTTTTCCCCCTTACATAGGCTATTTCAGTTCTTGCTTGAGAGACGTTCTGGGGGAAAACTTGCATACGGAGGTGAAAATCTGGTGCCATTTTCTTCAATACTTAGTTAAAGTGGGATCAGGCATATCTAAATAGAAGGCTTATGATGAGGCGAGCTTGGTTATTGCACTGTCTCCAGCACATCTAGCCAGTGTTTGGGCTGTGTGTGAGCTAAGGCAATGCTTATGTGATTAGTGACAGCAACAGTGTTTGAAAGGAGCATTCATTGTCGGGGCTGGCTGGTAGGAAAGGCCTAAGTGTCAGGATATATGTATGCCGGTCCTGACTTAATCCTTGATTTGCTAGGATTTGGGTCAGATCTTTTCATCTCAGTTCCTCCTTATTTTTCTATCTGCGAAGTGGGCCTAATTTGTTCCTTCTGTGCTCCTTCACACGGGGGTGAAGCAAATAAATGACCTCATAAAAGTGCATGTTTGATGCACACATCAGCAGTAGTCACTCATATTTCAGTGACTCCTGTTTGTGCAGGACTTTGCTTTCTGTTGGAAGCAGAGCTTGCTATTCCGGGTGTGGTCACAGTTCTGTCTGTCATCTTTCCTGCTTCATGGCTACTAAGTGCATGAACTAGTATGCAGTCAGTTATGGAGGGCTGATCTCCAGTGTCTTCGCTAATCTCATAGACGTGATAACAAAGGGTTAAAAAGGTACAAATCCCAAAGGACAAACAAAAAAGGGAAAAAAATTGGAGGTGTGATGGATGTTTTCTTCAGAAAAACAAACACAACAATCAGTGGCAACTGATTTAGTAAAGAAAGGACATTTAAGGGTCTGCAGGGTGACATGACAGATAGACTTACACTGTTGGACCCAGGCCGGGGAATGAGAGGTACAGGATACCTTGGAAGACAGAAATGGGGAGGGCTGAAAGTAAAGGGTTGGTTGAAAGTCTGTGTCATACACTTCTCATCCCCAGAACTCCCTGATCCTCCCACTATAGCATGAATGGAAAGTTAATTTTTGGAAGGAATTGAAGAAGAGAGGCTCCAGTCTCAACCACAGGAGAGAGTTGAGGCCCTCTATTAAAAACAAAGACATTGAGAGTCTCCATCCTGAATGGTGAAACCCAATGAGCCTTCTTCTAGAATGAGAGAAGCCAGGATTTTACTCCCCTGGGAAGAGAATGAAGGGCTCCTCTGTGGGGAAATTTGTCTGGCTTAAGGACAAAAAAAAGGACCTACAACTGCTGACAGTTTGCGGGAAGGGGCCCCAAGGCCAGCTCCTTGCCTGATAATCTTTAAAGGATCTGCCAGTCAGTAATGCCAGTTAGTCTTTTGTTGCTTTTCTCTTGAATATAAAAGGAAGACCAAAGATCGCCAGACAGTTGAGGAAGCTTTTCCGCATAAAAGCCAAAGACAACACAACTGAGGGAAAAAAAATACGTTATCTGAGGAAATGGAGATTTTGCTGGCAGCAGAAGGGAATTTCAGAAACCTTAATTAATATCCTCAGAGAGACGTTAGAAGATATTGTGAACGTGAAACAAGAATAGGGAACTATTTTTTAAAAAAAGACAACAAAGAAGACCATTTGAAATTAATAGTTTGATAGTATAATTAACAAAATTCACTAGGAGAAATTAAAGTCAAGGGCATCTTGATGAAAAAGAGAGAAAATAGATGGAAACCAATCCAGGTACTCTAATGTCCTTTTAATAGGACCTCCACAAATAAGAACAAATAAAATAGAGAAGAGAAACATTTTGAAGCCACAATGTGAAAAAAATTCAAAATTCCCAGAGTTAAAGGACATGAACATTTTCATACTAAGAGAGTTTATTGAGTGCCTGTCACAATGAAAGGAAACAGATCCACATTAAGAAAGATCTTTTTTTTTTATTTTTTGAGACGGAGTCTCACTTTGTCACCCAGGCTGGAGTGCAGTGGCGCCATCTTGGCTCACTGCAAGCTCTGCCTCCGGGGTTCACGCCGTTCTCCTGCCTCAGCCTCCCAAGTAGCTGGGACTGCAGGCGCCTGCCACCACGCCCGGCTAATTTTTTTGTATTTTTAGTAGAGACTGGGTTTCACCGTGTTAGCCAGGATGGTCTCGATCTCCTGACCTCGTGATCCGCCCACCTTGGCCTCCCAAAGTGCTGGGATTACAGGCGTGAGCCACCACACCTGGCCTAAGAAAGATCTTTACAAAATTTTGGAAAGCCATGAATAAAGAGAATACCCTAAGTATTTACTGAGACAAAATAAAACTGTCTCACATACAAAGATACATAAATTGATATTCATCAAACTTTTCAACAAAAATGCTTAAACTTAGAAGAAAATAGAGAAATGACTTCAAAATTTGAAGTGTATACTCATTTTCAACCCAGCATTCTATGTGCAGCTGAACTAGCTATACATGTTGAGTGAGGTAAGAATAAAGCCATTTTCCAATATGCAGATAACCACCTAAGTATGCTTTCTCAGCAATCTATACAAAGATGAGTTGCATTAATACAAGGAAGGACACTGAGAGGAAAGAAAATCTGCCTCCAGAAACAAGGGAGAAGCACAGGCTGTTGTATTCTCTTGGTAAAGGGAAGTCCCAGATGACACCTTAGGCTCAGGGGGATGAATGACTCTGGGGAATGCCTTTAATACAAGACATTGAGAGATTACTCAATTGATTCAACAATATTGAGACAAATTTTAGAGTTCTGCAGAAAGTTTGGGGAGAGTCAATGATAGGTCTATAAAAAATTAAGCAAATTAAACAAAAAGGCAAATATTATCTCCAGGAAAAGCAAACAGTTGCATAAGAAAGACAATAATAAAAAATGTCAATACTGCATATTGATATAATTAAACAACTGCATATTGATATAATTAAACACTGTGAAATTATTTATATTTAAAAAGGGGGCCGGGTACGGTGGCTCATGTCTGTAATCCCAGCACTTTGGGAGGCTGAGGCGGGCGGATCACCTGAGGTCAGGAGTTCAAGACAAGCCTGGTGAACATGGCAAAACCCCATCTCTACTAAAAAATACAAAAATTACCCAGGCGTGGTGGCAGTTGCCTGTAATCCCAGCTACTCAAGAGGCTGAGGCAGGAGAATCTCTTGAACTCGGGAGGCAGAGGTTGCAGTGAGCCAAGATTGCGCCACTGCACTGCAGCCTGGGTGATAAGAGTGAAACTCCATCTGAAAAAAAAAAAAAAAAAAGGGAGGAGAGGTGTGAGGTTAGCAGGGAACAAGGTTAAATCCTCATCTCCTGTGGTAGGTAGTCAGTAAATCATTTTAAAAATTGTTAAATGAAGAAGTGGAAGAATAAGCACTTTTTTTTTTTTCAGATGGAGTCTCAATCTTTCACCAGGCTGGAGTGCAGTGGTGCGATCTCGGCTCACTGTAACCTCTGCCTCCCACGTTCAAGTGATTCCCCTGCCTCAGCCCCCTGGGTAGCTGGGACTACGGGCACCTGCCACCATGCCCAGCTAATTTTTGTATTTTTAGTAGAGACGGGGTTTCACCATGTTGGCCAGGATGGTCTCAATCTCTTAACCTTGTGATCTGCCTGCCTCGGCCTCCCAAAAATATAAGCACATTTTTAAAAGAAAGGAAGCAAATACCAGAAGAAATAGCTAAAAGAGATGGAAGTTGTTGCTCCTGCGGAGTGGGATTTGGAATGCTGTTTTCAATCTCAAGCAGTTAACACTAAAAACTTGATAAACTATGTAATATATTACTTTAAGGTTTAAAAAAATTTTTTAAGTATAATGCTGACATCATGTAGTAAACCTTGTAATGCTTTCATGTAAGCGTATCAGAGACCTTTGAGGGAGGATGGAAAGCATGTGGCCTTTGGAGTCAGCCAGCTCTGAGTGAATCTCAGCTCTGCCAATGCTCTGCAGAGCCCTGGGGAAACCCTAGCTGACATTTCTGTAAAGTGTGTGTTGCAGTGTCTCCTTTGTGGGAGGGATTGGTGTGAAGAGTAGCCGCGGTGCATGTTAGCCACCTTGCAGGGAAACTGGAACGTAGTGCATGTTTCATAAGTGATACTTATTGTTAAGGCTTTCTTGGGCTTGACCAAGATATTTTGTGAACATATTCAAATTTCGAAGAAGTATCAGAAATAGGTTAAGACCTGAGTCCAAAGGTACGACTCCCATTGTAAGCGAGTCCCTGGGACTTCAGAAGGGCTTACTCTTCTAGTCATAAGCCAGTCATTTAATAAATCATTGCTCCTTTGAACTAAATGACACCTTTGTGGTTTAAAGGAGTTAATGTGCCTTCCAGAGTCTTTAACTTGCTCTCAGGGAATCACTTACAGCTCGGGAGGCTCCAGTTCATTTTGGAATATTGAAAGCTTAAGTGGAAGGGTCAGATTTTAATCTGTAATGTTTTATCATCTTCTGCTTTTTATTTTTTGCAGGCAGCCCCCACCCTAACAAGTACTTCAGTATCTAAAAATCCATCCTTCCTGTTCCATTGTTGGGCTCCAAGTGCACCAATCCATCATCTTAACACTATTTACTGCAGAGTTTGTCTCAGCAAAAGGTTGGGTGAATGTGAATTGCACTAAAGAGCTGTTAGTGTCCACACAGTCTAGTCTCTGCTTCAGGGGTTTGCACTTGCTGCTTTTATCTGCCAGGAACAATCTCGGGCTTTTCCTCCTTCTGGGAAGCTCCTACTGGGATCCCAGCTTAGAAGTCCTGTCCTCAGGGCAGTCTCACACTCTCCCCGTCCCCAGGTGTATCTGTATCTCATGCTTTGCCATCGACTTATATATTTTCTACACACACTTTTCATAAATGCAATCAATTCATGGTTCAATGTTCTCCTCCCCCACTGCTCTCTGAATTTTGGAGGGGTGAGGACAGTCTTATCTTGCTTTACATTGTATCTCTTTGCATCACATGTAGTAGGTTCGTACCTGGCCCAGAGTAGGTATCTAAGAAATATTTATTGCATGAATGAATGGATACATAACATACCACAAGGTAATCTCTTCATCAGTGCAGTTCTCTGTATAACAAAGAAACAGTATGAGTCAGAGGAAGTCCCTGTATCCTTGCCCAAGGTCATACAGCTGGTGTGAAGGAGCAGGACTGGCATCAGGCAGGAGCACACCTTGGACCCAGGGGGACCTCACCCCTGATCCAACATTCCCATTCCCCATCTGGCCCTAGGAAGCTGGCCGCTGCCTTTGAAGACGTCAGCCCAACACCGCTGTTCCAGAAGAAAGAATCCTAGTCAGAAGTGCAAGTGTGACGGTCAAGTCTCCTTGCACAACTGCCCGGTATTGGTTGGTTTGTTCCCCCACATTGTTGCTATTTAAATACAGTTTTGATGATTTTGTTTGCCTTGGAAGAAGAAAATAAAGATTCACAGAAGGTATAAAATTGCATATTATTTACCCCAGAGAACAGAGCAGTCGCCCTAGTAAATATGCATTGAAGCATTTTTATTTGTATTTGTATTTTTTAAAGATGTTTAAATAGACCCAGTAGACCGTAATATCTCTTTACAGAGTTGGTGCCATCTATTGATTAAATATGCATTTATACATTCCTTCCTCTACTTTTTTTAAATAAAAGAGACATATGTTTTAATCATATAATAGACCTAAAAGAATTGATCAGTGAAAATACATATTTATGTGTTTCCTTAAGGAAGATCATATTAGGCATACAAATTTTAAAAATTTTTTCCTGCCATACATAGAAGTGTGTTAAATGTGAATTTAATTAAAAGACTCGGGGTATGTGTGTGTGTGTATGCTCATGTGTGTGCATGTGTGTGGACTAGGAAAAATGCTGGCAGAATAAATGGGTGTTTTTAAAACAAAAATATAGTCGACAGGGAAAGGTGAAAGAATGTAAACTCTGGAGTAAGAAAGGCCTCAATTTCCTTGCCACTTATTAGTCTTAGAGGAGGGACTCGAGACTGTCTGTAACTTGTTCTATTTATTTATCTGTGAAATGGGCTAGCAATACAGAGAAAATTTATGCAAAATGGGCTAGCAATACAGAGAAAATTTATGAAGTTCCTAGGATTGTGATTGGCCCAAGACAGTTTAATGAAATTTTGTTCCTGTCTGGCCACTAGCTACTGACTAGTAGTGTGTGCCCCTCTTTCCTGGAGTGGGGTTGGGGCTGCATGGAATGCACTTCCATGTCCTCAGGTGCTACTGCACAGGCAGCGCTGGGACTCGGTCCCCTCCTAGGCTGCCAGTGCTGCTCCTTCTCTCTCCTCCTTGTGGTTAAGAGCACCAGTGGTGAAGGCAGGCCTTGAACCGGGGCTCCACACCCGGGCAGCTCTGCAATGTTGGGGATGTTATTAAAACTCTTTGAGCTCCAGTCTCTCCCTCTAGTCTATGTGGGTGATAAATAAATAGGGATTTATAAGGGCAATACCTGAGTGATTGGCATGTGAATATTCAATAAAATGATGGTGCCCAATATGATAATTTCTTCTAGGGAGTCGCTTATTTGGAAACAGAAAAACCCAGGATTAAATTTTGGCTGTCACTAACTAGCTGTGTGACCTCGGATAAATGACCTAACCTTTCTAAGTCTCAGTTTCTTCATCTCTCAAAAAGGCATAATTACACCTTCATAGAGTAATGGCTAGGAATTGAATGTGATAATATTTTTTAAAAAAATCTAGCCTGCAGAGGGTGAATACATGATGTCTATTATCCGTAGAATGCCATCAGTCACTACGTCCTCCTAAGTCTTCTGCGTTCCACATACAACCCCCTTCTTTTCCTCTTCCACTGCTACCACCAGTTCCAGGATCTATCAAACTTGGGCCATGCCTACTAACAAGTATGCTTGCCACAATCCCTCCTGTACACCTCACCCAGATTAATTTCCATAAATTAACTCCCTCTCATTCACAGCACTCCCCTGCTCAAAAAGAAATTAACTGTTTTTCCCAGCAGGGGGAAATTTCTAAATCACTGGTCTAGGACTCAAGGTCTTTCTCTCTTGGTCTCCCATCTCCTCCCCTAACTCCCCCCTGCAGGGTTTCTGCCTGTGTCTGCTCTCTTCCCCTCCGTGAGAGGTCCATCTCGTTTCTGTGGCCTATCTGGTCTCTCCCACAATTTCAAGCCAGTTGTATTCTCCAGCGTATTCAGCCACTGGTAATAATTCTGGATTTCTGCAGGATTCCAGCATTGCCTAAAGGATTCACATATCAATTTGCTTGTGAACGACATGTTTGCAGTGATGAGGTCTACAAAATTTGACTCTAACAGTGTGTATGTGTCCTATTATTTTTATGTACATTTGCAAAGTCACAATGCTAACTTTTGGCTGATCTCTTGACATATATTGTATGCCCTTTATAGACGAGAACAAATCATATTCTTCATATTCTCATCCCTGAAAAAATGACTATGTTAAGTAGGTACTTCGTAAGTGTCAGTGGATGATACAATCATCATCTATTTTCTCTTTTACTGCTGAAGTTTTCTGACTTGTTCATAAGGAGGGGAGTAATCAATTGTTTTACTTCATTAAAAGTAAACATGATTTATTTTATAGAAAGAGAGGCGCTCAGTCAGGCCCAAAGAACTTGTTGGCAATTGGCTGCTTTATAAAAGCTGCGTGGATTTTGCAGGACAGACCTGGGTTTTTATCTTAACTCATTAGCTGTGTGGCAAGTCACTGAATCGCTCTCAACCTCAGTTGAAAATTCAGGGGTCATAATGCCTACAAGGAAGGACTCTGGTGAGGATTAACTAAAGTGATAGAGGTGAATACCTGCCCATAGTAGGTTACTTGGGAAAACTTTGGGAATTGCAGCAAAGGAGGAAGGGAGAATGACCTCCTGTGGAGTGTCACTCACAGACCTCAAGGTGTGGACACATGGAGCTGGGAAGGAATCCAAGCCACTTGAGGTCTTTGGAGGGCACTTGGGACAGAAATAGCCTGCTCAGTCCCTTCTCTAATACTTAGTGCTATTTTGATCACAGACCCTCCAAGTTCAGGGTATAGTTCAGTGGCAGCATAACTCAGCCAGCAAGGTGTGCTGCTTAAAAGCACGTGTTAGGGAGGGCAAGCAGGCCGTTTTAGAGCAGGGGAAAGTTCTGAGGTTTCTTACACCCAGAGATACTGCCATCCTGTGTAAACTGCTGGTGTAAACTGCCGTTCCAGAGGAAGGGACAGACTGGACCCTGAAAAGGAGAAGCAAAAACAACAACAACAACAACAACAACAACAACAAAAAAAAAAAAAAAAAAAAAAAAACAGAAGGAAGCCACAGGTATCCTTCTGTGGCCTTCTCCTTGTGAAGATTTCCGATGACTTCAGCAAGTTTCCGCCTCCTTGAGATCTAATCTGAATCTGTCCCTGCCTATGCTGTAATCATAGCAATTGTTTGAGCTTCTATAGCATCTTGCCTTGGTAGAGTTTCAGAATGCTCTGATTGTGGGGAACTGGCCAATTCTCCCTGCATCATTGGTTTAAAACTGTAACATGCCCATCTCCTTACTGGGAAAACCAACTGCTTCCAAGTGCTGTTAATGGCCGAATGGAGGGGTGGGGTGCAGATTTAAATGTCTGAGCTCTCCCCGTGGGTAGCAGTTCCTGCTCCATCCCTGCCTGGAGACTAGGAAGAAGGAAGAATGATAAGGAATTGGCATGGGCATTAGTCACATTTCTGCCAAGCAACCTTTCTTTTTTGGTGTGCCCTGAGCCCTGCTGGCAGTGCCAGGCCCTCTCCACTGCCCACCAAGGAGCTCGTGTGTGTTCACGTGTCCACGTGAGCCCCACATCAACATACTCACACAGACAGCAACATGCAGGGCTGTGCTCCGGTGAGGGGGTGAGTGAGGGGCCGGCTTCGACTCCCCTTGGAGTCAAGCCTTCCAAGCAGGAAAGTCTCCTTCCGTCGCTCAGGAGAGTGGAGCCAATGCGTGCCTTGGAGGAGGTCTGCTCTGAGCCCTGTACAGATTGGTGCTGATGATTCTTACCAGTTGTGTGCAAGAAAAAAAATCAGAGACGCTGCCTGCCTGCTCCCATCTCTCGCGCTCTCTCTCTCTCTCTTCTGCTCTCTCCCTCCCTTTGCAAACATTGGATTTAAACCTGCTCAGAATTCAGCACAGAGGAAGGCAGCAGCGGTAGCAGCAGCAGAAGCAGTAGCAAGCCCGGCAGCTGAGAGCACCGCAGCGTCGAGATGTACCATCCTGCCTACTGGGTTGTCTTCTCGGCGACAACTGCCCTGCTCTTCATCCCAGGTACCGTACAGGGGAAGGGTGTTTTCTCTCCCTGGGGCGATTGTACGACGTGAGAGCAGGAGAGGCAGTGGGGAGATGGAGAGGCAAGGAGGAAGGGGTGAGGACAGGGAGTGTGAGATGCATGTGAGTGAAAGAGGTAGGCTTGCTGTGTGCACACACACACACACTCACTCGCTCACACGCGCGCAGATGCTTTCAGCACGGGATTTGCTCTCTGTTCCGGGGGATCAAGTGAGCTGGGTTCGAGATCTGCACCATGCTGTGAGGCACTGCTGTTTCAGTGAAAGGCACCAACTGGCATTAACCAGTTGTGGTCCTGGGGGTAGGAGAAGAGGGGTTTGAACTCCCAGCCATAAATCCTTCTTGCTGCCTATGTTGGGACCTGCAGGGTGGAAGGGGCACCCTCTTATCTCTCTCAGTCGTGGTGGTCTCTCTCTCTGTTTCTGAATCAGTCCAGATCTCTGTGCCTCCCTGTCTCTCTCTTTTCCCTCTCTCTCTCTCTCTCTCTCTCTCTCTCTCTCTCTCTCTCTCTCCCCCTCTCTCCCTCCCTCTCCACCTCTCCCCACTCTCCTCCTCCCTCCCTTCCTTCGGAACTGCTCTCCCCTCTCCCCCTGGAGCTCCTTCCCTGCCCCATCCCTCCTTCTCCACTCACTCATCTGCTCCTGCATTTCTTGTTGTAACACAGACCCTCTACTGCCTGCTGTCCTTTCTTTATCCTTCCACCAAATGGGCAGATTATGCCCTTGAAATTCGGAATCCTCTCAGTATCTCCTTCCTGTTCCTTACGTCAGGAATATGAATTTCCCTTGGCAGAATTTGGGATGTCCCTGCTGAGGGAAGGTTGGAAATTTGGATTTGCCTGATTCTCCCCAGCCCCTTCCCCACCTTGTCTAATGATTTAAATGTGATCCCACCTCTCACAGCAGTTATTTGTTTGGGGAAAACAAATCTGCAGTGACACAGGTAAGATGCTGCAATCCTACCAAAATGAGCTTAGCAGAAGCATTGCAAAATCGAAGGCGTCTTCATAGATTTGATAATTGCACAGGAGTCCTTTGCAAGCAGACAACTGAATGCCTGCAGGCATCTTTCAAACAATGCCGAAGGGGCTAGGTTATGCTTGCCAAGGGTTTAGGCAGCAGCAAAAGTGTCGGTTTTCATAACAAACCCTCGCACAGTCAGGATCTCTTTTTTTCCCCCAAATTGAGATAAATGCATTGGGTTAAACATTAGCTTAAACCTAAATTTTCATACATATATACACAGACAGGAATGCTAAGATTTTAAAACCTTACCTGCCTTTTTATAGGTAAAACATACAGTTTTACGTTTCTATATTCAGTATTACTTGGTAGGGTTTTGTGGGAATATTTTCAGTGTTGTTTTTAATAATATAATTCCCTGAGTAGTCCTAAGATGCCAAAGTGAAATCAGAAAAATGGAAGTTTACTGGGGAGAAAGAAGAGAGGATCAACTAAAACAAGTAATCCAGCCTGCAATGTTTTGTAACACCTTGTGAAGATGGCACTTTTTAAAGCAGGGATGGGCTCTGCATAACCGTGTTCCCAGCTGTTTGTTTTAGGCTGACCGAGAAGTTCAGAGTAGGGGTTGTTGTTGTTTTTCCAGATTCCAGCAGCATCCTAGGGGGTCCAGCCTGGGGGCTGTGCTCAGCAGGGAAGGCAGAGCCAACGGAACACTCAGTACCTGCCTGAGCCTGGTAGAGGGAGCCAGGTGGATGCACTGGGTCCGTCGCAGGAGAAGACAAACTTTCCTGCGTAGGCAAGTCCCCAGCTGGATGGCAGCTCCGGGGGGGCTTCCTCATACCGGCTTCCCCTCCTCTCACTGTGCTGGAGCAAAGATCAGGACCCCCATCCCGAGGGAATCCTGGCTGTATGGATGCGCCCCTTACGGCAGAAATCATAACATTACACTTTAGAAAGCAAGGCAGGGGGGTGAGCCCCAGTCTGCAGAAGCTGCATTGCAGCGCGCCCTGAAGGAGCCAGGAGCCAGGGTGAGACCTCCCTCTAGGGGTCCCGTGGCACTGCACTGGTGGCAGGCAGACCTTGCTTGCAGGAGAAGCACCCAAAACTAAAGCCGGCTGAGGGAAAGGAGGATGAACCTGCACCCCTGCCTGACCGTCCTGAGCATGGTGGATGAACGACAATGACAAGCTATCCCCCCCATCCCCCCGCCCCCGTCTTCTGGGGGAGAGCAGGGTGTGGACATCACTGCAACATGCCCTCTTTCTGAAGAGTCTGTTACCTGCTTTGAGGGCTACTCTTATGCTAATTGTGTCAGGAGCCCGGTAAGAACAAGAACAGGGAGGAGAAAAAGTTAGCCTTAGAAGGTGTCGGTGAAAGAACGCTTCGCATCTTGAGGGGTTCCTGTGGGAAACCTGGCTGGATCCGGAAGTTCTGATGAGCTGCCATGGCTTACTTGCGACTTCTCCTTTCTCTTTTCTTTTACTTCCTGTTATAGCTTTAGACTTTTTTTTCTTTGTTTCAAATGATGATGCTTTTTCTCCCACAGGGATTAATACCAGCTCGTTAGCCACTTACATTCACTGCGTCTAAAAACCGAAGGCTGATGTAATAATGGAACCTTGACCTGGTTAGGCCTCAATGCCATTTTATTCTGCAGCTTCTATTTCTTGGTAAAACATGTATCCATCCCAGAATAATTTTAAGGTTAATGCTGTTGTCGCCTGGTACCTTCCACTGATATCACAAATAGCTTTTCTAGGCAGAATTTCTGGGATGGAAAAGACAGTCACACATGGAGACTGAGATGAGCCCACACCCAAGACAGGGCAGAGGGCCCGTGGCCAACTGACTTGTCATGCTAGAGGCACAGTCCGAGGCTCTGGACACCCCTGGTTGGGGTAATTTTGTTGTTCTAGTAGGAGGAGAGAGATAGTCTGGGCTGGTGGCCTTCTTGACCTTGGGTCTGGGGGCTCTGTAGGAAGCAGGAAGCGAATACTGCTAGATATGTGCATCAGAATCACCTAGGAGGAGAGAGGCAGGTTAAAATGTGGAGTCCCTGTCCTCGTCTCAGACGGAAGCATTTTGAACTAGCATCCCAGGTCCTTCTGATTACCTGCAAACCACTCTGTCTGTCACTTAAAACCTGTGACCGTGGCCTACAGTATTTGAGTATTTGAGTCAAAACCTGTCTTCTTCTTGTCTTTTCTCCTCCAGCTTTGAGAAATGGCTCTGTGGCCATGGGGCAGGGTAGAGTAAGGGCAAGAAGATGTTGTCATTGCCAGCAGCCAAGGCTCAGTTCCTGAGGCACAGTGCTGCCCAAGTCCTTCCAGGAGCCAGCACCATGATGCAAGGATTGCTAACCTGGAAGACTTCTTTGCTCAAGTTCAGACCATGACTTCCTGTTTGTCCCCTTCTTCTTGGTCCATCCTGTTTGTATCTCCTTCGTCTTGTGACTCTAAGCAGGGGAGTTAGCTGGGAGGGGTCCCCATTTACCCAACCTGGATTGAGCTGTGTCTTCATGCACTGATCTGTGAGTCCAGGTTCTGGGTACAACTTCATCTCTTGCACCTTAAACAGGCTTTGCCTGTTTAGGGTCAGAAAACCCTGGGCTTGGATAGAAAATCCCCCGAGGTTTAGGATTCTTCCTTCTCTAGCACACACCTTCCTGCTTCTTCCTTCAGGGAAGTCCCCAAATCTTGAGTTTCTGGGCTGGGATGTTTGGCTTTGGGGTAAGGCCTGGGGGCAGGCTCTACAGCCAAGTTTTGATGAATTCCTTTCCTGCTCCTTAGCCTCTCACCAGCCCAGAGCTGGGGAACCTGCTAAGAGTGCCTGATGTGCACAAGGGGTCTAGTGGGGGAATCCACGCGCCAGACTCACTAAGAAGGAGATAGGAACAAGGACAGAGCATCTGGTCATGAGCAAGTCCTCATCGTCCTTTAGCCCATCATGGATTCACGCCATCATGTGGCCCTCAATCCCTTAAAAATGATTGACGTGTTAATAAGGTTAGACTGCGTCGTCTGCATTCAGCATGGGCCCAGTGGCAATAGCAGGTGCTGAGAAGGAGATAGCATCAGCTGCCTCATGAAGATGGCTTTTTCAGTAGCCTGGAACTGGGCAGCACTACTCAACCTGAGATTAATCAGAGATCCCGACAGGCTTGAGGTTCTCCTGTGTTCCCTCGGTCCTGTCTGCCTTTGTGCTTTCTCGAATTCTTAGCACCCTTGGCCACATCTCTGTAACCTAGAAAATTACAGAAGGAGATTCTTTAGAGAGCTGGCACTTGCCTGCATTTGTTGTCTAGCAGCTCTGGGCCTGGGTCTCCCATGCCAGCTACTGGGAACTATCTCTGGTGGTTACAGCCTCAAATCTGTGTCAGGGCTGCCTGGGGCTGAGTGCACTTCCCTTTAAGTGGGACTCCACCCAAACCTCTAAGTATGCTGAAAGCTGAGAGTGATCTCTTTGATTAGTGGCTCTTTGAGGCTTATTTGGTTGGTTCAAGGCATTCTCTAAGTCTCAGTTTACCAATCTGTAGAATGGGTTCCAGCCATGTATGAACCTTGTTTCCAACTGGACAGAGTAGCTGAACACCTAGGTTAGATGATAACAAATAAACATTTCTAAATTTTTATGATAAAAAAACTCATCCTGGTCCTCTAGGAATAGGGTAAAGAGAGAAGGCAACTCGCATGTTGGAGAAGGGGAGAGGACATTCCATATTGTTAAAAATGGGAGAAGATAAGGTAGAATCATACTGACCATATATGTATGTCTTTGTCACAGTGATGAAAATTAGTAAAAGACAATCTACTCCTTCATTTATTGAACAAGACTTTATATACGTTCTGATTAAACAATGCATTAAGATATTCTCCTGCCTCAAAAATCATTAATCGAGTAAAACAGGACATCATTAAGCTTTTTCTTCTTTTTGACCCCCACTGAAATATGCATTCTGACTTTGAGCTTTTAGGTCTTAGTTTTTCTGCTGTAGAAAACTAAGGCAACAGACATGGCACCTTTGGTCTCTCAAAACATTGCTTTGTGGTGTATTTGGTGGGGTGCTAGATACATGGACTTGTACGTCAGCCTTGGACAGCTGGAACTCCAGGAGCCCCATCTAATAGCCTTTGGCCTATGGGCACTGGCTTTTCTGATGCTGGTCCGCTGGACAGGGACCCCCTCAGCCTGCAGCCCTGTTTGCAGATGGACTGCTGCCATCTGCCTGCAGCTGCCTGGGGCTGGAGACAGAGAGATATGGAAGCAAACTGTGATTCCTGTCAGTGAGCTCAAGTGTCAGCCCCCAGATGGTCTGTGGCTGCTGACAAGCCAGGCTGTCAGGAGCAGTGGATGTTAGCACCTCTCATACCAGCTGGCACTTTCCAGACAGAGAGGGCCAGGCAGGTGGCTTCACCTTGGGGCGGCTCTGCTCTCCCACTCCTTCTGATCCCAGTCCTCAGTGCAGGGCTAGGTCCTGAGGACATTTGTCCCTCTTGCCTTTTATGCTGTTGGTGGGAGACCCAGACTTACAATTTGCTACTTATCTGCAAAGCCTTGGTTGCCTCTGCATTTTCCCTGAGGGGTGGGGATGGTTCTAACACAGTAGGGCATGGATGTAGTTCCACTTGCTGGGTTTATACACCACTCACTTGATACCCCAAGATGGTGGTATTTGTATGGCTCAGGGAAGGATTAAAGGTAGCCCTGAGAAGGGAGCCAAAAGAAATCCAAAACCAGAGAGAAGCTTGATGATGAATGTGCTTGCTACCACCTTCCTCTAAGCATGTGAACATACATTCCCTCCTCTCTTCCTCACCACCCTCTTGCCAACCATAGATGCATGCCCCTTCCTGCACGCATATAAATGCAAGGCACACATGCATTTCCAAGCCAGAGTTTAGCTACTCTCAAAATCACATTCACAGCTCTTTAAGGAAAGCAAGTCCTCCCTCTTGCCTTCTATATCTGCCTTTCCAGAACTCCCAACTCTAGCCCCCAGCCTTGGTGCTCTCCCTGTGGGCAAACATGGCAGGAGGCCCACAGGCTGCCTGTGCCAGACACGGCCATACATGTGTGAGTGCTTCTTCCTAGCAACACAGAGATTCCCTGCACATCCACCCACTCGCCTCTGCGCCCCAGAGCCAGTAAGTAGGTGCGAGAGGCAGGGCTTGTGCTTGTCTCCCATCACCTCCCTTCCCCACCCCCACCCCAGACCTCTTGGTTCGGAGAGGCTGGGGACCACCCTGCAGTCACTAGCCTAACTTAATTAAAAGTTTACAAAATGCTTTGAGAACCCCCTGGGCAATGTGCTGGGTAAGTGCAAAGGATTATCATTATGATGCAGGCGCATTCTCGTTAATGAGCGGAGATGCTGTGCTGAGAGACCCTCGGAAAGGCCAAGATGAATCGATGCAGTGGGACACAGGCCGTTGATTGGAATGGCTCCTTGCACTTAGCATGGGAAACGATAAGTGACAATCAGATTGCACAGTGAACTCCAACGTGGAGAAAACCAGGCTATCTGGCACTTCAAGGGGCAGAGTCTCTCAAGTGGCCTGAGCTGTCATTCTTGAACCTTTATTCCTGGGGAATTTACAAATGGTGTTTTACCACACTTGGGAGTTACTAATGGTTTTAGAAACACAGTGGTCTCATTCCTTATGGATCACCTGGAAAAAGTTATCTTTGGTCTCATTTGTTCCTCACTCAGAGACTGTGAGGTAGGCAGGGTAGATGTCACTCTATTGTGATCTGATCTTCGCGTTGCCTAAAACCCTCTGTAGACTTCCGGTTGACTTTAGAATAGACTTCGAAACACTTCAAATGACCCACAAGGCCATGATCTGGCCCTGCATCCATCTAGCTTCATCTCCAGCTCTCTGCCTTTCCAGCTGTGGACTTTAGTCACTCTGGACAATCACAGTTCCGCAGACAAGGCCTGTTCCCTCCTTCCTCAAGGGCTTCACCTGTCAGGTTACCTGAGCTTGGAAAATTCTGATCCTTTTATCATAATTTTTTCTGGCTACACATCCTTTCCATCCTTCAGAACTCAGCTTAAATGCTGCTTTCCCAGGAGCTCATTCTTTATGCTTCAAAGTAAGCGAGGCTTCCCTGTTTATTGAGCAAGTCCTCGGAACCGGACTTCTCTTTTCTAAGACTGTGAGTCCATGTATTTCAAACTAATTCTTGGTTTTATGTCTCTCTTTCCTCCCTAGACCATTGTTTATACAGGCAGAGACCACACCTGTTTTGTTCTCCAATATGTTCTCAGTGCCTAGCACGGGTGGGAGAGAGCAAGTGCTCAAACAGTATTTGTTGAACAAATGAATGAGAGAATGAATGAATGAATAAATAAATACTGAGTGCTCACTTACTTTAGGCAATCATTCTGTTCCATCCCACTGAGTCCTCAAAGGCATTGAGGCCCCCAGGTTGGCCTGCCCAGCAGCTTGTCCTCTGCAGAATGAGGGCAAGAAGCTTGGGGATGTGCCTTGCTTCTGAGAGACGGGAATGTGCAGGGAATGCTTATAATGATTACTCATTCCAGTGTTCTTGCTTGTCAATAAACACCAGCTCTGAGCTACCGACCAAACACACATGCAGCAGCACAGAGCTGGAGCAGCACACTTTTGGATCTCACATCGCACACTGCGACAGACACGCCTGAGAGTGTGAGTCGTTCCGTAAACACAGATGTGGGCCCTAATGTGGGCTATTGGTTTAATACAAACTAAAATTACTCAGCACGTTTAATCAGGGTGTCTGCTGAAATGGCCCCAGTTATTTGAAATTTAGAGTCAGGCCCATGGTGCTAACAAGCAAAAACTGTACCAATCAGAAGGAGAATTCTGTTGTTCATAGGAAGTGCAATGTTGGGTTAGAGATACAAAAATGCAATTGCATAGCAGAAGGTCATGAATGGTCAATCAATGCTTAAATGGGTTGATGTTCATATGGAAAAGGTAAAAAGCAGCTTAGCAAATCACAAGATATACAAAAGGGTGCTGTATCATTTCTTGCACCTACTCACTTATCACAGTCTGGCCTATTTCACGGTCTTGCTGTTGGATGGCTGTGGGATTCTGAATGGCGGACATCCTGACTTATTCATCTCTGAATACTCTACAGTACCAAGCACATTTATTTATTCAACATGTGATTTATTGAGTGACTACTATGTGACAAATACTATGCTAGGCATTGGGAATGTATGCCTGAACAAAAACTGTTATGGTTCCTGCTCTCATGAAGTTTACAGTCCAGAGGGAGAGACAGACATGCGTCAAACAAACACCCAGACAGTTGTGAAATCACGACTGAGATGAAACTATGGAAGGGGAGGTGTGTGGTGCTGTGATTGTCTGTCAGGAGAGCTTGATCTTGCCAGGGAGGCTGGCGAAGCCTTGGTTATGAAAGTGACAATTGAACAGAGATATGAAGGAGGAGGAGTAGAAATTATCCAAACCCAAGAGCAAAGACCAAAGGAAGAGGCAGAATAAATAGGACGGGCAAAGTCCCATAGCATGAAGAATCAGAGCACATTCTCCCACCTGACTGGAGTGTAGAGGAAGAAAGCATGGGCCAAGATGAGGCTGGCAGCCTGGTAAGGGGTCAGAAGATGAAGACAGCCCTTGAAGGTCATGTGAATCATTTTGGTCTTTATCCTAGAAATAATGGAACTCCGTTGATGTGATTCATGATTTACATTTTTTATTCTTGTTCTTGTTGCAGTTGGCAGAATGGATTGGGAGAGAACAAACCAGGAAGGGATAGACTAGTTGGAAGACTACTGTAGTAGTTCAGGCAGGAGATGGCTGTGCCTTGGAACTTAGGAAATATTGGTTGGAATGGAGACACGAATGCACTTGGGAACTTTTAAAGGAAAGTTGTAGGTGGGAGTCAGAATCTGCAGAACTGAAATCTAAGTCTCCCCACTGTCAGCACCAACACTCCTGGGAGAGTGCTGAGAAGAGCGTCTATCCTCAGGTTCCTGCTTGTATGCTATCTCTTTCAGTTTAGGTGTGATCTTGTCCTGGAACAAGGAATAGGTTGTTTTTTGAAATCCCATACTTCTTGGCGGTCTAATAATCTCAATCTCTTAACTGGTGCCCTCTCTGGGTCTAATGTAGGGCTTAAAATTGAATAACTCGGTTTCTCTACCCTTCAAAAATATTACAAAAAGCCCTAGTTGTGTTTTGTCTTCTGGATTCTGTCTGTGGTTGTTTCCTCTTGGAAGAATCAGGCATTTTAGAAAAGCGCTAATTGGACGCCATAGTAGCTTGTGGCCACCAAGATGCAACTAGTTCACAAATATTATCACGATGCAAAGCATGTATGACCTCCCCATGGCCCACCGCCTGGACCCCTCTGAGCAGAAAGTGGCATCTATGGCTGGCTCCCTGCAAACATTTTTTAAATTGCAATAATTTATTTAAAAAGTGAAAGGTCCCTGGAATCAAAAGGGACCTTGGAAATTGTCTAGTTGAGTGCTTTCATTTTATAGATGAAGCACTCGGGCAAAGGGCATCTGAGTGTCTTACCTGAAGTCACATAGTCAGATAGTGACTGAGCCCCCTCTTGAATACAGCTCTTCTCGTCACCTGTCGCATGTCATATCAACATCATAGTGAAGGGCTGGACTGAACTTTGCCTCCCAATCTGTTACCCTGCTGGAAAATGGACCTATAACCTTGGCCATTACTGTGTTCCCTTGAAGCTCTCTCACCTCAGTGTACAAAGAACATTGTGGAACAAGGTAGCTCCAAGCTCCCTCTTACCCAAAGATTAGAATCTAGGTCAAAAACAAACAAACAGAAGCCCTGTCTCCTTCACTGGCATTTGCATACTTCGAATGACCTTTGTAATGATCTGGGAGACTTCCAGAAATACTTTGATCCTTGATATGCAGAAGAATATGTTCAGGGTAGTACAATACCAAATGCCAGATACGTGTCAACTTGACTTGTTTGGTCTACACACCATGACAGGTACCTGATTTTATCATCACTACACTATCAAAACATCTATTTTTAAATATCTGTTTGGGCTTGGCTCTGTACTAAGCCAAGAGAAAATCTATACTGAGAATCCCACAGTCTCTATATTAATGATTCATGTTAAATGGTGGCTTAGAGTGTACAAATCACATACATGTACAGCATGACTATTTTGTGTGCTACTAAGGGAAAGAGCCAAATGCACTAGGTCTTCTTACCTCCCCACTCCTAATACCACCACACTGCCTTCACAGTTGACAACATAGACATGGGTGCAATCAAAACAATAGGTCCAAAAGAGCTGTAGACAAATGTAGAACAGGAAGCCAGAGTTCAGACTCAAAACCATACCAGATATGGTCAGATGGTAGCAGGCCGAAACAGGACAGTGGGGAGGCCAAGCCCCTATGGGAATTTCCATTCTAGGAAGAAAGGCCTACAGAAGCCTTTGGCTTCTCCGAATAAGCTAACCTGGTTCTCCTGAACAGCCCAGTGCCAAGGGATTTCCCATACCCCTCAAAGAGAGGAGGATGTTGGAAGAGAGAATGTGGCAGATGGAAATAGCCCATCAGCTTACAGGCTCCAAGAGAAGCTGGAGTTTCCTTGGGAGTCCCCTGGCTTTATCCCATGGAGGAGAGAGTGCCCAGTCTTACTTGGCACTGGGATGGATGCCTCTTTGGGTGAAGCCCAGATGGGAAGGAATCATGAAAACCACTATCAGGATTTTGCATCTTCTTCTGGTGGGCCCCACCCTCCTTTTGTTTGGTGCGAATTCTTGAGAGTCAATGGATACTATCTTATAACTGCCATCAGTTTAGCCCACAATGTCCTTGAAGATTGGGCCACTTCTTTGTTATGGCCCAGATGACTGTTTCTTTTCTTCTTTCACTTAAATTACTTATTTTTAAAGCAAACAATTAGCTATCCTGCCGCCACCGTGTGGAAGGAAGCACTGACTTCCTGACCCAGGACGTGGCCTCTGACTTTGCCTCTGACTTTGCCTCTCAGCTTATGAACCCAGTGATCTTGGGCAAGCAGTTTAATGTATTGAATACCTGTAATTCTCTCTGTAAAATCCAAAAGAACTGTTTTGCCTAATTCCCAAGTGGACCCAAAGGTCAGGAGAGGAGCCCGATGGACACACCCCTTCCGAAGTGCTGTGCAGTTCCAGGTTGCCAGGTCTCCTTGCCTTGCTTCGGAAGGCGACCCTTGTCTGGGCATTTCTCTCTCCATTTTCTGTGACTTCCTCTCTCTCTGGCTAGGACGGCTTGTGATGATAACTAGCAGTGGAGTGCATGCCAAAGAGTCTGTGACTCTTGTTTTGGAGCAGGAGGCCTATCCAGGGAACTCCTGCATTCACTTCCCAGGCATGAGTCAATGTTTGGTTTGCCTCTTTTTTCCCATGGAGAACACTGGGAAGTGGCTTATCTTTCCCCAGCTGAGCCCTGCCAGAGAACATGGACTTTGCCATTTGGGTTGTGATGAGAGACCTGAAACGGGTTCAGAAAGAGCTCCAACATGGAGCCTCAAGTCAAGCTAAAGGTGCTCTCTGGCTCCGTGAAGACCAGGCCTGGCTGATAATGCCTGCCTCTTACAGTTGCAGTCACTACTAAAAGTAGAACTTCAGGGAATGGTGTTTGGCTGCAGAATATTCTTTTGTGGAAAGAGGGGTCCTCTTTGACACTACTGAACATGTTTTAGAAAGGGGCCTGACTGATTTCTGTACACATGGGCTGATGAATGCATCCCTAGAGGTTAGATTCGTCCTTGCCCAGGCCCAAGGGGAAACCACAACATCATCTTGTGTCCCCACAAAGCCTTGCACCCATGCTGGGCTAAGTCCAGAATGAGCACCACTGATTTAGCACCATTGTTTTTCTGCTTGCGTGGGAGAAAGGGGCTGCCTTTCTGGGATCAGTCATATACCCATCTTGTACTCTGCCCTAATCCAGCAGGCTCAGCTTCTTGGGAGCCTCAGAAAGAGACCCAGCTCGAGCAGGGATAGTGAGGTGGCCTGCAGTTCTGAAAATGGCCCTTGAGACCAGGAACCTCCCACGCACACTGCACTTGGGAAGAGTCCTTCTGTCTGTGTTACCAGGCTGTCTTCTGGGCAGCAAAAGCCCGCAGGACTTCAGCATAAACTGGGTCTCTGGAGGACAGTGGAGCTCTTTGTAACTTACCCACACACTGAGTCTTTGTCTTGCCTGGGGTGGGGTGGAGAGCTGCTCTAACCCTCCTTTGGGACTAGAAAATTCATTCTTCATTATGTCTTAATATTCATAAAGGTCTCTGAGCCTCACTTTGTATGGGCAGACTCTCAGAGACGTAAGGTGGCACCATCTAGCTTTGGTTGTGAGCTGCTCAGCACCCAGCCCCAGGTCTGTCTCACATGCAGCAGAAGCTATGTTGATGTGGTCAAATTTCATAGAAACAGTGGATGCTACTTTAGAAGGCAATTAGACACAGCTAAGCTTGGCTGGTTGAAGTCAGGTTTGTCTGGCAGGCACACGTGCCTGTAGATTAGAGGTGCAGGAGAAGCCATTGACACTTTTACTCAGTCAGTCTTCCAGAAGCACCATTGCAGCATGTGTGCCTGGGAGGGCAAGAGGTTTGTTTGTTATCAAGGTCATATTTTATGCTGTGGCTGAAGAGCAGAAACACAAGAGAGTTCAAGAAGATAGGGGAGATGGGAGAAATCAAGGAAGATGCATTATAGCTTTTTTTCCCCTGGTAAAAGCATCTTATAATCTTGATTCCCCTTTATTTTCAACTGTTCATGATTATTTTTTAGCTATATTTTGGTGGTGACATCTGGGAACAGAGTGACTGTGACAGATTTTTCAGTAAAGTTTCCCTCGTCCTTCTGTTGTGTCTCTCCCAGATGCTGTAGGACTTGCTTCACCATCAACAGATCTCGCATTTAGGTCTATGGCTGGACTTTATTTTTCACAAATAAATTAATACATAAAAATATGTTAATTATGCTTTCAGAATTTCCTGAAGTCTCCTCTTTTGTATTGCATTGAACATTTGGTGGTAGGTGGCAGAGTGAAGCCAGAAAGCCAAGGTTAGAACTAGGCAGAAAGTTAGGAAGAAAGTGGGACTAGGAATGTCCGGAAGCCAGAGACAAGGAAGGGCAAAGGTGAAGCCCAGGCCACCCAACAGAAGGTTCTGCTGGGACAGAGACGGAGGCAGAAGATGAGTCAGCCACCCCGCAAGGGGAGCTCACAGTGCACCAGGGAGAAGGAATCCTGAGCCCTCAGGATGTTCCTGTGCAGGGCCGAGGACCTCCCGTGTTGAAGAGGAGGAGAGAGGCTTTCAGGGACTGTCACCCACAGGGCAAGCACCTCTGTGGGTTGCTCCTGGCCTGACATACCAGAGGGCAAGTTGCAGCAATCAGACATGGCAGAACCCTAGGGGGCGGGCACAGGGCATCTCTGCATGGACAGCGGCTGCCACAGATCTTCCAACCTGCCACTGTTCACAGCACAGCCCCCAACACACCAGGACCTGCCACTGTCCACGCCACAGCCCCACACACACCAGCACCTGCCACTGCCCACGCCACAGCCCCACACACACCAGCACCTGCACACTGCCCACGCCACAGCCCCACACACAGCAGCACCTGCCACTGCCCAGCCATAGGCACACACACCTGTGCATGCAAATTTATATGCACACACTCACTCACACTTGCATATACACCCACACCCGCACACACTTATACACAAACATCCATGCACACACTTATACACACAAATACCCATACCTGCCCACACTTACACACAAACCCATCCATGCACATCCCTATGCACACACACACTTATACGCACACACCATGCCTGCACACCACCCACCCCTATGAGCACAAACACACCCCCCACACACACACTTATACACACTGCCATACACATTACACACATACATACCTTGCCTATATCCACACACACCACCCATCCTCACCCACCCATACACATGACACATGCACACTCATCTCCACACACACCGCACATACATATGCACACCACACTCCTCTCGTGAACCTTTTTTTGCTCATGAGGGGTCTTTTGGAGGCTGTCTCTCTGTAACATGAGAGGCAGAAGTGCCACGGGACTCCTCCTCGGAACTGGCAGTGCTAGAGAAAGAGACTGCTTCCTGGGTGTCAGAAATGGAGAAATTTAGGACCCCAGTCATCCTTCTTGCCCATTCTGTGCCTGGTGCTCAGCAAGGTGCACAGCTTTGACTGTTCCCACTCCACACGCAGTGGTCATGAGCACCCCCTGAAAGAGCGGCTGTGGTTACTCATTCACTCACTCTGGCTCCGAAAACTCCTCCAGTTCTCACCTCCCTTCTTCAGAAACACCTTGTTCTTGCTGAGATGTGTCCCTCCATTCAGCTCTGTGGCCTGGCGCTGCTCACTGCTGCTTGGACCCTGGCACCGATGGCTTTGCCCAGGAGTCAGCCCGGCTCCAATTAGTTTTCTGTCCCCTAAGACGATGCCTCTCAGATAGCTTCCCACAGCTCCTTGTCCTGATGCCTGGGTTTCTGTCTGTACCGTCCAGACCCCCACCGCCCTAGTGGTAAGTATGGGGGAGTTGCCCCCACTCCCTGACTCCCTGTTGCCCTTTATCAACCAGAGGAATTCCGCTTTTATTACTCTAGCAGTACACGATCACTTTCCACTATTAAAAAATTAAGACCCACTGTACTATCAGTGGGCTCCCAAATTCTTGTTTATGAGCTCCTGTGGTTTTTACAAAAACCATTTTAGGCATGCACATGCAATATATATTTATACATGTATAAATGATATATATAGGTTACTACTACACGTATAGAAATATATAATCACTACACATATTTTTTCTTATATATAATGATAAAAAGAGTAAGATAAAAATAGGAATTCTGATATTCCTTCCTTTCACATCCGTGTATCACTCAGAGGACCCTTGAGGACAAGCACCTCTTTGGAGACCATTGCAGAGAGTCGTGCCACGTGACTGGGAATGGAGTCCAGACAGAAATGTCAAATCATTCTTGGCAAGATGCGTCTAATGGCTTGGCTCTGACGGCCTCCCTCTGGGACTTCGCATGGGGATGTGTCCTTGGCCACAGCTCACTCTGGATGTGGGTACAGTGCCGTTGCTATGGAAGACCCCATCTTGTGGCAGCTGTAGTGTTCTTCAACAATGCTACCTTTGTGGTAAAAATGAGTAACACATCAGTGAATACAGACCTGCATCCAGAATATTCTGTTGTTTATATAAAAAATAAAAAAGACCACTGAAGGGAAATCAATGCAAACAGTCTTTGCGAGAAGAAAAGGCCAAGGACAGGGACCATCCATCCCCGTGGCTCGTAACTCTCCATCTCCAGGGTTCTCCGCCTTCTCCCGCTCTGTCCCGGCTCTGCACCAGGGACCATCTACCCTGGGGACACTGAGGCCTTAGCTTTCCTGGTTTAGGCTGGAAAGCACCCTTGCCCCTGAGGAGAAATTCAGCTGAGGTAGAGTTGGAATTTTTCAAAAGAATGAGTTTATTAAAACTCATTCATGGAGATACACAGAAAAGAGCAAAACTCGGAAAAACTGGGAGTGGATGCCTCTCCTTAGCATAGTTTTTGTCCTGAAGTGACTGGAGTCCAGCCCCAGCCCCGGCGGTGGTGGTGGGAGTGTGTCCCCCCAGATCTTTGGCTATGGGAAGTGTGACTGACCAGAAGCCTCAGATGTGGCTCTCCGAAGCCCCTGGCTGTGACAGCTCCAAGGTCACGTTCTCTCAGCCACTATCTGGCCATAACAGAACGCAGTGGAGATATCAAGTCAGGTCTGCTGGTGGGAGATGCGTCTCCTCTGATGGAGACTGACACGAAGCCTCTCCAGGCACCTCAGAGCCTTCCCCAGAGCTGCACTGTGCTGTCTGCCTCCACCCACCAGCTGCCAGCCTTGGTCTCCCTCTGCGGGGGTTGCAGTCCCCAAGCTCTCCCAGATCTCATGGCTCCTGCCCAGCTTCTCTCCCAGTTGTTTCTCCCGATAAGCACCCTGCACACGTAGACCTGTCCTTACTTCTGGTTGTTGGAGGATGAGGCTGGCGTTGTGTTAAGCAGGCATGGGAGCCAGCGCCGGACTCCATTTATCAGTTTCTGGTCTGTTATTTTCTCAACTGCTCACTCTGCGAAGTTGAACTAGGACTCACTAATGGCACTGTGAGGACTGGGAAATCTTTAAGATCAGTAGAAACTTTTTTTTTTTTTTTTTTTTTTGCCTCTTCTTGGCAGAATCCAGGAGCCCTGGCCCTTGGAGACCCTGCCTTGACCCTTGAGGAAATTAAACATTTTTTAACATGTTCCCCCAAATTTCTAACTTGAGTTTCGGGCTTTTCTGGACTGGTGGTAAAGGTACTTCCTTTCCCTCTTGATGCACCCCAAGCCCATTAAAATCCATCTTCTGTGTATTTCTCATATTCCTGGTTGGTTATCTGGGGCGTAGTCACTGTTTGGCTCATAAAGCTGGTCTACCCTTCAGTACTGTTCCTGTTCTTGATTGTTATGGTTTTGTATTAGCTTCTCGAACTTGATTTTTCTATTATCCCTATGGCATGGCTTTTCAACCCTGGCACTCTTGACGTTTTAGGCACAATAGTTCCTTGTTATGTGAATTTCCTGTGCATTGTATGATGTTTAGCAACATCCCTGGCCTCCACCCACCAGACGCCAGTGGCACCTTTTGAGCTGTGACAGCCCAAGATGTCTCTAGACACAGCCAAATGCCCCCTGGGGAGCAAAATCGTTTCTGGTTGAGAACCACTGCTCTGTGATTTTAAATGGTCAGTGCAGTATCCTAGCAACCCCTCTGGCTGAAGAGAGTTGCCTTCCTCCCAGCTGGTGGAAGATGGCCTTCTCTTCTTGTATTATAGGACTGCACCTCTGACCTGCTCTGGTTCAAGTCTGTGAGGAGCTTCTGGTTCTCAGCTTATCTGTTTCCCTGGAAATTCAGTTTATCCAGAACCTGTGAATCAAGTCATCAAATTTTTCTTCTTTTCCAGATGCTCTTTAATGAATACTTTTTAGGGATGGCTAATAAGATGAACATATTTGATAGTAACACTATTGGGTATAATAGTAGGGTTGTTCTAGAGTGGTATATCTGGAATAAATTAGATATGAGAAGGCTTGCACCATAGCTGCATTATTAATTTAGCTGGACTGACTCTCTCAATGAGCATGTGATTTTTACCAGGCAAATGGTTCCAGCAACTTTCTTAGGGTAGACTTCAATATTTTAGTCTACTATCTTGAGGGTACACAGGAGTGAGAGTGACAGCTCAGACAAATTTCCTATAGACAAAAACATAAAGCTAAACTAAAAGGCAGTATTTAAAATCAGTGGGTTATAAATAACAGTGCAGACCTACGTACAGTTATGGCAATAGAGTTTTGAGATCAATTAAGAGTACTGAGCCAATTTGAAAAGAAAGGAGTCTCCTACCATAAAAAAGTGAGAATTGTCCTAAATATTTAAAAAAGGACTCTTGACTTTAGTCTTTAGGTTACTTCTAACCTAAAGGGGTCGTTGGCAGGACATTCAGAGTACCCTGTATCTCCCTGCAATGATTTCAGTAACAGCAGATGCCAAGCACTCCAGACTAGGAGGAAGGGAGCACACTTGGGAAGCTGACATGGAGCTGGCAAACAGGAAATAAGAGTGTTTGGTTTTTCCCTCTCTCTTCAGTCCCTTTTGGGAGAGACTTAGGAGCTAAAGAATCAAGCCCACATTCTAGAGGTCAGTGTCTCCAAAGCTCCAAAACTAGGGAGCAGCCAACTCGCCTCCCTTGCACACAATCACTGCAGAAGGCATGTGTGAAGGTTGTTTGACCAGTATCCCCTGTACTGGTTCCTCATTGCATCCAAGCCTTTTATGATCCCTGCTGCAAACACTGACAATGCTGTAGCTCCAAGGTCTCGCAGATGCCAGGTGATGTGAACCATTGCCACAGTTTTGGGGTGTCTTTGTTTTCGTTTCTTGACCAGCCTTGAAGTGTCTCTTTATCTTGCATAATTTGCTCTCCAATTCTCTGTGGCAGACTTTTCCACAGCCCTAGAGGGGCTTGGTGTGTAGGGACTGACCCTTTGGGATACTGAATCATGATTTTTTTCCTGTATTCAGCTGACCTTGCTGGCTCGACTTCTTTGCTGCTGTGTTCCCGACAACAACAATTTTAGATGCTAAACTCTTAATCTCTGTAATGCAGCTCATGAATTAAGATCTTTTCATGAACCATTATAAATGCCAAATTTAGTTTAGATAAAAGCTACTTCCTTGCAAAGCTCCATAGGCAACAACTAATTCTACAAGGTCATTATGCAACAGGTATCAGTTATGCACTCACTTTCTACCAGGCACTAGAGGCTCAGGATGGCGAGATGTCTAAGACAAGGCCACTCTCCTTGAGTGCTTCACTCAGGGAGACACAATTCTGTAAACACGTTAACAAAACAGAATGTACTGCCTCTGCAGTCTTTTGCATAAACAATCCTATGGAAGCGCAAGGAAGGAAGAAACTAGCTCTGCCAGGTTTCATGAAGGAGGCTTCCCAGATGAGATGACATTTGAGTTGGGTTTTTAAAGGATGAGAATTGCATTAACCACATGCACTGATGTTTGGGGATTGGCTGGGAAACAGGAGACAGGGGGTAAAGCAGTGGAAGAAAGGAGTAATCCAAGCCAACTTCCAAATTGCAGTGTTGAGAAAAGTGGCAGTGCTCTGTGATCTAAGCAGTAACACTCTTGTCGTGCTGAAGATTTGGTTTGTGTCATTTAAATGTCAGAAAAATTACGAATGGGGCTGGTGAAATCTGAACTTTTAATAACCCCACACGTTTCTCAATGTCCATGTTATAAATAGAGTCAAAGGTGTGAGAAACCATTTTTTTTTAAATGTTTGGGGCTTCTCACATTATCAGAGGCATGGTGCATCTCTCTTCATATTCTTCTGTTGTGTTTACTCCCAGAGAGAATTGCTACCTCTAGGTTTATAAATTCCAGACAGCAGGTCCAATAAGAAGAAATTCAGCTTTATGCCTTGAAAGGTTTGTTTTAATTGTAGAGTATGCTCAAATTTCAGGATAAAGGCATATTTAGTTGCTCATTGACTTCTTGAAAATGGGTTTACATGGTGTGGTATTGTGATATAATAAGAAATATATATTGGTCTCTGCCCTGGTTCCTGGGACAAAGCTGCTAATATCCTTGTAGATAGGAGTCCTAGGAGAATCTTCTGTTCTGATATTTGGTCCTTGGCCCTGGTTTCTGACATGGAACTCCTAAGACCTTCCTAATTTCCTGAGTGATAGGCTAGTCTGACAGAGATCCTAAATACCTCAGAATATCCTGGAGGATAGGAACACCTTTTTGTCCCAATGAGGCAACTCTTTGGTAGGCTCCTGGATGGACTCATGACGTGACCTTGTTGCCAGGGGAACCAAACATGTGATTGGAAGGTTGGGACTTCCAGTTGTTTCCCTGAGATTTGGGAATAGGGGAGAGGGACTGAAGGTTGAGCTAATCACCAGTGGCTAATAATGTAATCAGTCATGCCTATGTAAGAAAGCTTCCATTAAAAAGCCAAAGGACAGGATTCAGAGAGCTTCTGGATTGTTGAAGACATGGAGATGCCTGGAGGATGGTGCCGAGGCTGTACCTCTTCCCCATACCTTACTCCATTCATTCCTTCCATCTGGCTGTTCATCTGTAGCCTTTGTAACATGTTTTATAACAAGTGGGCAAAATGTAAGCAAAGTGTTTCCCTGAGTTTTGTGAGCCACTCTAGTAAATCAATCAAAGACTGGGTGGTAGGTGTGGGAATCTAGAATGCTAATCAAACACAGGTAAGTAGGTTTGGGACAAATCCTGATTTGTTGCCGGTTGGTCAGAAACACAGATCACAGCCTGGAGCTTTCTAATGGCCTCTGAAGTGGAGTAGTCTTATGGAACCAAGCTCTTAACCTGCAGGATGTGATGCTCTTGGAACACCCAGCTGGTGTCCATCAGAAAATTGCTTAGTGTGCGAGGAACCCCCAACCCCACAACATCTGGTGTCAAAAGTGTGTTGAGTGACTCTGTGAGAGTAGGAAAAAGAGATTCTTTTGTCCCTATCTTTTCAGACATGGCCATTGCTCTTTAACTCATTCATTCAACAAATGAAGAGTAACTACCTGGCATGGGTCAAGCATTGTTCTAGGACTTTGGGATGCAACAGCAAATAAAACAGACTAAGAGTTCTGCCCTTAGGAAGCTTACATACTAGTGGAGAAAATCTTATAATACACAGCAAACACAGCATGTAGATAAATTTTATAGTATGTTAGAACAACTGAAGAAATATGGAAAAAAGGAAAAAAAAGTACATCAGGCTGTGGAGACTGGGGTTATGGGGAAGAGAGTCGCAATTATAAACAGGCCGGTCTGGCCAGACCTCACTGAAGGAGGCTGCACTTGGGCAGAGATGTGAAAGGGGTAAAGGAGTTTGGAAAGGGCATTCCAGGCAGAAGGACTGGCTGGTGCAAGACCTCAGGGCATGAGTGAATCTGCCTGGCTTATTCAAGCAACAGTCAAGAGGCAAGTGAGGCTCAAGCAGAGTAAGCAAGTGGGAAGAGAGTAGTAGATGTGGGCGGAGAGGTTTTTAAAGGATAAGGGATCTTATTGGGGTACCCAGTTAGCCACGCGGTCCTCTGTAAGAAGTTCGGCTTTTATTCTGAGTTAGATGAGGAGCTCATTCAGATTTTTAGCAGAGGAGTAGCAGGACTCACTTTGTTTAAAAGAACATTCTGGTTGCTAAAGCTTAGAGGCAGAGACCGGTTAGGAAGATACTGCCACAGTCCAAGCAGATGAAGGTAGCTCGGAACAGGGAGATTGCAGAGGAAATGATAGTGGAAGATTACGGCTGCAGCTGAAGGCAGGGCCACCAGGATGGCAGAATCAGGTGAGAGAGAGTGGATTCACGGAGGACTGCAAATTCTTAGATCTGTACAATTGGAAGGATAAAGTTGACACCAATCGCAATGGGGTTCTATTGGTGGAACAGGGCTTTAGGGAGGGATCAGGAGCTTCCTTTGGATGTGTTGAACTTGAAATGGCTATGGGGCATGTTGAGTAGGCAGTTGGATTTGTAATGAGATTGGAGTGTGTGTGTGTGTGTGTGTGTGCCTGTGTGTGTGTGTGTATGTGGCTGGCATATCAATGACATGTAAAGCTGCAAAGCTGCATGTGATCACCAGAAGAGGAATGCAGAAAGAGAAGAGAAGAGAGTCCAACATGCAGCTCTGGGGAACTTCAACTAAAAGAGGTGAGGGAGATGATTACATGGAGGCATGACAAGTTCATCCATGGTAACGTGTAGGTCAGGTAGTAAATGGGTCAAGGTAACAACCTTGCTTGGCTTGCAGGCTTTTTGTTGGCACAAAGGTCTTGACCACATGCTATCCTAAATCACTGCAGGACACAATTAAAGGAACAAAGGCAGTGCTATTAAAGTACAGATTCCATTTATATCAGTCCCTTAAGTATTTAGTGGTGGGGCATGAAGAAAAGCCCAAGAGAGGGGGAAGCTAATTCTATGCCCACAAACGATTTGCATCATAAGGAACCTTAAGACCATTTGAGAGAAACAGCTTGAATCACAAACGAGAAGGCCTGGGGTGTGGAAGTAAACTGATTTAATTAGGCTCACACAGCAACTTGTGGCAGAATCAGGTACAGAAATGAGCTCTAATTACTTCTGGGCAGTGCACTTTCCTCTATACCCTCTTCCATCTTGCAGGAAGTTTACTCTATAGCATACAAAAGAAATGGTATTCTGAAAATCTGATAGCAGCTCTTCTCAGCCTGTGATGGCAAGACTTGAATCAAGGGGCCTCCTGGGTGGTCCAGGGGCAGCCTGGGCACTGCTCATTGGCTGCTCAAACTTGTGTGTCAGGAAGTGCACTCCCTACCAGGGCCAGCTCAGAACAGGCTGGGTGACTGCAGAGACGCACACCTGCAGTGTTAGGAGTGTCAGATGGTAAGCAAGCCTGTAGCAGAACTCTCCACTTAAAGACTTCCCCACATGGCCTCACTACTTTTCCTGTAGTCAGAGCACCACCAAGGTTAGGGTAATGTGCCTGGTGAGGGGAGTGGATGTGGGCATGAGGTAGGACCCCCACAGCCTTTAAGAAGAGACACCCAAGAGGTGGTGCCTCACAAAGGAAGAGTAATCAATGAGTACTCGTGGAGTAAACGGAGACTTACATAGAAAGGGTACTCAGTGAGTACTCATGGAGTAAATGAGTGATCCACCTAAGAGAAACAGCTACCTAAGCAGGTTAGCTAGAGAGGAGAGAAGCCAATGCCTTCTAACAACCCGTATGACCTCGGGCAGCTTGGTTAACCTCTCTGGAACTTAGTGTTTCTGCCCAGAAATGAGATTGGAGCTCCCGACTTAGAACTGTGGGACAAGGTTGATTGAGAGTCGTCATAGGAAGCGTGAGAGGATTTTCAAGACAATCTCAGAGTGAGTATGGAACAGCATTGCCACCACCGCCAAGTTGCAGAAGGGCTGAGCTTACTAGCAAAGACATGGAATAAACCCAAATGCCCATCAATGATAGAGTGGATAAAGAAAATGTGATACATATACCCCATGGAATACTATGTAGCCACGAAATGGAATGAGATCATGTCCTTTGCAGGGATATGGAAGAAGCTGGAAGCCATTATCCTCAGCAAACTAACACTGGAACAGAAAACCAAACACCACATGTTCTCACTTACAAGTGGAAGCTGAATAATGAGAACATATGGACACAGGGAGGCGAACATCACAGAATGGGGCCTGTCAGTGGGACGGGGGTTGAGGGAGAGCATCAGGATAAATAGCTAATGCATCCGGGCCTTAATACCTAGGTGATGGATTGATAGGTGCAGCAAACCACCATGATACACGTTTACCAATGTAACAAACCTGCACGTCCTGCACATGTATCCCAGAACATAAAATTTAAAAAGATTGCTGTGGAGGTTAATACAGTGCTTCAGCACTGTGCCTGACTCATAGGCACTCAATAAATGGTAGTAATTTAAATTTTTTTTTTTAAAAAACGAACTTATATATATCAAAAAAAGAGAAAGGGTTGAGCATAAGTTAGGAGTGGCACGTTGGGAAGCACAGCCCCTGTCGCTCTGTCCCGTCCTCTTGTCTGGAAGGTGCTGGGGCAAGCCGAGCAAGAGGTGAGGCACAGCAAGTGTTCATTCTTGACTCAAGTCGTTTTCAGCGCTTTCCTTGCTGTTTGGTGCGCACCCAGCTGCATCCGGCATGGAGGGACAAGGCTGCTGACACAGGCAGATGTGATCTGTGGTGTAAAGTCACGGGGGAGAGGACGTTTGGCAGATCCTTTCACAATTACTTGCATTCTTCCCACTCCTCCAAGTGATTGGGAGGCTCGGGCCAGTTCCTTATGAGGCCAGAGGGAGCATTGCCTGCGGCAGCCCAGATGATTCCTGTGGGCTGGACTTGCAGTGTGGAGGCAGGTCAGCCAGGGCCATGGCTGCTGAGCTTGCAGAGGTCCCTCTTCAAGGGCATGGGGCCCTTACTAAAACTGCCTAACTTGCTCCATTTGGGAAACTGAGGGCAGAAACCATCCAGGATTATTACGTAGAAAGTGCAAATAAAGGCTCAGAGAAAGAAGACATTGACATCCAGTGGTTCTTGTCCTTAGTCTTTTCGCTCAAAATGTGGTTCCTAGACCAGCAGTATGGAAATGAAGAATCCTGGGCTGCACCCAGGCCTATAACCTTCCTCTGATTTGTACCCAAACCCAGCCCAAGCACATTTTCTTCCAAGTAGCCTTTCCTGGCCACTGTACACAATAAAAACTCTTCCTCTGCTACCTTCCAGAGCAATGGCTCTCAACCTGGGCTGCACATCAGAGCAACCTGGGGGAGCTTACAAACAACCACGACACTCAGGCCCTGCTTCCCTGAATTCTGATGTAATTGATCCGGGTAGGAAATCAGATATTAATATTTTTGAAAAGCTTCCCTGGTAATCCTAATATCTAGTGTTGGGGAAAATAATCTTACAGTATGCATTATTGGCTCTGAATCATCTGAGTTTCTTTTTTTTTTTTTTTTTTTTGAGACATACTTTCACTCTGTCACCCAGTCTGGAGTGCAGTGGTGTGATCTCAGCTCACTGCAACCTCCGCCTCCCAGGTTAAAGTGATTCTCCTGCCTCAGCCTCCCAAGTAGCTGGGATTACAGGGGCCCGTCACCACACCTGGCTAACTTTTGTAATTTTGTAGTAGATATGGGGTTTCACCATGTTGGCCAGGCTGGTATTGCACTCCTGACCTCAGGTGGTCCGCCCGCCTCGGCCTCCCAAAGTGCTGGGATTACAAGCGTGAGCCACTGTGCCCAGCCTGAGATTTTAAGGATTTATTCTCTCAGTGGCCACTTCTACAACTGTCTTTACATTGTTGTCGCCATAATCAGAAAGTTAACTTGAGGACAGGAATCATCTCTAGTTCCCAGAGTCAGTGCTTACGACCTGGTGAGAGGAGCCCTAGGAATCAGCTCCCCTGAACTCTGTTCTTGCAAGCGTCACTGGCTGTGTGGCCACTGGACTTTCTCAGCCCCACTTTCCTCTCTACAAAAGAAGACTGCAGTAGATGACCCCCTGAGGTGCTGCCTGCGCTGATGTTTCATAGTTCGAATGAGCACTTTGAAAATGGGGATTGATTGCAGCCAGCCCACTGCCTTGGAGCCTGGGGCTGCACCCATTTCAGCATAGTGTCCCATCCTCCTGCTCCACAGAGGGAGGTGCTGAGCTGGAGTTCTCCCCTTTGAAGCTGTGTCTTCTCAGTCCAGTATCAGGCTTTCCTGGGGCCCTCTTCACGAAGACTTAGCCCAGTCCCCAGGGTCTCTTGGTCCTCAGGCCCTCAGGCTGGGCTAGCGGGCAGTGGATAACGGTCTTCTCTGTTTTGATCCTCATTTATGGAGCAAGGGAGAAATGGACACACTTTAAAATCAGCAGTCACAGGATGAAAATGGGAAGTGGGGGAAAGACCCACATGCAGGGATAAAAAATATATCAGAGCAGTCAGATGCCTGTTGGATTTGGAAGAAAGAAAGTGGATGAGTGGGGGCACTGTGGGAACCACAGATTCAAGTGGAAAACTGTGGTTTAGTGCAGAGGCAGGCAGCCATCCCGAACCTGCACAGGGCCAGCTTTGAAGGCGTGCACCGAGTGCGTTCTCCTGCCTTCTGCCCCAGGACAGCACATGGGCAGTGACGTATGCTGATTAAACAGTAACCATTCTGTCTGGGGTACCAGGGTAACACTTTTCTGCTTATGTGGCTAGGACAATACCATGCACTGTTTCCTGCAGCCACTGCTTCCACTGATTTTATCAGGGATGACTAGAGCCACCTCATTGTTTCTTCTGCCCGCCAGTGTTCCCACACTGTTCTCCCAGGATCCTTGTCTCAGGCTTATTTGAAATAATAATAAAATAGCGTTGCTAATCCATTCACAGATTTCCTGAGGGATCACAACGCCAGAGCAGGTAGAGGAGCAGAGGCAAAGATGGAGAGACCGTCTCCTGCCACAGATTGTGCTGGAAGCTTTTGGGGATTAGTGAGCTCATGTCAGCAAAGCCCTCTGAGCCCCCGCGCTCATTACCCCTGAGCATTTTGGAGGTGCTTTTTATGTGCCAAGCCATTTGCAGGCACTAGGGAAGTAACCCTCTCAGGGCTCTGGGGAGTTCTTCGTTCTACTCTTTAAAACGCAGAAAAAGTAATTCAAGAATTTCCACTGAATGTAGGGTTAAGGCCTGTGGCTTTCAGTTCCTCTTTACTGTGGGACCTGGGACAAGACACTTTCTTTCCAGGGGCCTCCATTATTTTAAACATTGGGAAGGAATGAAAATACCTACCTTTGTCACACTACAGAATGTGTGGGTCCAGGTGCTACTGATGGAGAGGGACATTTAGAAAATAGGAAGAAATACCTTGCTAATGTAAGACATTATTATTCTAACATTGTGCTTCCAGCTGGGTTGGTTGATACTTATTAGAGAGGCTTATTTTGTGCATGGTGAAAACCACAATCCTTAATCTCAAGGGGAAGAAAATGGTGCGAACTTCTAACCAATAGGTCCTAGTCCTCAGCCCATTTGGAAAAGAAACCTGTGACTGATGAGGAAGGTCGGCCGGGAGTGTGGAAACAGAACTTGCATATTCAGTCGTTACTCCTAGCAGGGAAGGCTTCATGTGGCCTTCATGGAGGCAGAGAGGAAGGAAGTGGTGATAGTTATAATTCATGTCCTCTTTCTAAGGAGGCAAGAGAAAAACTTTGTTCTCTTTCTTTTGGGAGGCATCAGTTCACATCATTGCTTATTTATGGTTAACGTCTATAAGACAGGGGCACTGGAGGCCAATGTCTATGGGTGGCAAAGAGAAACTGAGTAGATGGAAAATGTGAGGCTGAGACCAGGTTTCTGGGATGAAGTCTGAGGTGTCAGTGGAAGATGGGTGTGGGAGAGAGAAACAGTGAAGGGTCAGGAGGAGTGAAGCAGAGAAGAGGAAGCAGATTGAGGGAGGAGGAAGACAGGTCCATTTGGTGGCAGGAGGTTCCTGAGCAGGCACTGAGCTTCAGCCAGACTCAGCCATCAGAACAGCCTGGGTTCTGTGTTCCCCCTGGGCTTTCTCCCCATGGAGAGTCTGCCTGGTAGCCAGGCTCACCTTTTGAAGAAAAACAGGAGCTGGCCCTGTGAGGTCGCCTTGTCCCTGCCCAGGAGACCTCCGGCCCCCTTCTCTCCAGTGCCAGCTCCAAGACAGTATCCATCTCAAAAGGCCAGGTCTTAATCCCTTCCCAATAAGCACTGAAACTATTAACAGATACTTGAAAAAGATGGTGTTACGTTCCTATTTTCCTAGAGAGGGAATTCTGGGGTTTGATGAGGTCGAGGGTCCTTCCCTAAGGTCATGTGGTGTGAGGCACCCGGAGAGCCTGCGATCACCTCAGTGCTGACCTCTGCACGGCCCGAAAGCCTGCTGCTCAGCCCCTGTGCCTGCTACATTCATCTTCCCTGTCCCCTGAGGGGGTGTCTCAACCTTTCTTAGTCTGTCACATGTAAAGTCCCTGTTGGCCATTTTTGCTTCTGTATTTTAATGGTTTGGACTAATTCCCACTTTATTTTTGTATTTATTTTAACACAATCACTTATAATGAGGCTAATGACATTTTGTCTCCATGGTGGCGCATTTTAATTTGGTCTTGAAAATGTCAAAGCGATCAGGCAATTTGGTATCTCAGAAACACAAAACCTAGCAGGGACAATGGTTCCTCTCTTCGTCATTTCATCTCCCTTGTTATCTGCCAGCTCCTGGGGCCACCCAGTCCCATTTGACGGCTTCTCAATGCTGGCGTGGATGAAGATCAGCAGAAAAACAACACCGCAACAAAGGCGGGGGCTCCCGTGGCTGGCTCTGTCCAGTAGGTGCGGTTGGCACAATTAATCAGATCTCAGCACTCACACAAGTCTGTTATGGAAGCGGGGCAGTCTTTTACTGATGGCATTTCTGTATCCATCTCTGTCCTTCCATCATGCCAGGGGCTTCCTCTGCTCCTGTCTGCAGTCTTCTTTCTCTGGCTTTCTAATTCTTTCCTTGAAGACAGGGTCAGCAAATGTATTTTGCGAAGGGTCAGACAGAAACTATTTTAGACTTTGTGAACCTCATACAGCCTCTATCTCAAATTCTTCTTCTTTTCAAAACTCTTAAAAATGCAAAAAGTATTTCTTAGCTTGCAAACCATATGAGATGTCAGGCAACCTTGGATTTGGGGGTTCTCCGTGGAAGTGTTTTAGGGGATTTGGATTGAGGAGCTTAATCCAGTTTCTTTTCAGGACAGGTCTGCCTTGCATTACAGAGCCCCAGATGGTGACTTCCCTGAGGTTACGTGGCAGGTGAGTTCTCTGATGGTGGAGGATACCGCAAGTCTCCGCATAGTGACCTCCCTGAGGTTACGTGGCAGGTGAGTTCTCTGATGGTGGAGGATACCGCAAGTCTCCGCATAGTGACCTCCCTGAGGTTAGGTGGCAGGTGAGTTCTCTGATGGTGGAGGATACCGCAAGTCTCCGCATAGTGACCTCCCTGAGGTTAGGTGGCAGGTGAGTTCTCTGATGGTGGAGGATACCGCAAGTCTCCGCATAGTGACCTCCCTGAGGTTAGGTGGCAGGTGAGTTCTCTGATGGTGGAGGATACCGCAAGTCTCCGCATAGTGACTTCCCTGAGGTTAGGTGGCAGGTGAGTTCTCTGATGGTGGAGGATACAGCAAGTCTCCGCAGAGTGCTGATTTTGATTTCTTTTGAGAATGTGGGACATGGGGCTGGTTGAGTCTTCCTCAGGAAGCCCGTCTTGGCCTGTGCTTGTCTGAATCTGGAGCTCTCTTGTCCTTGTCTTGCCTTTCCTCCTCCTCCCACCTTCCCTGCCCCACACTTCTGGCTGTCCATCTCCTCTGCACCCTGCTTAGTCCTCGGGAGGAAAAGGATGGATTGACTCTGCAGATGGGGCCAGGTCTGCTTTCTCAGCTCTGAGAGCAGTCACGTTTGTCTTTTCTTCAGTGCCCAGGCTTTGAAGAGGCTCATCTTTGAGATAGAAGTCAGAGTGGCGAAAGGGAGGAATTCTTGGTGTGGTAAAATCTTTAGGTCAAACTGGGAAAGCTCCCAGCCTGACCCGGATAGATCCCATGTCCCAGGAATTGCCTCGTGCGGGCTTCTCTTTAGAAAACACTTTATCAATCTTGTTGCCAGCTTTTCCACATAGTAAGAATACTTTATCTCTATAAAGCAGCAATAAGTGGACAGTATCATATATTTCACTTTTAATCAGGTGTTGCCAGTTGCACACACTCTGTAGAGCAATTAGTGTCAAAAGCTGCTAAGCAATGGAGGAGCTGCGTTTGGCTGTTTACAGACTCGCAGGATTTACAGCTGGGCTTGGAGGAGCTGTGGCCACAACACAGAGGGTGAGGGAGGGGTTGTTGACCAGCTGAGTTTAACTCCACTGACCCTGCATGTTTCCAAATCTTCTCAAAGGCAGCCGTTGCCTTGTATTATGATGCTGGGTTTGGGGGCTGTAAGGTAGTGATGGTTCCACAGAGCTCATAGGGCCAGGGAAACAACATGAGTTTAGGGATCCCACAGATCTGAGTTTCAAACCTAACTCTGCTACTTAAAGGTGACTTCTAGGCCAGCACATTTTTCTGAAACTCACTTTCTTGTATGCAAAAAGGATGTGAGAAAACCATCACGGAGCTTAGAATATAGATCCTTTTTGCATTCCCAGCCTTCAGATCCCCTGTGTCCTTTCAAATTGTGGCATTCCTGCCCCATCAATATTAATAAGGAGAAGGGAAGTTTAGTCCAGGCTAGGCTGTGCATCTTGTCCTGAACAACTTAGCTGGGAACTGTCCTGATTTTAAAACTGAAAGCCCTGTATCCTGAGAGCTCTCAGTCCCAGGAAAACCAGGATGGCTGGCCCTCCTCAGTCCCATCCAGAAGGCCTTCTCCTGTCATAGGTGAGGGGCTCAAGTGTTGCCATTACCATCTCAGGAATTCTGGCCACACATTTAAACATAGGCAACGGCACACATCTCCTGAGAAGCAGAATAGTGGGACCTGTCCCCAGGCTAGGAAGCAAGTGGCCCAGAACTGTGGTACCTGAGGACTTGGACCGAAAATCAAAGGATCTGGCTACAACATTCTCAGATTCCTTTCTTCCCTGAAAATCGTGATCGTTTAGTTGAGCCTTGGAAGGGAGAAGAGATATTTGGTTTCTTTTTTCCTGTACAGGTATATGTTTAGAGGCTCTGCCTGTGGATTCATGCCACATCCCACTCAGAGCGTCCCTCCACCCAGCTCACTCCAGCTCTGGTCATGACCTCAGCACTGCTCCAGGTGGGGCGAGGGAGCAGCCCCTCCTCCTTTCCCAGGGAGCTTGTCAGCCGGTTTGGACGAGGACGCTGGGGTGTACGAGAACAGCATGGACTGCGTCACCCTGCCTCGGCCACTGGCCAGCCACCCTGCCACCCTGCCTCTGTCTGTCCCTTTTGCAGGGTGGGGGCAGGAGAGGGGGTGGGCTCTAAGCTGCTGCTCTGTGGCATCATTTCTCACTTTGTAGAGAACACACACCTGAGGCCATACCAGAGTTCACGTGGTGCTCCTCAGCCAGCTGTTGAGACAGGGCTCAAGTCTGGGCACCAGGTCTCTCGGGGCAAAGTTGTGCCGGCTTCTTTTCTGCCACGCTTCTGCCAAAGGCTGACTTGTCCTCCACAGTCAGAGATGCACTCTGGGCATTGGAGGACTGTTGGAGGGTGAACCATGGAAAAAGGGGGGTGAGAGGAATGGCTGGGTGGGGAAATGGGTAGGAGGCAGCAGCGGTCCTGGAAGGGGCGGCTGTGGAGGAGATGCTTGGAAGGAGGGAAAGGCAGGAATGAGCACAGCCTCGAGGCATGTTGGTGGGCAGAAAGGATGCTGGATTAGGACGGAGGGGAGGGAGGGGCAGAAGTGAGGAGCCCGGACTGGTGAGGAGGGAGAGCTGCTCAGAAGCCTGGAGTGCCCTGTGGAGGAGGTTATGTGACTCACGTCGAAGATGGCCAGTGCACCCTGGGTGAGGTGGGGGGTCTTGGTCACTACCTGGCTCAGGTCGTTTGAAGCCCCTGCACGCCCCCATGAAGCCAGCTCCCCTCACAGTAACCTGCAGGCAGAGGGGATGGACTGACTTCCCCAAGTAGTTCCTTATCAAGTCAATTGGGGTGGGGGAAGGTGTAGCTTTATTTGATGTATGATCCCAGAGTTAACCCCATGGGACTATGTCTTCTTTTTCTCATATAACAAAAGAGCTTTCAGGAAGTCAGTTATCTGATTTAAAATATTATTTCAAATGTTTGTTGGGTACCTACTTCATTTAAGTTTTGGAAGGGATGACAGACCAATATAAAAGGGACATGTAATTAATTGGTTTTGACCATGAAAGCATAAACCAGGGCTATAATTAATTAATTTTGCCAGTGTGATTAGGTCATGACGTGTGTTTGGATTTCACTAGCCACACTGTACCATGGGGGGGTCCCTAGGAAGTCTCCGATGAAGGGGAACGTCATCCCTGGAGGGAGCACACAGTTTGCGTTGCCTGTGGACAGCGTGTAGAAGCTGGACGGGTGAATCTGGCGCTTGTGTGTCTCCATGTTCTGTTTGTGGTGATCCCTTATTATGGGCAAGGAGACAACACTGCACAGTGTGGGTGGTGGGAGCAGGGGGAGATTGGAGCTCCCCAGCACTTTCTGTCCCAGCAGAATGGCTATTGGTGCTGGAGCTGCCACAGGTTTTTGTTTTTTCTTTTCTGCTAGGACTGTCTCAGCTCCAAGCCTCCTGCCCCACGCCCCCATCTGCCTTCCCCAGGAGCCCTGTACTGTGCACTTGCCCTCTGCAAGCTTCCTAATTGCAAGGAGTCATCTCTCCTCCCTACTCAGACTCCTCCCTCTCTACTTTCCTGCCTTCTTTCTCAGTTCAGTTAAGTCCTAGTCTCTGAGTTTGTTCTCAAAATTCGAAGGTTTCTATTTTCACACCTCAGTAATTGGTGCTATCCGTTGAGAGTAACTCTGGGAACTCCAGCCTGCTGGGGTCAGGAAGAACTGAGTTGAATTAAGGGAGCAGAAATTGGCTAGATGCAGGAGGAGGACTCGAGCCGGGTAATTCTCCTCCCGTGCAGAAGCTGCCATGGGAGCTGGCTAGTGGGCACATCGCCTTGTCTCCTGGTCCCTTAATGGGAGCCTTGCAGGGGAAGTGGCGGGAAGGGAGTGAGGCTTCCCGCTTGGCCTTACCCTCAGCCCAGGGCATGACACTGGAGACTCGAGAAATATACGCAGTGCCAGGAGAAGGCATTATGTCAGTGAAATGACATTGGAGTATTTAAATATGCAAAACACCCTCTGTTTTTAATAGCATAATGGCCTGGAGAGAAGCTGACAGAAGCCAGGATTCTCTTGGTGACAGGAGTTAATCCATCCACTGTTCATGCCAGGGTGGCAGACACAGCCCCACTGACCTGGGTCTCAGTGAGGCAGGTCCGGCTCCCGGTTCCTGCTCACAGATGCTGTGTGCCAGTGCTGAGATGAGAGGAAATAGTGATTTTTGCTATTTCTCCTTTGATGTTTGGAATTGAATTAATCCTTTGATTTAAAAAAGTTAGCCAGGTGTGGTGGCTCACGCCTGTAATCCCAGCACTTTGGGAGGCTGAGGCAGGTGGATCATGAGGTCAGGAGTTCAAGACCACCCTGGCCAAGATGGTGAAAACCCGTCTCTACTAAAAATACAAAAATTAGCTGGGCGTGGTGGCACATGCCTGTAATCCTAGCTACTTGGGAGGCTGAGGCAGGAGAATTGCTTGAACCCAGGGGGCGGAGGTTGCAGTGAGCCGAGATCTCACCATTGCACTCCAGCCTGGGCAACAGAGTGAGACTCCCTCTCAAAAAAAAATAAAAAATATATATGTATATATATATACACACATATATATATATATATTTTTTTTTTCTGCTGGTGTTGTTGGTCATTTGTTTTTGATCTCCTGGAAGGTTTTCCAATTATTATTATTTTAAAAAAAACCCCAACAAACCTCTTCTACTCCCAGGCAGCATGTGGGTGACCCTTCTTCCAGGCTGTGAGATATTCTCTCCCAAATCCATCAGTGAGTCTGCCTCCAGGATAGAGATGAACTACGAGTGCAGCCCACAATGAGCCTCAAAATCTCAAAGCATGGGCTTCCCTTGGGGCCAAGGAAAGGTCAGAAGAGTGAGCACGGTGGCAAAGGGGTTAAGGTTCCATTTCTCCCCCACAGGAAGGGAGGCCGGGGATCATTAACATATACACTGACGTATGTATTTTTTTTCCCGATTGGAAATGTAACACATGTTAACACTATTTGGATAGCAGGAGAAAATATTTAACAAAGCTAGGCACCATTTTTCTTTCATACTGGGAATGCGATGGAGATGTTGTGTAAGGAAACTTGCTTTCATGCCCACTAGTTCCGCTGACCATGCCTGCCCCTCTGCCCGAAATCCCTGGTTCCCAAGACTTTTTCCCTCACTCTCCACTTTCCATATAGGCTGGTTTGCTGCCAGGTCAGCAAAAACGTTGACTTCTGGAGGGAGCTGGATGGCTTTTCAGCTTGTCCTCAGTGGACAGGGAGCATTGTGTCACCATCCTTCAGTGACTGCAGTGGCATAAATACCATGGTGGTTCCAGGTCAAGATCCAACGCTGGCCCTGTAGCTTCCAGGCTTGGGATTTGTGGACTTGAACATGTAACAGAACCTCATGGTGCCTCATTGTAGTCATCTGTACAGTGGTAACAATCTTACCACATATCACACAGGGTTCTTGTAAACATAAAGCCATCATTCCATCTTAGAGCCTGTCGGGTTCCATAACTCCATCCGTGATAGCTGTTATTCTTACATCTAAAGTGACCACAGATCACTCCTCTGGCCTGCCTTGTTTTATAAGATTCATTTCTCATGCTTAAATCCTTTTTGCAGTTCTCCTTTGGGACCTCCCTGGTTTTCATATCCTTCCTATTAAGTGGAGCATAAAATCAGATGTGCGACGCTACTGGACTCTGGTTCCAATAAGGCCTGCATCTATGTGCCTACATTTGTCTTGCAGCTGAGACCACACTTGTTCTTTGAGTAACTGTTAAGCTTTAGCCAGATGGGTGGGGAGAAGGACCCACTATATTTTCAAGTACAGTTGTCTTAGGCCCCGGGAGGCCCAGATGGTGTGAGGAAGGCTGGAGAGAAGGGGCCCTGAGCGATATTGTGCCCGGTTTCCTGGGATTGCTCTAGTTCTGACTCTCTTTTCTCTGACTCTTCTGCGTCTCGTCTGTGTCCTTTCACTGCCTCAGTCTCTCTGTCTCCTCTTCTGTCTCCCTCTGTGTCTGGCCCTTCCACATTTGGCTCTGGCATTGTCTCTACTTCATGTCTTGACCCAGCAAAGGTAGAATTTCAGGCCTTCCTTGCCAGCTTTGGAAGGGAGTAAAGCAGAAAACGCAGGGAAGCCAGGAGAGGTGCTCCTGGGAGAGACCTGGGCTCACTCTGGACTCTGAACCGGGCCCCTTCAGAGCTCCTGTACACACTCAGAGGTGTTGGAATGAAGGGAAGCCTTGGAGCAACCGCTGCTTGCCCGGCACCCTCTCCTCACCTCTCCTGCGGTGCAGAGATGCTGCCTTGGCCCCCGGCCCTCACACAGCCTGGCCTGTAATTTATACAAGTGCAGCTGATGTTCCCTTTTAAATTGACAAAAGCAGAGGATGGAGCCTGGGAAGCCTTCTGACCCTGGTGCCCTGGTCCGTGAAACTGACAGGCAGTGTGCAGTGCACTATCTCTCGATGCACTTGCAGTGGGGAGATGCTGGTTAATTTGCCGGGACTCAGAGGTGACCCAGGTTTAATAAAGAGGATTAATGGATTTGAGCTAAAGGTCTTGGCTGTTTCAAGCAGATAGCCTCTTCCTTCTAAGACAGTTTGCAGCCTTTTGCTGAGTTCCTTCTCTTTGGGGAAATAGCACAAACTGCCTATTTAAAGGGGCCTTCCTTTTCCTTTCCTGCTTGACACTAGCTGGACTGAGCTGGCTGTGTGCTCTTACGCATACTCAAAGCCAGAGGCATGAGGGCCCAAAGGAGAAATGCTGTTAACAAGAGTGACAGTGACCAAAATCTCACTTTCATACTGTGCTGGTGGGAGCTTCCACCTGTCCAGAAAGCATCTTAGTAACAAGAATCAAAACTCCTAAAATATTAGAAGTCAGGAGATTAGTTATTAAGTGAATCGGGAGGGACCAGAGAAAGGAAACGCTCAATGAAAGGCAATCCAAAAAATGAAGCAAGAAGTGAAGGGAGAAATATTCAAGGAAATAGATAGCTTAAAGAAAAAACTATCAAAGATTCAGGAAACTTTGGACACACTTTTAGAAATGCAAAATGCTCTGGAAACTCTCAACAATAGAATTGAACAAGTAGAAGAAAGAAATTCAGAGCTTGAAGAAAAGGCCTTCAAATTAACCCAATCCAACAATCACAAAGAAAAAAGAATAAGAAAATATGAACAAAGACTCCAAGAAGTTTGGGATTATGTTAAATGACCAAACATAAGAATAATTGGTGAAAAAGCATTAGACAAAATCCAGCATCCCTTTATGATTAAAACTCTCAGCAAAATCGGCATACAAGGGACACACTTTAATGTAATAAAAGCCATCTATGACAGACCCACAGCCAACATAATACTGAATGGGGAAAAGTTGAAAGCATTACCTCTGAGAACAGGAACAAGACAGGGATGCCCATGCTCACCACTCCTCTTCAATATAGTACTGGAAGTCCTAGCAAGAGAAATCAGACAAGGGAAAGAAATAAAGGCCATCCAAATTGGTAAAGAGGAAGTCAAACTGTCCCTGTTTGCTGACAATATAATCGTTTACCTTGAAAACCCTAAGGACTCCTCCAGAAAGCTCCTAGAACTGATAAAAGAATTCAGCAAAGTTTCTGGATACAAGTTTAATGTACACAAATCAGTAGCTCTTCTATATACCAACAGTGACCAAGTGGAGAATCAAATTAAGAACTCAACCCCTTCTTACAATAGCTGCAAAAGCTATAAAATACTTAGGAATATACCTATCAAAAGAATCAAAAGACTTCTACAAGGAAAACTACAAAACAATGCTGAAAGAAATCATAGATGACACAAACAAATGGAAACACATCCCACGCTTATGGACGGGTAGAACCAACATTGTGAAAATGACCATACTGTCAAAAGCAATCTACAAATTCAACACATCCCCATCAAAACACCACCATCCTTCTTCACAGAGTTAGAGAAAACAATTCTAAAATTCATATGGAACCAAAAAATAACCTGCATAGCCAAAGCAAGATTAAGCAAGAAGGACAAATCTGGAGGCGTCACACTACCTGATTTCAAACTGTACTATAAGGCCATAGTCAGCAAAACAGTGTGGTACTGGTATAAAAATAGGCACATAGACCAATGGAACAGAATAGAGAACCCAGAATTAAACCCAAATACTTATAGCCAGCTAATCTTTGACAAAGCAAACAAAAACATAAAGTGGGAAAGGACACCCTTTTCCACAAATGATGCTGGGATAATTGGCTAGCCACATGTAGGAGAATGAAACTAGATCCTCATCTCTCACATTATACAAAAGTCAACTCAAGATGGATTAAGGACTTAAGCCTAAGATGTGAAACTATAAAAATTCTAGAAGATAATGTTGGAAAAACCCTTCCAGACATTGGCTTAGGCAAGGTTTTCATGACCAAGAACCCAAAAGCAAATGCAATAAAAACAAAGATAAATAGCTGGGACCTAATTAAACAAAAGCACTTTTGCAGGGCAAAAGGAACAGTCAGCAGAGTTAACAGACAACCCACAGAGGGGGAGAAAATCTTCACAATCTATACATCTGACAAAGGACTAATATCCAGAATCTACAACAAAGTCAAATCACTAAGAAAAAAAAATCCCATCAAAAGGTGGGTTAAGGACATGAATAGACAATTCTCAAAAGAAGATATACAAATGGCCAACAGACATATGAAAAAATGCTCAATATCACTAACGGTCAAGGAAATGCAAATCAGAACCACAATGTGATACCATCTTACTTTTGCAAGAATGGCCATAATAAAAAAATCAAAAAACGGTAGATGCTGGTGTGGATGTGGTGATCAGGGAACGCTTCTCCACTGCTGGTGGGAATGTAAACTAAAACAGCCACTATGGAAAACAGTGTGGAGATTCCTTAAAGAACTAAAAGTAGAACTACCATTAGATCCAGCAATCCCACTACTGGGTATCTACCCAGAGGAAAAGAAGTCATTATTCGAAAAATATACTTGCATACACATGTTTACAGCAGTGCAATTCACAATTGCAAAATCGTGGAACCAACCCAAATACCAATCAATCAATGAGTGGATAAAGAAACTGTGGTATATATACAATGGAATACTACTCAGCCATAAAAAGGAATGAATTAATGGCATTTGCAGTGACCTGAAAGAGACTGGAGACTATTATTCTAAGTGAAGTAACTCAGGAGTGGAAAACCAAACATCATATGTTCTCACAGATATAGAGGAGCTAAGCTATGAGGATGCAAAGGCATAAGAATGATACAATGAACTTCGGTGACTTGGGGGAAAGAGTGGCAGGGGAGCAAGGGATAAAAGACTACAAATATGGTACAGCATATACTGCTTGGGTGATGCACCAAACTCTCACAAATCACCACTAAAGAAGTTACTCATGTAACCAAATACCACCTGTACCCCAATAACTTATGGAAAAATAAAATTGAAAAAACTCTTTTATTTTATTATTATTATACTTTAAGTTTTAGGGTACATGTGCACAATGTGCAGGTTAGTTACATATGTATACATGTGCCATGTTGGTGTGCTGCACCCATTAACTCGTCATTTAGCATTAGGTATATCTCCTAAAGCTATCCCTCCCCCGACCCCCCACCCCACAACAGTCCCCAGAGTGTGATGTTCCCCTTCCTGTGTCCATGTGTTCTCATTGTTCAATTCCCACCTATGAGTGAGAACATGCGGTGTTTGGTTTTTTATCCTTGCGATAGTTTACTGAGAATGATGATTTCCAGTTTCATCCATGTCCCTACGAAGGACATGAACTCATCATTTTTTATGGCTGCATAGTATTCCATGGTGTATATGTGCCACATTTTCTTAATCCAGTCTATCATTGTTGGGCATTTGGCTTGGTTCCAAGTCTTTGCTATTGTGAATAGTGCCGCAATGAATATATGTGTGCTTGTGTCTTTATAGCAGCATGATTTATAGTCCTTTGGGTATATACTCAGTAATAGGATGGCTGGGTCAAATGTTATTTCTAGTTCTAGATCCCTGAGGAATCACCACACTGACTTCCACAATGGTTGAACTAGTTTACAGTCCCACTAACAGTGTAAAAGTGTTCCTATTTCTCCACATCCTGTCCAGCATCTGTTGTTTCCTGACTTTTTAATGATCGTCATTCTAAGTGGTGTGAGATGGTATCTCATTGTGGTTTTGATTTGCATTTCTCTGATGGCCAGTGATGGTGAGCATTTTTTTATGTGTTTTTTTGGCTGCATAAATGTCTTCTTTTGAGAAGTGTCTGTTCATGTCCTTTGCCCACTTTTTGATGGGGTTGTGTGTTTTTTTCTTGTAAATTTGTTTGAGTTCATTGTAGATTCTGGATATTGGCCCTTTGTCAGATGAGTAGGTTGCGAAAATTTTCTCCCATTTTGTGGGTTGCCTGTTCACTCTAATGGTAGTTTCCTTCGCTGTGCAGAAGCTCTTTAGTTTAATTAGATCCCATACGTCAATTTTAAAGACTTAAACGTTAGACCTAAAACCATAAAAACCCTAGAAGAAAACCTAGGCATCACCATTCAGGACATAGGCATGGGCAAGGACTTCATGTCTAAAACATTAAAAAACTCTTAAAATATTATGCATACTCTTTGACACAACAATTTTATTTTTATGATTTTATCTTATGTAGTAATTAAGATGACTGCAATGATGTCCACTAAATGCATGCTTATTTTTTTTTAAATGGAGACAAAGAGATGTATAACAATAGAGAAATAGGTTATACTGCCTTTATGCAGTGGAATAATGGTTATTAAGAAAAGATGTTGTAGAAGTGTCTTATTAGTTTGAAATATATTCATGGGTTATAAAATGCTATGTTTAAACTCATTTCTTTAAAAAAAAAAAAGTATGCATGTACACATGGGGGAAGGCTATGCACCCATGTGACTGAATGAAATTCGAGGTGACTTTATTTTGGTGCCTTGTTTATTTATCCTCACTTTCTACTTATGTCTACAGTTGTATGTCATTTGTGTAATAATGGCAGCAAGAGCCCTTCATGGATCTCCCCAAAGGGTGCTGGGTGGCCCCTGAGGCCTGCCCGGCGTGCAAGGCTCCAGGCTCAAGCAGGCTGGCTTCCTGTGCTCTTACCATCTTCTCTCAGAAGGGTACAGGCCAGAGGCTCCCAGCCAGGTTGGGGGTGGCCTTCTGGGGGGCAAGGTCATGAGCTCCTCAATCCTGCGCTTGTCATCGCTGGTCCCAGGTGGTGCATTGGAGAGTGTTGAGGGGAGAGGAGCCCTCAGTTTGACATGCAGATACTGGGCTCCAAAGGACTGACAGGTGGTCCTTCCCAAAGGGAGCAGAGCCTAATTGAACCCTTCTCCTTGCCTCGTGGTGGTGCCTGATGCTTCTTATGGCATATTCTCCAGTGTGCCTTTCTATCCTGTTTTAAATGACTCCCACAGGGATGGTGCTGCTGTATCCCCAAGGAGACTGCTTCTGCATCTAATAGACTATTCTGCCATGTAATAGACCTCGCAGTTAGGACATTCCCTCAAGTTTCCATTAGCCACTAAGTGCTTATAAATTTCCCGTTAATATTTATTCAGAAATTTTACTGGGCACTGAATTTAAACTTTTTTTTTTTGGCAGTAATTGCCTGCTTAGCTCTTATCTGTCTCCCTGATATTAACATCAGGATTACTTTTTATTTTCCCCTTTGATCGTTGGGCATCATTGTCTCCAACTTAATTCTTCTGCAACCCTGGGACGTGTTTTAGTCTCTAATGACTTATCTCTCCATTCTTATGGCCATGTCTTACTTTGTTATTAAAAAAACCCCAGCAACTTCTGAGCAGCCTTTTTACCCTTGATTTTAGCCTCAAATCTTCATGACGTTTGGGTTGTTCCTCCCTTTGCTTTTATATAAGGCTGTTATCAAGGGTAGAAAAAGTGTGGGTGAAAAGCTGATTTGGAATGAGAGTTTTGTCTCCTAGGGGATTAAGTACTAAAAGAAAAAAAGGCAAAAAGCATCCATATGAGGCCAGCATTCAGTAGGAAACACATGTTTGTGAAATGGATCCTCTCCCAGAGAAGCAGGACCCAGTGCGGCGGGGAGGCAGGTTGATTCCTAGCTCTGCTGTAGCTCTCCATGGTCCCCACTCCCCCTCTTCCCTTCCTGTCCACTCAGTCTACACCTTTGGCCAGGCTACGTTTTTCCTTAGAGCAGGACAGAGTACTGGCGAGGTTTGCCTGCTGAAAAAGCCAGCATATGCAGTCATGATGAGAGCTTCCCATGTGTTCCTTCTGTGGATGAGACCCCATGTATGATTCTAGGCACTGATTTGAGCGTGCTTTCCTCATCTCCTCTCCTGCCTACCCCAGGCTATTCTAAGTTTTAATCAAGGTGTGACACTTGCTGTGGGAGCCCAGGATAGAAAGGCCTCGTGAGTGAGAATACAAGAGTTCTGCTATTTCTGGGTCTTGCCTGATTGGAGTTCCTGATCCTTCTTTCACTTTTCCTGACCTCATGTTCCCCCTGGCATTTCGGCTCTGCTAACTGAATGGTAAATGCTCAGTGCTTCCCTTTCTTGATGTGCTGGAAGCGACTCTCTCTCCAAGGAACTGTGGCCAGAAAAGGGGTTCTGGTCTGTAGAAAGGGATCAACGAGAACATTTCAAACCTCATCATGCTGCTGCAGCCTGCCTCAGTCACATTCTGCCTCTGGGCGATTTTCTGGGATTCCTTGCATAGCTTATGGGTACTTTTTACCCATGTTTCCCCTTTCCCAGTGCTCCCTGATGTCCTTAGTGGAAATAGAAAGTAGGAATTCCTTAGACAAGGATCTGCAGAGAGGATGGGGGAAATATTGTTTATGAGCAGGAGCCAAACTATAACCACACAATAAGAATGTTCCCAGCCCAGCCTCTTCTCTTCTCAAGAGGACCGTTACAGTGAAATCGATCAAATGAAGTGTTTTTCTCCCCTCACCTAGTGTGTCGTGGTGCCTTCCAAAAATGAGTGGAAAGAGACATTTTTCAAGGCTGTGTGATGCTGAGGGGAAGGTGTAAAGTGACTAGGAGGCCTCAACATAGGTGGGACGTGAGCCCTGGCAAGCCCAGCAAGGGAGTGTCTGGGCTGACTTCTGCACACCCATTGATTGCCTCCTCACTTCTCTTCCTGCCTGAGGTTGTCGACCTGGGCATCATCTGACACTGCACAGACCTTACCCAGTTCATTGACCTTTGATCAACTTTCCTATAGAATTTCACACTGCTGACTTTTCATTCACTCACTCATTCATTCAATAAATGTTTAATAAACACCTACTCACTCTCTGTCAGGCAGTGTTCTAGGTACAGGGGATATGGCAGCAAGCAAGACACTTAGCAATTCTGCCTTCATGCAGCTTCCATTCTAGTGAGAAGAGATAGACAGTTAAAGAATAAACTCTGTGGTATAAGGGGATAAGAGTTATGGAACAGCATAACGTTGACGGGGGCCTAGGGTGAAGGAAGATGACATTTTAAAGATGTAAAGGGGATGAGATAGCAAGCCATGAGGACAGCCATTTGGGATGTAGCCTCTCTGCTGATGTAGGATTATGGCTGGTATACTGGAAGGAGGCCTCAATCATCAAAAAAAGCAAGAAAGGAGGAGAGACTGCCAGTGGGAGCTTTTATTCTTGTTGAGTTGGAGAGTCATTGGAAGACCATTGTCCACAGAGGAGTGGCATGGTCTCACTTATATTTCCTGGGCTGACCCGGGCTTCCATGTTGAGAGGAGGTGGCTTATTTGGAAGCATATTTGCCTTTTCTTGGGATTCTCACTTTCATTGGCTTTAGTAGCTCACTCCTGACCCTCGTTTTACTTCGCTCACCCTGCCTGCCATCCTGGGCCTCCACATGCCTCACTGATTGCTGTATGAATTTATGTCTTACAGAATATGAGATTCAAAAGATGAAAAATTAGGAATATACAATGTTCAAATATATCTGCATGTAAAATACAAAGAACTTACAGTGAAATATTGAACTACAAAAAAAGCAGGTCATTTGGAGATTTTTCATCTTTAATATGTAGGTCGGGATGGAAAACTCAGAAAGGTGGGTTCCTGTTGAGAATTACAACCTTATGCCACTTTGTTTTTATTCTCACCCTCAGAACTTTTCTCTTGCATGCGTCCTGGGCACAGTGGTGTGCAGGAAAAAACAAGCTCTCTGAAGGAGTAAAACAAACCCTGATATGTAGCATTTGCTGATTTTAGGGTATATATCCTTAGCCATAGCTGATTTTAAGCTACTAATGTATTTGGTATGAGGTACCTAAATCTTCACTTTTATTTACGATAATGGTCTCCAGTTCCATGCATGTTGCTGCAAAAGACATTTCATTTTTTTATGACTGAGTAGTATTCCATGGTGTGTGCGTGTGTGCATGTAGGATATATATGTATGTATAAATATGTATGTGTGTGTATATGTATATGTGTGTGCATGTATAAAAATATATATATATGTATGTATATACACACACACACACATTTTCCTCATTTCTCTGTTGATGGACACTTAGCTTGATTCCATAACTTTGCTATTGTAAATAGTGCTGTAATAAACATATGAGTGTGGGTATCTTTTTGAAATAATGATTTATTTCCCTTTGGGTAGATAGCCAGTAGTGGGATTGATGGATTGAATGGTAGTTCTATTTTGTATTAATTTACATTCTGCCAACAGTGTATAAGCATTTTTTAGTCTCTGCATCCTCACTAACATCTGTTGTTTTTTGACTTTTTAATAATAGTCATTCTGACTGGTGTAAGATAGCATCTTATTGTGTTTTAATGTGCATTTCTCTGATTAGTGATGTTGGGCACTTTTAATGTTTGCTGGCCATTTATACGTCTTCCTTTGAAAAATGTCTGTTTATGTCCTTTGTCCACTTTTAAATGGGGTTTTTTTTTTTTATTTGTTGAGTTGTTTGAGTTCCTTGTAGATTCTGGAATTAGCCCTTTGTCAGATGCATAGTTTACAGTTTTTTTTTTAAACCATTCTTTAGGTGGTCTGTTGACTTTGTTGATTGTTTCTTTTGCTGTGCAGAAGCTTTTAGTTTAATTAAGTCCCATTTATCTATTTTTGGCTTTGCTGAAGTTGCTTTTGGGAACTTGGTCATAAATTCTTTGCCTAGGCCAATGTCCAGAAAAGTTTTTCTTAGGCTTTCTTCTAGGATTTTTATAGTTCCAGGTCTTACCTTTAGGTCTTTAATCCATCTTGAGTTTTTGCATATGGTGAGAGATAGGGGTCCAGTTTCATTCTTCTGCATATGGGTATCCAATTTTCCCAACACCATTTAGTGAAGAGGGTGTCCTTTCCCCAGTGCAGATTTTTGTTGATCCTGTCAAAAACCAGTTGGTTGCAGGTACGTGGCTTTTGGGGGTGGGGGGTGGGTTCTCTCTTCTGTCCCATTGATCTATGTGTGTATTTTTATGTCAGTACAATGCAGCTTTGGTTACCATAGCCTTGAAGTATAATTTGAAGTCGTGTAGTGTGATGCTTCCAGTTTTGTTCTTTTTGCTTGGGATTGCTGTGGCTATTCTGGTTTTTATTTTGTCTCATATAAGATTTAGCATTGTTTTTTATAATTCTGCGAAAAATGACATTGGTAATTTGATAAAGATTGCATTGAATCTGTAGATTGCTTTGGTCAGTAATGATTCTTCCAATCTATAAGCATGGAATTTTTTCCATTTATTTGTGTCATCTATGATTTATTCCGTCATAATTTTGTAGGTATCTTTCACCTTCTTGGTTACATATATTCCTAGATATTTTATTTTCTTTAGCTGTTGTAAATGGGGTTGCATTCTTGATTTAGCCCTTGGTTAGATCATCATTGGTGTATAGAAACTACTGATTCTGTTAATTTTGTATCCTGAAACTTTATGAAATTTGTTTATCTAATATAAGAGATTTTTGGTGGTATCTAGAATTTCTAGATATAAGATCATATCATCATTGAACAAGGATAATGTGACTTCTTCTTTTTCAATTTGAATGCCTTTTATTTTTTTCTCTTTTCTGATTGTTCTGGCAAGGACTTCCAGTACTATGTAGAATAGAAATGATAAAAGTGGGCATCTTTGTCTTGTTCCATTTCTTAGAGGGAATGGTTTCAACTTTTCTGTTAAGTAAGATGTTGGCTGTGAGTTTGTTGTATATGTCCTTTATTATGTTGAGGTGTGTTCCTTCTATGTCTACTTTGTTGAGGATGTTTATCATGAATGGATGCTGAATTTTACCCTTTTCTGCATCTATTGAAATGATAATATGTTTTTTGTCCTTTTTTGTTTATGCGATATATCACATTTATTGATTTGTATATGTTTAACCATCCTTGCATCCCTGGGATGAATCCCACCTGATGATGGTACATTATCTTTTTGATGTGCTGTTGGATTCAGTTTGCTACAGAATGGCTTCTTATTGATAAGTTAAGCACCAACATCACTGAGATTCTGATTGGGATTACTTTAAATTTACACACACACACACACAGAGTATCTCTGCAATATTGAGATTTCCCAATAAGATCACACATTCAATCAATAAATATCTATTTAGGATCTATTGCTAGAAACTATCCTTGCCTCTGAGATAGACAAGATTGCCAAAGTTCCTGCTGTTATTAGACTTAAACATTGTGCAGAGTGGTGTGGGGAGGACTCATGATAAGCAGATGAACAAAAGAAAATAAAAGGACCATTTCAGATAATGTATGCACTATGAAGAGAAAAACACCAGGTTGATCAAATAGAACATAATTGAGAGGAAGTCTGTTTGGATGGTATATTCAGGAAATCTTCTCAGAGACAGTTATGTTTTAGCTGAGACCTGATCACAAGGAGTCAGCTAAGGACAAATTTGAGAGAAGAGCATTTTAGACAGAGGGAACAGCCAGGACACAAGCCCTAAGGTGGGAACTACACTGTCTATTTCAAAAGATCACAAAAGACCAGTGGGGAGCACGCTGCAAGATGAAGTATTTTCTCCCTGGTCAGAGACAGACAAGGATTAGATCATGTAAAGTCTCAGGGGTCATGATAAAAGATTTGGATATTATTCTAAATACAGTAAGAAGCCTTTGGAGGGTTTTGAGTATAAGAGAATGATTTGATTTGCAATTTACCAGCTTATTCTAGTACCTTACAAGAATAGATTATGTGTGTGTTGAGAGAGGAAAGAGAGGAGGTAGGAAGTTATTTAGAAAACTGTTGATGTAATCAGAATGAACAGTGATGGGGGCTCTGGAATATGGCAGTAACAGAGGAGTTGAGGGATGCTAATGGATTTGGCATATGTTTTGGAAATAGAGCCAGAGAGTTTTTGATGCATTGGTTATGTAGGGGGTGGAGGGGAAGAGGGAGAGAGATAGAGAGGGAAAGGAGAGATAGAGAGGGAAAGAGAGAAAGAGAAGAGAGAAAGGAGGGGGAGAGAGCGAGAGAGAGAGAGAGAGCAAGCCAGAGGGAACAAGACTGCAAAGAATAAGGAATGGCCGCATACTCTGTGTGTACTCTAAAGTACCCTCTGAGTAGAGATGGCAAGAAGCAAGTGGAATTACAAGTCCTGAGTTCAAAGAAGTGTGTGCTAGTGTAGATATTTGAGAATCATTAGTATCTTGTTATCTGTTAAAGCCATCGGTTTGGATAAGATTCTGAGAAGAGGCTGTTAAGAGAGCTCTGAGGAAATCCCACATAGATGTCGAGGAAAGGAAGACTCAGCAGAGGAGGCTGTGAAGGAGCAAGCACTGGAATAGGAAGAAAAACCTGATAGTGTAATTCTGAGGAAGAGAAAAAAAAAGAAGTGTTTAAAAAGAGGTGGCTACTGTGTAGGAAGTTGTTGGTAGTCAAATTTGATGAGGGCAGAAGACAGATTCTTCAGCCCTTTGGAACTGGCAATGCAAAAGTGATTGGTGACCTTCACCAGAGTCATTACAAAGACATGTTGAGTTTGGAAACTTGACTGGAGTTGAGGAAAGAATGAAACAGAGGAAAAAGACATACAGTCAATTTTTGTCATTTGTGATAATGTTCTATAAAATCACCACAAACATTCTCTTAGTGAATATGAAACCATTGCTCCTAGAGAAAATACAGGGTTAGGTTCCTGCAAGCTTCTGGTTCTTTATTGGGTTATGTGTGTTTTTGCACAAAGACTTAATTTATATATATTATTGATTCATGTACATTGAACCCAACAGCACTATAACTCATGCTTAAACGAAGATCCTCTAACACACATATTTTCTCTGTAAGGCACATTATAGCCTTCTTGCACTTATGAATACTATACAGCAATTTAGCCCTATGCCTGTGGGCCATTTTAAACAGTGAAATCACCAACAAAAAGTAAAAGAAAAAAAAACAGAAAAAGCATGGCACTAAGTGGACTGTGAAACGTTGGACAAGAAAGCAGAGCACCACCTTGATTAACCTCAGCTGGGAATGTGCATGCCAGGCAACTCAAATGTGTTTACTGCTTTGCACACATCCACAAATGACCAGAAATGCTCTGTAAGTATTGATTTGTTGTTATAAATAATTTTTAGCAAGTAGGTGGATTTGCATATATGGAACCCAGAATAATGCAGATGGAATGTACCAACTCTAAGGAACTCTTTGGAGATGTTTTGCTGCAAGCTCTGATGTGGTAATGCAGGTCTTATTTCAGTCTGCTTGTAATGTTATGGGTATTTATATGAGAGGACTGATCTGGTACAGAAAGAAACTTGATGATGCAGAAAGGAAAATTGTTTACTGAGCAAAGTCTCCAATAAGATGAGAAGAATTGGAATCTAGATCACCAGTGAAAAGGGTAGCTTTTATTACAGCAGCAAGAGTTAGTTCATCATGGGTGACTTCCCTGTTCATTCAGGACATTAAAAAAATTCCTCCATAATTTTTGTAGTTTTATTTATATAGGTTTTGTGCATTTCTTATTACATTAATTCCTAGGTATGTCACACATTTTGATGTTTTGAAAGGGTTTCCCTTATAACTGTACTTTATAACTGCTTAATGCTGGTGTAAAACAAAGCTATTGCTTTTTGTATATTTCTTTTATATCCAGTCACTTTATTGAATCCTTAGCAAGTTTTCATTTTTAAATGAAGTGTTTGTATTTTTAAAAAGATAACTATATTGTTTTTCGATGATAATAGATGTTTCTCTTTTTCTTCTCTCAGTGTTTATTTAAAACTCTAAAATAGTACTGGATATTCTTTTTCTATTCCCATGCTTAAGGAATTGCTTTCTGTGCTTCAAAATTTCATGTAACATTTGCTGTTGGTTTTTGCTATGAAGATTTATGTGCTTTAGGAAATTTCCTTTTTTCCTATTTTTTTTTTTTTACTTTCTTCTTCGTTATATATAGTTGTTAATTTTAACAACTGTTAAGTATATACTTAACAACTGTAATAATGTTGTTGAATGCCAAGAAAGTAATTTCCCTTTATATTTTAATGTAACAACTTATCATTGATACATCTTTGATAGTTGAAAGCTTCTAGTGTCCATGACATGAACTCTACTTGAATATGGTACAATTTTTAATATGCTACTAAATTCTATTTTACTATTATTTTACAATATACACATTAGTAAAATTGGTCTAAATCTTTTCTAGTTAGATTTTGTCACAGCATGGTTGTAGCCTTATAAATGAATTTGAAAACTTTCTGCTTATTTTTTTCCTGTGGTTTTTACTATCTGTTATGTGTCCTCAGTTCTTCTTGATTTCCTTTCTTGGCTCTGTTCTTTGGCAACATATCCACTACCTACCTGTGGATTTGGCTGTCACTTCTAGGTGTGCATCTGCCAATCCCTCCTTTTTATCTCAGTTCTCTGAGTTACCAATTCGTATTTCCAACTGCTGGCTGGATTTTTTTTGAATTTAGAATCCTAGGTATAGAATATTGAATATCTCATTCATGGGACATTATCATCATTGGACCATGCAGTTAAGACCTTTTTCTTGTTTTATTTATGGAGTTATTCTTTGATATCCCCATTTTCCACTGCCATCCCCCTGTAAAGAATAATTCAAACACATTTAATGTGTGCTTTTTAGGCTCTTGCATCTATCTATCTATCTATCTATCTATCTATCTATCTATCTATCTATCTATCCATCCATCCATCTATCATCTATCTATCATCTATCTATCATCTATCTAATATATCTATTCATCTATGAATCTATCTATCTATCTATCTATCTATCTATCTATCTATCTATCTAGCTATCTTTCTATCTACCTATCTATATAATCTGTCTATCTATCTGTCTAATCTGTCTATCTGTCTAATCTGTCTTTCATCTATGAATCTATCCATCATCTATTCTTCTATAAATACATCTATCTATAAGTCTCTCTATGAATCTACCTATCCATCTATCATCTATGTATCCATCCTATCTATTTATCCATCATCTATGTATCTATCTATCTATAAATCTCTTTTTCTCTCTATGAATCCATGAATCTATCTAATCTGTCTTTATCTATCTATCTATCTATCTATCTATCTATCTATCTATCTATCTATCATCTATTTATCTAATCTATCTACCTAGTCTATTATCTATATATCTATTTATCTATCTATAAATCTCTATCTATGAATCTATCTAATCTATCATCCATTCCTTTGTCTAGTTATCTATCTATCTAATCTATCATCTATGTATCTATGTATCTATCTAATCTGTTTATCATCTATTTATCTATCCATCTATAAATCTATAAGACTGTCTCTCTTTTTCTATTTATCAATCTAGCTAATCTGCCTATTATCTATCTATCTAATCTATCAATCATCTATTTATCTATGTTATCTATCATATCTATTAGCTATCTATCTATCTATATTATCTATCTATCTATCTATCTATCTATCTATCTATCTATATATATATATATATATATATATATCTGCCTGTCTATCAGCTCTAGTGCACATTTCCAACTACAATGCTATGGATGTCCTACTCTTCACTTTCTTCAGTACTTCCTAAATTTTGCCATTCTTCCAGATACAAACTGGTATTTCATTTTTGTTTTACCTCAGCATTTTTCTAATTACTAAATAATTTTCTTTTTATATATTTGTAAGGCATTTGTTTTTTCTCCTCTTAAAATTTCTCATTCAAATATTTTGCCCACATTTTTATTGAGGTTATTGTCTTTTTCCTTTTATGCATTCTTTGTATATTCTAAATACTAGCCATATCAGTTTTTAGACACTTCAAATATCGTTTTCTAGTCTATTATTATCTGTTAATTCTATCATGTTCTCTGTTGAAGTGAATTTTTAATTTCAATGTGATCAAATGTATATATTTTTTGTGTAACATTTTGGGCTTTTGTTTAAGCCAACATTCTCTACCCCAGATCATGAAGACATTCTTCTATTTTTTTTTTCTGTTGAATTCTCAGTTTTACCCTCATCATTTTAATTTTTAATCTATACTGTGTCTATCTTTGAATGCTGAGTTAAAATAGATAACAAGCTTTATTTTTCTCCATATAATAAGCTAGTTTTCATAACATCAATTTTCTTCATCCCATTTATTTATGCTGCCATCTTTATTGAATCTTAAAGCTCTGGTAGCTGATTTCAGTGGTGACTGAACAGGCTCATTTTGCCCAAGGGTGAGATGGGACAGAGGTAACAGGAGCATTCAGCAGCCTCCTCCCACTCACCCCTCACTGCCATGTCCCGGCCACCCTCCCTTCTGGTTGTGGCCACTGCCTACCCTCCCTCCCACTCAGGTGTAAGGCAGCACCCAGATCCTCCAGGGGCTTTTCACAGACATTGTTGATATTTTTGCTGTTGTAAATTTGTAAAACCCATGCTTTCCCGTATGAAACCAGTGAACCAGATATGCTAACAAGGAATACCTCGCTAGCCACCCTTAACTGCATGTTGTCTGCTGCCTCAAATGCAGGACGTCTGATTTCAAACTCCCATTTCCTGTTAGATGTTCTCTTTCCATGTCACTGATGACACCGTTGGCATCATTGTCCTCCCAAATATCTGTGACTCCTCTCACCACCATTGATCTATATTGATGAGTTGTGAGGAGTTGAAAACCCAGCTTCAGGGTTCCCTGAATTTTCAGTTACTGTGCTTTTCTGACTTCCTTGCTTCCACTTCCAAGGCTGTGCCTTAGTGACAGAGCTATCTGCTTTACTCTGATTCCGATTCCTCTAAGTGCCCAAGTTTCTGCTTTATGGAGACTGCACCACTTGGAATTTCTTTAGTACAGACTCCTTGTCATGACACTCGAAGCCCATTAGGTTTCTGACCTCAGGTTTCCTCTCTCATCTCCTAGAAATCAGACCTTCAGGTCGGTCCATTTTACTTGCCATCCCTGGAATAGAAGGGCCTCAGTGTCCCATCCCTCCTTCCTGTACTCCTCCATCCCGTTGAATAGTCAACACCTTACATTAGTTTTGTTTAAAGGTTATGAACACTGTCCTGCACATTATTTCATTTAACTTTCCCCCCTTTTTTTCTGTCTCATCTCACCCTGTGTAAATTTAAACTGTTTCTCGAGGCTTAACTCAGACAGACCTCTGATATAGCACTTAGTGTAGTCATAGCCTATTTTTCATAGTGGAATAAAACCTATCAATAAACAATGGATTTCACCACTGATTTAAGAGACATGATCTTTTGTGGACGTCTGCTACAAAATAATTCCCATGGATGGCCTGAATACATTTTATTTTCTCTATCTAAAATTGTAGCCACGGTTACATACATTTATTTATTTATTTATTTATTTTTTTTATCTGGGGAGAAGAATTATGGTACAATGGCAGAGACTTGGGTTCTAATACTGTATCTGCCCCTGGGAAGCTGTGTGGCCGTTGATCAGTAATTTCCCCTTTCTGGGCTTGACTCTTCTCTCCTGTAAAATGAGGTGATTAGATTCTTATTATTTAAGGGTCTTTTAAGCTCTAATGTTATATTTGATTGTAAACTCTTTTGGGACAGAGGCAGCCTGGTGTACTTTTGTATTTGTAAGCTGTTCAATGAGTGTCTCAAATTGAATTAGCTTCATGATGAAATCCTGGTCTCAAATTTGTGTTACAACTTCACAGTCATATATGGTTAATCTCGATAAAATTATTTAGCATTGGTGAGCTATTCATCTAAGTAATCTCTTCAGTTATCTTTGCCACCTATGTCTACATAGGCCTGGCCAGAGCCCCGAAGTGCCTGGGCCCCACTCAGTGTGAACAAAAGCCTTTGCATTCTTGGTGCCATGGCATGTAATTAAGTGGAAAATAATTCCAGCATGACACAGAAGTGAGACTTTATACACAAAGCAAGTAATTTAGGTCCAAATTATTCAATCATCCCATTCAATATTGTATCAACTACAGGCAAAGCTCTATGGTAGATGCCATTGAGCTTAAAAATACAAATGTTGCATGATCCTCTGTAAGCAGTTTATCTCCAACCTAGGAAAGTCAGATATGGATGGCACTGGAATAGATGCATAATAATACAAGACAGTTAGCTGGCACAACAAGGTTTCAGAGGAAGGAGATAGTGTTTTACAGAAAAGGGGTCAGAAATAGTTTCATGCATGATAGGAGGTTTAATCCAGACCTTGTAGAGAATGGATAGGATTTTACAGTCAGAAGAACAGCCTGAGTGATGCTGCCTGAGGGCATAGTTCAAGTCTCAAAGAGGGAGCAGATCATAAACCAGACACTGTGGCTCTTAAGTCACGTGGCGAGCAAGTGGAAGGCAGAAGGCCCTGGACACTGGTAAGGATGGGACGAGCACACACTCGCTGAACTCAGAAAAAGCAGAAGGCAGCGGGGTGCCGAGGTGCAGAGCAAGGCCAAAGCCTGGTTCTACCACTCCAGATTACATGAACAAGGACAAGGCAGGCAACCCTCCGGACCACAGTTTCCTCATCTGTCAAATAAGTACAGTGATAATAGCACCTCATGAGATGTGAGAGATTCAACAGAGCCAGTTCAGGGCAAGAGATCACCAGTGAATGGATGAGCAAGCATGGGTTAGCTGTAGATGTAGGAGATCAGGACTGAGACCAAGCCATCTGATCAAGGGAAGGGAAGGGCTGGATGTGCTGGGATGCCTGCTCTAAGAAGGAAAAAGTGGGGAGCCCAGAGCACTGTGTGTCTTGGATTGGGGTCCACAGAATGAGTGTGCAGAAATTGGTTAAGTTAGGCAGTGCCCCTTTTAGAAACATTCCCCTTTTTCTTGATTTTGAGGTGACAAGCCTCCTGGGCTGGCTCCTTGGGTGGTGCTCAGAAAGCAAGCGGTGTTAGCAAGGCAAGCTTAGAGTTCAGCGCTCTTCAAAGGCCAGGCCAGGCCTTAGCATCGTGGGTGGAAAGGCCGGTGGTGGCTTTTCTCAAGAATGTGCACAATGGGGGTGGAGTCTAGAGATATCATTAAGCCATGGGTGTCATTTGTTTGGTGGGTGTGTGTGGTCTTCTGCGGTGTGGAGCTGGTTCCCAGCATATGGGCTCCTCGAGAGTGTGCGACTTGGGTGGGGCCCAAATGGGTGAGGACCCCACTCAACAGTGTGAGCAGTGGCAGGGTCAATTGTGTGAGGCTTGACCTGAGTCACTGTAGGATTCCTTTGGTGTGCTGCCCTTCTTGCCTCCAAGTTCTGCAAGAAGCCCTTCAGGGCCTGTGTGCAGGGTACCTGTGTGCACAGCAAAGACTGTTCTGCGAGGGCTCTTGACTGGGGCTGCATTTCTGACAGTAATGATAACACATAGGCTATGGAGCTTCCAGGTTGCCAATTTACCTGTCTTAACTCCTTTAATCTGTTCTGCTCATGACTCAGGCTGAGGTAGGGCTGAGCCCAACCCAAGAATGTTCCTTACATTTGGTGTGGTATGCTGATGTGCACTGGGACTCTACACAGAGCTGATATTGCTTGTGATGGCCATGAATGTGCCACTGTGCGCGAGAATCCTCTGGGGAATGCTTGTGGAAAATGCAGACACCTGGGCCTTAGTTTGAGTTTCTGATTCAATGGGTCTGAGGTAGGCTGAGGTGCTGCATCTGTTACAGTTCCTCCAAGACGTTCAGCTGCAGGCAGCTCATGGACCAACTGAGAAACACAGATTTGCAGAGCGCTTGCTGTGGGCCAAGAATTGTGCTAAACGCTACATAAGTCATTTTACGTATCCTTTAAACTAGGTCCTGTTATCATCTCCATTATACAGATACGAAAAAGAGAAGCAGTGAAGCAACCCAAGGCTTAGGTAGACTAAGTGATTTGCCCAAGACAAAAATGCTACAAAGTGATGGCGTGGGATGAAGTTAGGATGGCGTGACTTGTTTCTTTATTTAACTCTGGTGCCTCAGGTGCCACAGCTCCAGGGTGAGTTTATTAGATAGCAGGCATTCAGAATTGAAAAAAAAAATGGTTACAGCATCAGTTCTCAAGGAATTCAAATTCCAATATTAAAAGCATACGCGAATGTTAAATGAGGAGACATGTAATTGAAACCTCACAATAATGTTTCACATGGAAACATGAAACAGAAAGTATCGTTTTAGTTTGTCTATAGTTTAGGTTGGTTTCAATGGCCTTTCAAAGGAAGTAGATCCTGTACTTCAATTATTTGTCTTACTCCATTTGTCTTACGTAACTTCTGGAAGAAAGATGACTTGAAAGAAACCAATCAATTTGCAATATACAATGATTCTCTTAAGCAGTACAGGTGGTATATTTGGGGTTGGGACATGGAGGATGCTGTGAGCCATTCCTTCTCCCCATGACCCCACAAACTATGGCACGATCTACACAACAGAAGCACAGATGGTCCCTGTTCTCTCAAATTCAGGTCTGAGACCCTTGGTCAGGTCACTAAAGTCTCTTACTCGGAGTCAGACCTCTTCCTCACTAAAATGGACTGGGGAACTTCTCTGTACTGGAAGAAGGAGGAGGTGCTGGAGGGAGAGGTAGGGGAGAAGGGCTAGTCCGGTAAGATTGTGATGCTGGGAGAGGCAGGCAGGAGGCCACAACAGAGGCTGATCCCTTCATCCTCCTGCCATTCCCGATGTCTCGAAGCCCAGGATGTTCTCCAGGGGTTTGGGGATTCTGTACTGCCACCCTGATGCATCTTAGCCAAAGCAGATTTGCCCCTTTTCCAATAAAGGCAAACCAAAATGAAATCTGTAATTATCATTACTAATTCCACTTAATTAGTCGCAAGCCAGCAGCCAAATTGGCTTTCTCATAATTATCTGATAAGCAGTAAGCACATCTCATAGATTATAATTAACACTACTTAATTAAAATCTAATATACATACACCCTTTCCTCAAAATATATCTAATTTGGTTCACAACAGCAGCAGATAAAATCTCCTCTTTGGTTACCCCTACGTAAGTATTTCAAGTTATCACTGTCTTTTCAGTCTCTGAAGAGAACTGAGGGCAAATTGTACCTAGTTTGGTTATTCTTCAGAAAGTTATAAATGTTCTCCCCAGGAGATTGAGAAAAGTCTCTAGTCCTTCCTCTCTCTTGAAGGATCTTCCCAAACTGAGGAATGCCTGGCCCGTGATGGACATGCGGCTGGTTTGTGCTTCCTGCCAAGGACATCCCAGGTCCCAACTTAGATTTCTTTACAGTTGCGTTACTGTGGACAGTGTAGAAAAGGTCCTGTCCACCTCTACTCTAAAAGAAAAAAAACCCACATCAAACTTCCACCAATAATCCTAGCCTAAATTTTGAAAATGGATGGGATTCAAAGCATTTCTGAAGTCCTGAATGGCTGTGATGTGCATTTTCCACCCACTGCCACCTCTAGTGCACTGAGGATCGCAGGTGTCTGATGTATTCCTGTGGGAGTGCTAACTGGGATTAGAAGCCAGGGCACTCACCGTGTTGAAAGTGAAAAGATCTATTCTTTGTGAAATTGCTAGCCACCCATTCTGCAGAGACAAGCCCAGAGAACAGGTTAAAGGAGACCAGAGATAGTTATTATTTTGCATCCTCTAAAAGCTATGCTAAACAGAAAGCAAAGAGCGATGGCTACTCTTCGTGTGCTGAAGGCAGAAGAGGGCGAACAGAAAAACGTGGGGAAAAACAACTGTAATGGAGAAACAACCAAACTTTTGCTAAGTGTAGACATCCCCTTGATGGGCAGGGGGCACTGCTGGGCTTGTAATTGACCTTCCTGTGGCAAAGCTCAGGGAGGGTCGTGCACAGTTAAGCTGTGCATTTCCCGAGGGTCCTGTTTTGTAAAAGTCAGCCCTCTGCCATTGAGTCTTATCCGCCTCTACCCTTCACACCGAGTCTAGTGCCTGAAAATGGAGGGAAAACAATACATGGCTTCTGTATTGATGCCATAATTTATGAATGGGCAACTTATTTTTAGACAGGTTCCTGGGAGGAGGTTTTATACTCTGATTTCAGAATGTAAATGATGGCAAGGAGAGCCAGCGGAGGTGTGAAATGGGCCAAAACTACCGGCCCTCCGGGGTGCTTCTCACTGCTTGCCCTGTCTTGCCGTTCTCCACGACACTCCTGGTATTAATCATCACCAGGACAAAGTCTGCCTTTCCTGCCAGATGGTCTGCTTCAGGAATGCAAGGGTTGGGATTACTTTGTTTATTGCTGCATTGCCCACTACCTCCACAGGGTCCAACACATCACAAATGCCCAATGTATTTCTGTTGAGTGAATACATGAATGAATGCCCTGTGACTTCTTTCCTATTGAAAAGAAGGCAAATTCACTACCAATGATTGCTACACAGGGAAAATATTTGAAATCTGAACTGTGCGATTGAGCCCATTTTCATTGATACTAAATTTCTCCTATGAAGTTCATTTTGGATCAGAAAAAAAAAAAAACTAACAACAATCAGAGTACAAAAAGTGTATGTAGAATTTGTCTTGGTGTTTCTCCTCTCTCTTTACTCACTTCTCTCTGTGTACCGCAATCAGGCCGTTCGGGTCGGTCTACAGCAACTTTGACAGGCTTTGGGAGAGTAAGTAGATGTTGTACTGTCTGTCTACTTACAGTTCCATCAAGGGAGTAGCTGTAAGTCCCCAGAGAATGAGCCTGTATGTTGAAAATGACCTTAATGGGTTTTTGGCCCAAACGTGTTTTCCAGACATGCCTTGGTCTCCTGTTTACTTTGCCAGGTCAATTGGGTGGTGACAGCTGTGTGAATATAGGGAGAGCCCTGTCTAGGCCATGATTTTGCTGGTGGTCCTTAGAAGCTTTTGAAGCCATTTTGTCCTTCATCCTCTTTGCACTCCCAGGGAGATTTCCAAATGGATGCAGCTTGCTACTCACTAGCCATTGCCCCTGGGAGGCTCCACTGCCATCTCACCTACTATCCATTCTCCCACCAGGCAAGGACCTTTTATTTCAGTATCTCGGCTGGAAGCATTTTCATCCCGTAGGAATGATCTCAGGGGAGACACTCAGTTTATCCTGTTCTTTGACTGAAGCTGCCTCGGCCACCTAATCCGCCATCCACGCTGGGCTTTCTGTAATATGCTGGGTTTAAATAAATTATGTTTTCAAAGGTTAAGACTGGATTTCAGCAGTCAACTCTCCTGCTGATGTCTCTCTTATTTTCTCAACCTAAGAAAAAGAGAGAGAGCTGGTAGGTTTATGAAGGAAAGAGATTGTTCCTGCAATCTCAGCTCTGTGAAGATGCTATTAATTCTTTTGCAAAATCTCGAATCCTTCCTTTTCCTTTGTGTTACTGCAGTGGGACAGAGAGGACGCTTTCTGTCTGGTGCTTCTTGTTTGGGAAGTCCATGAGCATAGGCTGGCTGTTGTGCTGTTGTCTCTTTGTCTGTAATGGATAAAAAAACAAAAGAAGATAGAAAATGGTTGAAGGAGGAGAAAGGTGAAAAGAGAGAAAGAGAAATAAGTGACTGTTTCTCCTGAGGTCTGCAATATCAAAGAGGTGACTGTTTGTTGCATTTGCATCCTATGTGGCTTGAAATATTTGTATTGTCTTGGGCGTGATGCTAAGTGGCAAAAAAAAAAAAAAAACCCCAAAAAAACAAAAAAACAAAACAAAACCCTACACACAATAAAAAATAAAAAACAAACATTTCTGAAACATTCAGTTGTGTAGGAATACTATTATTTAAAAACTGCCAAAATATTTCCATAACAGCAACAGGGTATAGAAGAGCAGCCAGGGCCTCCTTGTTTCAGGCCTAGGGGGTAAAGGTGGCATGTCCCAGGGATTGCCAAAAACTTTCTTGGTAACTGTGGTAGGTGCCTGCACTGCTTGGCAGGATGTGCTTCCTTGGCTGGAACATTCCCTCCCATATGTGTGCACGTCACTGGTACCTCCTGAGGATCCTCTGTCTTTGACATAATCTCTGAAGGAAGCAGGCGCTTGCTGTGTGCACTCAAAGGCCAGTGCCCCAGCACATCCGAGACTCCCCACCCTCCTCTCCTATATTCTCTCTCACCCCGACTTCCTGCCATCTGTCTTTTCATGCAAAGAATGAATCTGAAAGAAGTAGGTTCAGGCCAAGTCTTGGAGGGCAACCAGAGTGAGCTGGGTTCTGCGGGTCCATGCTCCTCCAGCCCCGCCCTTCTCTCCTTCAAGAATCCACCTCTCCAGGAATCATGGCTACCTTGCCCCATACCCCCAGCTGCAGTAGGGCTTGAGATGCCTTTTCTGTGCTTCCACAGCATCCTATGATTTTACCTGACTTTAAACTTAGTACACTTCAGGAAATTCCTCTATTTCTTATTCTTCTTCTACATGAGACTGTAATCTCTTCAAGAATAACATGCTTACCTAGAACAGTGGCTGGTAAACAGCTGGTGATTGATAACAGCTTTTGAATTCATAAATGAATGGCATTCTAGTTGTTCACTTTAGAAGTAGGTAGACCTGATAAAAATGAGAAACATGATTGACAGCTGGGATTTTTACAATGTGTGTTACGAAGAGTCCATCTACTTTCCTATCTGGGCTCTGGTCCTTTATAGCAGACTGTGATATCCTTGGCGTGAATCATGTACCATGCATTCTAGTTCAGTCAGAGACTGGCCAATTAAGAGCCCTCAAGGAATATTAAATTCATGTTTACATTAAGAATATAACTATGTATGATAACAAGACTTAAGCTAATTTACTTATTAAATGAAATAAATAAATAACAACAAGTAGGAAAAAATAGAATGTAAAAAGATGATGGGGTCTTCTCTGTACCAAAGAGGTATACTATTTCTATTCTTAGCTGGTCAATAATAGCTTTGCTTTAACCTTTTTAGCTCAGCCCATTCTCAATTAGAATCCATTCCAATCACAAATATGTCTTTATTAAAGTGTTACTCTCTAAAATATTGTGCTCAGTGTAGCATATTCTTAAAAAGCTTTGTAAGTGTGTACAACATTTCCTTCTTCTTTTTCCGGTTATTAGTATGCAGATAGTTCTTGGGAAGCCAACCCTTCCACCAGCCCTGCCCATGAGGGTTGGATGTACTGGGCACAAAGTTAGATCCAGAGATGGCCAGTGATCCAGGCCTAGCCAATGGAAGCAACAAGAAATAGGCAGGGGCCCAGATGTGTCCCATGAGACTGAACTCTGAGACTTATGTGGAACAGTTGGGAAGATTATGCATAGAGATCTCAAGATGGCTCCCCTCTCTTTTTGACTCTTGTCTGATTTTGTTTTCCTTTGTTCTCTGTGGGGTGCTTTTTTGTAGTAACAAAACATGAAGTAACCTTGTTCAGTAACCAACCCCTATTTCCTTGTCTCTAAGTACTTGACTCAGCAATTCAACTTTTTACAGGGGTTGAAATTATTTAAAATTGCAGGCAACTTTAAAGTCAGCAAACCTATTTAGCCACACAATTTTAAAATAAGACTGAACAAACATTTTCACAGGAATTTCGATGCTGCAGGAGAAAGCTAGCATCCTTTTATCAGACACAATGTGTTTTGTTTTCAATGGAGGCCATCTCCTCATCCTCAGGCCTCTCTATCTGGGTTTATTTAAAATTCGAGACTGGGTTAGGTTTCTGTGCTGTTTCCTGCTATTAACCTTTGTCGACCTTGTTGCCTGCCTTAGGGGGAGGTCAAAGTCAAGTTCCAGAAGTAGTCTAGGTAAGTGTGACATTATAGACTCATCTTTCCTGAAGAATGATTTGAAGTCTCAGCCTTTGTGAGCTCCCAGTATGAAACAGAGAGAGACAGTCCCAGGGACAGAAAATGCAGCATCATTATGGTTCTTTGTCCCTTAGTAAAATGGTAAAATGTTGTTCCTTGGGTTAGCTGTGGGCCATTAGTGTGTGGGCAGGTGGGGTTGGGCGCTGGATCACTGGAGGGCTGGGACAGGACTGGGGAAGGGTGGTGCAGCAGCGCTTCCTGCTCAGGTTATTAGGATCCTGTCAGTATCTCCATACCCCAGGGACGAGATTGCCAATTGCTGCAGGGTCTGTTCATAGATATTTTCAGCTAATCTTGGACTTTCATTTGCCAGAAACACTGGAAGATTTGTCTTCACAGATGAGAAAAAATGAAAGGATTCCTTGCAGTAGGAAGACAAAACATAATTGCCACAGGCTATTTCTGGATCCGAGGACTATTTGGGGCTCTGCTGGCAGTCTCAGCATTCAAACTCAGCAAGATACCCTGTTGAGCCCAGGTGATGTGGCCCTGAGAGCTCCTCGATCCCCTAAAACAGCTCTCAGCCAAGCAGAATGGCAGCCGAAGATCGGGGTTTGCCTGATCTGCATCACATCATTATGGAAGTAAGAGCTATTCCGTTCATGATGGAAACCTCTTCCCCACCTTTGCCCAGGTGGCAATGACTCTCTGAAATGCTGCTCCCTAAATACCGTCAGGGCTTTCCTGTGCCTGACTGGGACCATGTAAGCAGCGCTGCTTCCTCCAAGACACATGGCCCATTGTCTCCTATTTCTTTGTGATCATGAGAAGATAATGCAGAGAAATGCATTTCTATTGAAAGGCCATATTGTACTACTAAAGTTTCACCAGGCAAAGGCTTGGCCCGGCTTCTGGCATTTGCAGAGGATTTGAGGATTAGTGGTAAAATGTAGTGTGCAGAAAAGAAAAGCAACTAAAAGAGCTTCATCTCTGAAAGACAGCGTGTTAAAAGTGTTCACTTGTCTTTTTGACAGTAGAAAAAAAAATCAAACTTAACTTTTCATTCTCACTTCCATTTTCCTCCAAAAGTCAGCCAATAGGTGGGGTCTGCTAAAGCACAAAGTACAATAGAAAGATCAGCTCTCACGGTCAGACGTGTTAGGGTCAAGCCCACTTCAGGATGACTGGCAGAATCACGGCATTCTGCTGGGTTTCCAGAAATCCTCCTGCTGGTCAGGGTTGCAGGGACCAGGGACCATTTCCACACCCTTAAACTACAAGTGTCTTTTCTCTACTCCCTCTGTCTTCAATGACTCCTGACCTCAGTTTCTCTTTATAGCATATCCGTGTTTTGAAAATAACTATTCAATTTTAGACCCTGTCATGAGCATCATGGAAACATTTTACTACTCCTCAATCCTTCTGTTTTAGCTCAAGTAGTCCGTAAAATATGCTGTAAGTATTCTATTGCTTATTCCACTCCGGTTTTTTACTCTTGTTTTTTTTAAGAAATCATGTTTCATATTTTAAAAGATACAGAAGGGAATACAGTGGAATATCTGTGTCTTTCTTCCATGCCTATGCCCCAGCCAACCAGTTCCCCGCTCCCAAGATGATCAATGTCATTCGTTCTCAGTATCCTTCCAAAATCTTATATGCATATACAAGCCAATATTCTCTCTAGCTCTCTGTCTGTCTCTTCCTCTTACATAAATGATAGCATACAATACACTCAGCTCTGCATCTTGCCCTTTTACCTACCAACATTTCTTGAAGATCATTCCATATCAGCATATAAAGGCTTCTTCCCTCTATTTTACATATTCCTTTGATTGCTTCTGCATCCATTCCATTCTTCTGTTTCTCTGAAATCCTTTCAAGTTCTGACTTCAGTGCAACTTCTCTTAGGAAGCCATCCCTAGTCATTCCAAACTCCTAGTGATCCCTCCCAGTCCTGAGCTGTAGACTGTTGTTTGTTTTCTGAACTACTCATTTCCTGTATTGCTAGCTGTCTTTAATGTTCTTGAGTTGTATCTTTCCATATAGACTGATGTCTTCAAGGACAGGGATCATGTCTTATCCTGCTTTGTAGCTCCTATCACACTACATCATCTAACAGAAGCCTTTTCCTTAGTAGGGATGCAGTTAGTTTGTTGATTTGGTGGACAGCTCAGGGAACAAAATTTGCCAACTCTCTGCCTTTTCAGAGAGTCTGTGTCAGGGACCAGCTTTGTTTGGATTGACCCTGAATGATCTCTCTAGCCACAAGAAGCCTTCTTAAGCATCTCTGGAAATGCAGACAAATGTGGCTTGTCCTGAGCAAGGCACAAAGGACAGCATTCCCATCCCTGTTTGCTTTCAATGGTTAGTTGCTCTTTTCACTTTTTCCTCCAAAAGTCAGCCAATAGGTGGGGTCTGCCAAAGCACAAAGTACAATAGAAAGATCAGCTCTTGGGGTCAGATGTGTTAGGATCAAGCCCACTTCAGGATGACGGGCAGAATCACAGCATTCTCCTGGGTTTCCAGAAATCCTACCACTGGTCAGGGTTGCAGGGACCAGGGAAAGAAAGGACATCACACTTTGCCAACTTTGTCACCTGCCCTCCTTCCTTGTGACATTTGCCAGATTGTCTGGGACCAGCTGTGTGAGTTGCATCTGTCACAGGGATGGGGGAGCTGTGAGGCTTTTCCACCCTCTGGTCAGCTTCTCTCTGGGGACTTTCTCCACCATGAGATTGTCCCTAGATTAAGCAAATAATTTCAGATCAGTCTAATTAATTCTAATAGACTCATTAGTGCAGTCTTAGAGCTCATTCTCAAGGGAGTGATGGTCAAAAACTGTGAAGAGTGTTTTCTTTTGTGAGAAAATCATGTTGTTTTATTTCAAGTTGGGATTTCAAACTTGACTTCTGGGATTAAAAAAATAATAATCTCCAGTTTGGTGGAGTTCCATTAGCTTCAGTCCAGATCCATAGAGTCAACCTCCCCTGATGATGGTTTCCCCTTGAAAATGGAAGTCTTTGCCATTGTTCTGGGATTGCAGGGAAGGTAGAATAAATCAGGTCTCAACTTTAAGCGGCTTATTGCAGTGTAATTTGGGAAGACTAAATGTAAACAAATAAAATGATGACTACTGTAAGGCAATGCCGTCTAAGTGTCAGAGACTGTAAGGATTTTAATTGTTTAGAGGTGGCAGAGATTATTGTGAACTTAGTTGGTTCCAGAAAAGTTTCAAATTTGAAAGACTCTTTAAGGATGAGCAGAATTTTATAAGAGACAAAGAAAGGTGAGAGGTATTTAAGGTATAGAAGAGAGCATGTGCCAGGTAGGATCTATAAAAACCTGGGGGTTTTTCATAAAATAGTCGGAGGAGCACTTGAGGAGAACTTCTGTGTTGGAGATGAGGGCATTGCAGGCTTAGAAAGCCAATTGGGTCAGACCGAGGAGTCTGAAGGTCAAGTTTAGAGATGAGGATTCTTCCTGAAAGCAATGAGAACTCCTCAAGGCCTTGTGAAGAGAAAACAATTGGAGCAATTGTTTAGAAAAAACAAATAGGTGATAACATATGGCATGAATTGAAGTGGGCTGAGGCTGGAGTAGGGTGAAACTGGAGCAAAAACGAATGAGCCAAGAAGCTTTTGTATGACAGCAACATGTCATCATGTGTGAACTTCACAGAATGCACTTATACACACCTAGGTGGTACAGCCTACTACACACCTCAGCTGTATGGTAGAGCCTACTGCTCCTAGGGTACACAGCTGCACAGCATGTCACTGTGCTGACACTGTAGGCAACTGGAACACAGTGCTAAGGATTTGTGTCTCCACACATAGAAAAGGTACAGTAAAAAATACCATATTATAATATTATGAGACCACTATCATATATGTGGTCCATCATTGGCTGAGCTATCATTATGTGGAGCATAAATGTAGCTATTTCGTGTCATGTGTTAGAAAGGGGGTATAAAGATACAAGTATTTCTGAGAGAAGTAACACTTATCTAGTCATTCATACCCTAGAGTGAATGAGCAGATCTGATTCTCTATTGGGAGAGAATGTGCAGCCTAAGCCAACCCCAGCTCCTCAGGGCAGGGTAGGCCCACCAGTCTCTGGGGCAGCAGCCACAGCCTTCAGTTCCCGGGTGACTATCCTACCATTTTTCCCTGTGGAATGGTGCTTATACTTCACAATGAATATTCCTGATTATCAATAATTGTTGTTTTTTTCCATAATATTCTCTACCCTCACCTGCAGGGCAGAGCTGCTGAACATATTATACTGCTTACCTATCCTTTTCACCTCAACCCAAATGGAGAGGCTGTAGATGATTTCACAAGGTAGAGAAAGGGGCTGGGGGAGAAATGAACAGAGTGTTTGTGAAGTGAGCTCTTGAACGCTTGTCAAAAAGCCTTTTTCTCTCAGCTATCCCAAAGCAACCTATTATCTCTTGGGGCCAAGGTGCCTGCAAGGGCTCTCAGTCAAACACAATTTGTATTCTAATCCCATTTGCTTAGGACATTTTCCCTAGGGCTTCACTGTCACTTTTAAATCTGGTTCTGAGAGCTCATCAGAGTCAGTCATGTGGACCTGACACCCTTCCTGCAGCCAATGCTACCCTTGGCTAAATCCTAGAAGACTTGGGAGGCTCTGCTCGTGCCTCCTGGCTGCCGCAGCAGTCACAGTCTCCCTGGGCCATTCCAGGAAGGTCTGAGTGTGTTGGGAACCAGAAAGAGTTGCTGTTATGACTTTGACAGTCTCATAGCATCTGTCTCCGCTGCCTGTCCCAGCACCCTTTCTTCACCTATAGGAAAAGAGCCACGTTTGAGCACCTGCCTTTGCAGGTAGGGGTCTGAGAGCCATTGGCAAGCACAGTGCTGTGCTTTGACCCTGCCATGGGACCCTGGAGAGGTGGCAGCAAGCATCCTGGAAACCGTGCCATTGCCGTCAATGAAAGGCAAGGAAAAACCCCTTAAATTCTGTCACTTGTTTTAAAACTTCTACTTCATTTCAAACCACAACACTAAAATTTGCAGCCAGCCCTTATCACCTAAGGTGTCTTATTTTGAGAGCATTGCCAGGTACTAGGAGTCTTACATGATGTGTTGTTTGCCATCCCTACTGTAGAGATGACAAAATTGCCAAGGTCCCAGAGGTAGTAAGTGGCCAAGGAGGAGAAGGCTCAGATCTCCTATTATACAAATGATCTATTGTGATATAAACAAAGCTGCCATTCTTTCCCCTCCACCACACTGCTTTCCAAGGTCCCAACAGCAGAATGAGTGTTGTCTTTTTTTCAATTTGGAGTGTGAGGGAATTCATTGAACAATTGGCCAAAGAAGTTGGGCACCCTGAATTGGTAGTGTCACAGAAGAAGGCTGGGGAGTCAGAGACTGTGGCTTATTCACCAGTTCTGCCATTCAGGACATATGGGACCAGGCTTATATCTCAGTTTGGTGAAATGAGAATGGCACCACTTGATGAGCCATCTGAAGCACCTGCCATGGAGTGAGGGAGGTACTCAATAATTCTTACTTCCCTCTCTGGCCATCCTTCTTTATTTTGGGGAGATTCTCTTCCAGTCTTTAAAAATATTATTAATACAGTGTTTGGGCCATTGTAGACATGCAATACCTAACTGCCAAAATGATAAATAACTATAAGTATACAAACACATGCAATTTATTTTCATTTGACTTGCTTGAGGACTTTTTTGAGATTTTAGTGACATGCTCAGAGGACTGAGAATGCAGACAGAGGTGGGAAGTGATCTGTAAAACCAAGTAGGGACAGCTCTAAGGGTGCCTAGGAACCCCACGACAACTTCCATCCATATCGAATCCTGTTGTATTTTGCACTTGAAAGAGAAGAGCAGGGATGAAAACTATCAGCTCTCTAAGGACAGAGGACTTCTGTGCATTTTGCCCAGCATTGGGCCTGGCAGTGTGCTTGTAGGAAGCCACCATCTTAGGGGTGCACTGGGAATGCCCCTTGAATGTCCCCAGTGTTCTCAAACTTCATCAGGAGAGCAGTGGGTTAATTCGTGGTTCACAGATGTTCAACTGCATAACAGATGCAAAAAGCAACAGCTTTCTTAAATGAACTTTTTTGGGGAAGAAAAAATAACAGTAGTTAACTTTTTTGGAACACCAAACTAAATATAAATATCTGTTTAAAAAAACAAAACAGAACTCTACCCGAGGATATGCCAGAAGTCTTTAAAGCAGTAGGTTTCCATTTTCTTCCATTGGCTACATGAGATGAGACATTCCTTTGGGAGCTTTGATACCTCCTGTCTTGTCGGTTAGACATTAGCTAGGGACACTGCCTTCTTCTTTCTTCCTCTTCACTTCCACCTTCTTGTCACTCAAGTTACTAAATCCGAAGTATTAGTATATTATCATTGAAATTTATCTAAATTTACATTAATATGAAGAAATGTATTTTTTGTACATTCTCTAAACTGAGAAAAAAGATGTGGCTGGTATTTGACTATACAGGAGAGTTTAAAACTTTTTGGCTTGGTAGCGAATGTTCGCATAGTTTAATCCCAAATTGTCTTGTTGGGTTTATTTTCTACCCTTCTGTAGAATGGCCTTTTGCTTCAGCAAAACTGGTTTCCTGGCCTCCTGAACCTGTGCTTCCACTGGCCATCTCCTTAAGAATTCTACCCATTTGCTAAGGTCACGGTTCCGGTTCTACTTCTTCCAGAAGAGATCACCATAACAACAATGAGTTTGCCTTCCTCCAATCCAAATCGCTTGTTCTCTGTACCCATTACTTAGCCACTTATCCAGAGTAATCTTTTGATTTTCATTTTGTTCTTGGATTATACTGTTAAGTGTTCAAGTGTTTGTCTTATCTTCTAGCAGACTTCTCTCTGGAAATCTTTGTCTCATGCTCCTTCCCAGCAGTGCACAAAACTTAAAATTTTCCACATCAAAAAGTGTACATTACACACTTCTTGATCCTCTATAGAGGCGCCATTGTTGATAGGTGAAGAGGGAGGGGCGGGATTGCCATGTGGTTTCTCTGAGATGTAGTGATCCATACAGCCAAATATGTAATGTTATGATTCAGACACTCCAAGTTTGAAGCCAAACCTGGTGATTTATCTCAACAGACATTTTATTTTGTAAGGCATTGTAGCTAAACAAATGCATAAAACATATTTTTAATCTTTAATCTTTAGAAACATTTATGCTTGAACTCAGGATATAGATGTATGCATTCATAACCAAAATGTAAGACAAAAAGTGACTATGACAATATGATAACTGCCATTTGTTGGCTACATATTTTGCATGGATTGCCTCCTTCGTCCTCCCAGTGTCCCTTTACGGTGGACGATCCGCATTTCATAGTTGAGGTAACTTTGAGAGGATACATTGTCTGCCCAAGTTCAGCTAACGAGTGGAGGAACTGGGAGTTGAGCTTCTGTCTGATTCCAGAGCCCAAATTTAACCACCAAATATACCCCTTCTTGGCTATTCCACCATGAAACCTATGATATTATAAAATATATGTGCTTATTGACTTAGGACAATGTGAACTCCACAAAGGCAGGAGGTGTATTGTCATAACCCCAGATTCTAGCACAGTGCTTAGCGTGCAGCTGATGCTCAGATACTCGGAAAGTTGGACAAATGAACTAAAACTCATCTACACACATAGTGATAGACAGAATAATGCCCATTCCAGCACCCCAAAATGTCCTAATCCCTGGGACCTGTGAACTGTCTTACATGACAAAAGGAACATTGCTAATGTAAGTCAGTTAAAAATCTCGAGATAGGGAGATTACTCTAGATCGCTTGGGTATGCACAAGGTAAGGAGGAGGGTTATGGGGTCAGAGTCACCAGGAGGACCTGTGAACAGAAGCAGAGTTTGCAGTGATGTGAAGAAGGGGCCAGAGGTCTAAGAATGCAGGCAGTGTCTGGAAGTCAGAAGAGGCAAGAAAACAGATTTTCTCTTGAAGCCTTCAGAAGGAATTAAGTTCTGCTGACACTTTGATTGTAAACTCCTGTTCTCCTGAACCATAAAAGAAAACATCTGTCTTGTTTGAAACCACCAGGTTTGTGGGGATTGGCACAGCAACCATAGGTAATGAATAGACATACCATGCTCACTCTAGTGTCCCAGCCTTTACTGTGTCTAGCCCCTCACGCTCATGTCACTGTCAAACCGCAGCCACTGCTCAGAGCTGCAGTACCCGAGTCTAAGGGCCTTGAGATCAAGGCCTGCCTTACCCTCTACCTCATTTCCATCATTCAATCAAATGACAGGTCCTGAATATCTCTCAGACCCAGCAGCCTCCGCTCTTGTACAACCATCTTAGGTTACGTCACTGTTACCTCTCACTTAGGTTTCTGAAAGCATGCTAACAGATCTCCCCCTCCTCTGTGTTCCTGGTAACTTTTCTCCATTTGTGTCCACCTCAGCCACACAGCCCTCATCTCAGTTTCTCACACACCTCATGCTTACTCTTTCTTGCCTTGGGCCTTTCTTCTCACAGGATGCCACTCTGGATGTTAATACCTTGATGTGTTCCTCCTCCATTTCCAAAGATTCTGATCCTTCCTCATACTTCAGGTTTCAGCTGAAGGGCAGCATTCCAGAAAGCCTTCCACATCCAATGAGGGTCTCCTGCCACGTGGCCCCAGAGTGTCCCACATTTCTCTTCTCAAACCCATCATATTTTCTTATAATTCACTATTTCTTGCCTATTTTTTCTTGTTTGACTGAAAGCTCTATTTTGCTTGCCATTGTATCCTAGGGACAAAAACATTGCCTGAGGAGTAGCTGTGAAAAGAAAGAATGAATAAATGAATAAGCGAGTGGATGTGGACTGACTTGAAGACAATGATTACAAAATGGCAAGGGCTTTGGGTGGTTGCATTTGAATACTTTAAATGTTGGAGTTTTGCTTTATGAATAATAGAGAACATTTTCAGGTGTTAAAGAATGTGGAGGACATAATTAAGTTGATGACTGAGGAAAATGAAGTGACAGCTTGTGTGCAGGTGTGCAGGATGGATTGGAGTTGGAGTCCCTCTTAGAAGGTGATCTATATTCCCAACAGATAAATATGGAACTCTGCACCAAGATGTTGATAGCATAAATGGGACCAGTGGATAGATATGAGCTCTGGGAAAAAAAGAATTAATAGAACACAAAGATATGTTGAATGTGGAGATGCCGATGAAGATGTGGCCCGGGTCAGTTGCCAACCATCACCCCGCTTTGTTGAAGATCTATTTCAGTGTTTTGAGTCCTCTTGAATCTTTTCATGTAATTTGCATAATTTTAAGAGTTAGCATTGTATTTGATCATTTAATTTTTTAAAACTTTTTTTGGAGAACCAAGGTCTAAACTACTTCTTGGACCAATTACTCCATTAGCTAAATTCGAAGTACCCAGTTGCGCGCATTCCAGGTGTCGGTATAGCTGAATTGAATGAAGATGTTTATTGAGAGAGCTAGAACGGCATAGACACGGTCTTCCCCTCCAGAGATAGCATCTATAAGGCTTTATTTTAAAATTTAGTTAATTAAAAGGTATTTTTATATTAATATTTGGTGTTGTGAGGTGGAGCTCTTACACTGTTGGTAAGAGTATAAATAGGATATCCTTTCAGGAGGGCAGTGTGTATCAAAAGCCCTTAAAATAATGTTGTTATTGTCTTTTTAAAATAACCGTTTTTAATTGTGGTAAAGTGTAAATAACAAAATTTACCATTGTAAGCATTTTTAAGTGTACACTTCTGTGGCATCAAGTACAAATCATGATGCAACCATCACAATAATCCATCTCCAAAACTTTTATTATCTTCCCAAACTGAAACTCTGTACCCATTAAACAGTCATTTTCCAATTCCCTCTCTGACCTTTCCCTGGTGACTATCATTCCACTTTTTACCTCTTCATTTATTTTCTTTCTATTTTTTTGTTTTTTTAACTGTATATTCAAAACTTAGGTTTTTTTGATTTTTTTTTTTTTTTTTTTTTTTGAGCCTGATGTCATGAACTCATACAGTGCTTGCCTTTCGTGGCTGGCTTATTTTACTTAGACAGTGCCTTAACGTTTTATCCAGGCTGTGGCTTGTGTCATAATTTTCTTCCTTTTTAAGGATGGACAATATCTCATTGTGTGTACATATCACATTTTGTTTATCCACTTATTCATCAGCGGACACCTGAGTTGCTTCCACCTTTTGGCTATTGTAATGAAGGCTATTATAAACATGGCCACATAAATATCTGTTCATTTTCTTGCTCTTAGTTCTTTCAGATATATACACAGAAGTGAAATTCCTGGACCACATGTCAATTTTATGCTTAATTTTTTGAGGAATCACCATAGTGTTTTCCACAGTGGATGCACCATTGTACATTTTTACCAGCAATGCTATGAGGATTTCAATTTTTCTACATTCTCCCCACCACTTTTTATTCTCTGATATTTTAATAATATCCATATTAAAGGGCATGAAGAGATATCCTATTGTGGTTTTGATTTGCATTTCTCCAATAGTTAGCATGTTGAGCATCTTTTCACATGCTTATTGCCATTCGTACATCTTTGGAAAAATATCTATTAAAGTCCTTTGCACATTTTTAAATTGGGTTTTTGGTTTTTATTGTAGAGATGTAGTAGTTCTTTCTATATTCTGAATATTATCCATTATCAGATATATAATATGCAATTTAGTTTTTACTCCATAGGTTGCAGTTTCACTCTGATGATACTGGTCTTTGATGCATAAATGTTTTTAATTCTGATGAAGTCCAATTTATCTACTGTTTTTGTTGTCTGTGTTTTTGGTTTCATATCGAAAAAATTATTGCCAAATCCAATGTCATGAAAATTTGTCTTCATGTTTTCCTCTAAGATTTTTATAGTTTTAGCTTTTACACTTACGTCTTTGGTCCATACTGAGTTGATTACCTTTTAATAATTTATAATTTATTTTATTTTTTGCAGCCATTACTGAATCTGGGAGAGTTCATTTTTGTATATGGGCTAAATTAAGGGTTGAATTTCATATTTTGCATATGAATATCTAGTTTTCTCAAACTTTTTATTGAAAAGACTATATTTTCTTCATTAAATGGTCATGACACTCTTGTTTAAAATTATTTGACAATATATTTTACGGTTTGTTTCTTGGCTCTTTGTTCTACTCCGTTGGTTTATACATCTGTCATTATGCCTATTCCACAGTTGAGGCTACCAAAGCTTTATAGTAAGTTTTGATATCAGGAAATGTGAGACCTACACCTTTGTTTTTCTTCATCATTATTGTATTGACTATTGGGGTTTCTTGAGTTTTCATATGACTTTTAGAATAAATTTTTCTATTCTTACAAAAATATCACTGGGTTGTGGTAGAGATTGTACTGAATCTTTAGACTGCTCTGGGTAGTGTTGACAACTTTAAAGCTTTCAATCCATGAACATGGGTTGTCTTTCCATTTATTTCTATTTTCTTAAAATTTTTCAGGAAGATTTTGTAGTTTTCACTGTATAAGTTTTTTGCTTCCTTGGTTTTACTAATTTTACTCTTGGTTTTACTGATTTTCTCCATTGTCTTTAATAGTTAAGTTTATTCTTAAGTATTTTATGTTTTTGATGCTATTGCAAGTGGAATTGTTCTTTAATTTCCTTTTTGAATTGTTCACTATTAGTATATAGAACAGCAACCACCAATTTTTGCATGTTGATTTTGTACGTTGCGACTTTGCTGAATTGATTTATTAATTCTAACAGTGTTTTGTGTGTGGGTACATATGTGTGACATTTAGAGTTTTTTACATATAAGATGGTGTCATCGACAACCAAAGATAATTTTACTTCTTCCATTAGAATTTCGGTGACTTATTTCTTTTTCTTCTCTAATTGCTCTGGCTTTTACTTCTAGTACTATTTTGAACACAAGTGGTGAAAGTAGGAATCCTTGTCTTGTTATTGAGCCTAAAAAAAGAAGTTCAGTTTTTCACCATTATGTATAATTTTAGCTGTGGGTTTCTCATAGATGGCTCTTACTGAGTTAGATTTTTTTCTAGTTTGTTGAGTGTTTTCATCATGAAATAATGCTAAATTTTGTCAAATGCTTTTTCTGACTCAAATGAAATGATCATGTGTTTTTTTCCCTCGTTCATTCCATGAATTGTGATTTATTAGATTGACTGACTTTCTTCTCAATGTATAAAACCACCTTTGCATTTAAGGAATAAATCTCATTTTGTCACAGTGTATAACCCTTTTAATATGCTGTTGAATCCTATTTGCTAGTATTTTCTAGAGAATTAGGAAGCATTCCTTCCTCTTCAATTTTTTGGAACGGTTTAAGGTGTTAATTCTTTAAGTGTTTGATGTAATTCACCAGTGAAAACATCTGTTCCTAGTTTTTTATTTGTCGTGAGTTTTTTGATTACCAATTCAATCTCCTTATTAGTTATAGGTCTATTCAAATTTTTTATTTCTTCGTGATTCAGTCCTGGTAAGGTGTGTGTTTCTAGGAATTTGTTCATTTCATTTGGTAATCCAATTTCTTAGTGTACAATCGTTTATAGTACTCCTTATAATCTTTTCTATTTCTGTCAAATTGACAATAATATTCCATGCTGATTTTTTTGTCTTCTTGCTCCTTTTTAGTCAACCTAGCTAAAAGTTTGTCAATGTTGCTAATGTTTTTTAAAAACCAACTCTTTATTTTACTGATTTTCTCTATTGTCTTTTTAAAAATTTGTATTTGTCTTTAATCTTTATTAATTCCTTCCTTCTGCTAGTTTTGGACTTACTCTTTTTTCCTTAGTTTCCAAAAATATAAAGTTAGGCTATTGATTTGAGACCTTTTGTCTTAATAAATGTGAGCTTTTACAGCCATAAATTTTCCTCTTAGCTCTGCTTTTCCTACATCTCATAAGTTTTGGTATGACAGGTATGTCATGATTTATTTTTGTTTTTCTCAAGATATTTTATAATTTTCCTTGTGATTTCTTTTTTGGTTGTTTAAAGGTATGTTGATGAACTTCAATATATTTGTGTGTTTTCCAGTTTTCCTTCTGTTGTTAATTTCTCGTCATTCCATTGTGATAAGAACAGACAATTTGTATTATGCCAATTCTTTTACAATGTATTAAGACTTTTTCTGTTGCCTAATGCATGAGTTATCATGAAGAGTGCACCAAGTGCACTGGAGAAAATGTATATTCTGTTGTTGCTGGGTGAAGTGTTGAGTACATGTGTGTCAGGTCCAGTTGGTTATAATGTTGCTCAATTTCTCTGTATTCATATTTGATCTTCTGTCTGGTTGTTCTATCCATTACTGAAAGTGAAGTATTAAAGTTTCCTATATTTTAGAGTTATCTATTTCTCCTTCCAATTCTTTCATGTTTACATCTTATAGTTGGGAGCTCTGATGTTTGATGCATATATGCTTATAGTTGTTGGCAAATTAACCCTTTTATCATTATATAATAATCATTCTTTGTCTCTTGTAACAGTTTTTGACTTAAAGATTACTTTGTCTAATATTAGTTGGCCGTTTTTGCTCTGGTCACTTTTGTTTTGGTTACTATTTGCATAGAATACCTTTTCCCATATTTTCACTTTCAACTTATAGATGATATTAAATCTAATGTGAGTCTCTTATATATAGGATATGCTTGGATTCTTTCTTTCAATCCATTCTGTCAATCCATGTCTTTTGATTGGAGAGTTTAAGCCACTTACATAAAGTAACTACTAATAAGGACACTTTTTGACATTTTGTTGTTTTTTGCTGTATGTCTTAGAGCCTTTTGTGTCCCTCATTTTTTGCATGACTGTTTTCCATTTTGTTTACTTGATTTTTTATAGTAACATATTTTGAATTTCTTCTCATTTCCTTTTGTGTATATTCTATAAATATTTTCTTTGTGGTTACTATGGGGATTATATATAACATTCTAAAGTTATGACAATCTTTGTTAAATTGATGCCAATGTAACTTTAGTCACATACAAAAACTCTGCTTCCTTACAGCTCCTCCTCCCCAAACACTTTATGTTGCCAAGGTCACAAACTACATCTTTATACATTATGTTCCCATTAACATAGACTTATAATTCTTTTTGCTTTTGGCTTTTACTTAGTATATAACAATTAAAAGTGGAGTTACAGGCCAAAATTTCTGTTAATGTATTTATGTTTACTGGAGAACTTTATATATATATATGTGTATATGTGTGTGTATATATATGCACACACATGTGTGTATATATGTGTGTATATATATGCACACACATATGTGTATATATATACACACGCATATGTGTATATATGTGTATATATATACACACGCATATGTGTATATATGTGTATATATATACACACGCATATGTGTATATATGTGTATATATATACACACGCATATGTGTATATATGTGTATATATATACACACGCATATGTGTATATATGTGTATATATATACACACGCATATGTGTATATATGTGTATATATATACACATATATGTATATGTATATATATATTTTTTCTCAAGATGGAGTCTTGCTCTGTTGCCCAGACTGGAGTGCAATGGTACGATCTTGGCTCACTGCAACCTCTGCCTCCTGGGTTCAAGCGATTCCACTGCCTCAGCTTCCCAAGTAGCTGGGATTACAGGTGCATGTCACCACGCCCAGCTAATTTTTTGTACTTTTAGTAGAGACAGGGTTTCACCATGTTGGCCAGGCTGGTCTTGAACTCCTGACCTCATGACCCACTTGCCTAGGCCTCCCAAAGTGTTGAGATTACAGGCGTGAGCCACCAGACCTGGCTAAAGAACATCGTATTTTGACAGAGTTTTGAGTGTTGTTTCTTTCAACTTAAAGGATACTCGTTAGCGTTTCTTCTGGAACAAGTCTATTAGTAATGAACTACGTCCGCTCTTAGTTATCTGTGAATGTCATAATTTGTTTCCCGTTTTTGAATAACAGTTTTGCTATGTAGAGAATTATAATACAGAGTGAGACCATATAAAATATACATATATGAAATACAGAGTGAGACCATATATATATATGGTGTCTTAAAGCATATATATGCTTTAAGACAAATATAACATTAAAAAAACATAAAAACATAAAAAAAAAAGAGGCCATAAATATATGGTCTCATTCTGTTGCCCATACTGGAATGCAGTGGCATGATCACTGCTCACTGCAGCCTTGACCTCCCAGGCTCAAGTGATCCTCCCTCCTCAGCCTCCCAAGTAGTTGGGACTACAGGTATTCACCACCATGCCCAGTTAATTTTTAAATTTTTTATTTTTTGCAGAGATGGAGTCTCACTATGCTGCCTAGGCTAGTCTTGAACTCCTGGACTTATGTGATCTTCTGCCTTGGCCTCCCAAAGTGCTAGAATTACGGTGATAAGCCACTGTACCCAACCTAGATTCTCGACTGATGCTTTAAGAAAACGTTTAGCATCTTAAATATATCATCTAATTTTCTCTGGCCTGTAAGTTTTTTTGCTGAGAAATCCACTTATAGTCTGTCCCGGATCACTTGTACCTGACACATCACTTTCCTTTTGCTCTGTTCAAGATTCTCTTTGTCTGTGTCAACAGGTTGGTAATAATGTGTCTTGGGGTGGGTCTCTTTGGGTTGGTTAATCCTACTTAGACTTCTTGTATTTGCGTGTCCGTATTTATCTTCACATTTGTGAAGCTTTTGTCCATTATTTCTTCAAATAACCTCACTGCCCTTTTCTCTCTTTCCTCCTCCTGGGACTCTGATAGTACATATTTTGTCCACTTGATGCAGCAAGAGTTAATTTTTTAATAGTTTTTCCTTTTGCTCTTAAGAATTGATGATTTCAAATGACCTGTCCTGAAGTTCAGTGAATTTTTTTTTTTTTTGTCTGATTGGGACAGCCATGCTCCAGAATTTCTATTTGTTTCTTTTAAAGTATAATTTTTGTCTCTTTGTTGATATTATTATTTTGTTCATATATCTTTTTCTCAATTTGTTTTAGTTCTTTGTCCACATTTTCCTTTAGCTTTTTGAGCATATGTAAGACAATTGTTTAAGAAGTCTTTTTCCTGGCCAGTCTGATACCTACTTTTCTTCAGGGATGATTTGTGGAAATTATTTTGTTCCTTTTATTGGGCCAGGAAATTATTTTGTTCCTTTTATTTTGCCATATTTTGCCATTTTTTTTTATGTCTTGTGATTGTTTATTGAAAATTGGGCATTGAAAACACATCAACCTTTCCAATCTTGGCAAGCTGACATGGAGGAGCTTCACTAATTAGGGGGGCTTTCAGCCTCGGGATCAGCCTGAAGTGAGGCTTAAGATATTCTGAGGTCTTTTAAAGGCATATTTCGTGGTTGGGCCTGTGTGAGATTTAAAAATAAAATCTTCCCTCTCCACAAAAATAGCTGCTTTAAAATGTCCTAATTTGCCAAAGAGTCTCACCCCAGGTTCTCCTTGGCAAATTAGATGTTCTATCATATTTCTCTGTTAAAAATCATTTGCCCCCAAATGTCTATGGGTCTATAGTACCCCTTAACATTTTACACACCACAGTACCTGCCACTGCCTTCCATGTTTTCCACCAGCCTGATTTACAAACAATGTTTTTATTTTCTGTCTGAGCTCCAAGTCAGACAAGACAGCAAACCATCCTGTGGAAAGCCCACAGACAAGTTAGAACATTGCGAATATGTTGTACTCTTCTCCTCCTAGCTCCAGGGAGGAAACTAGGAATTAGGACATTTTCTCCCAACTACACCACAGTGGAAGGGGTGAGGTGGGGTGAGTAAAAACACCACAAAATTTCCCACCGTTTGACGGTGGCTTTTTTTCAGTGGGAATTCACATGGTGGCCGTAGATCTTTGACTAGTTTTCGGAGCTCATATAAAGTCATTTTGGTACATCTGCAGATATTTTATTTCAGGTTTCAGTGGGGAAACAAGGGTGCAGACCTTCCTAGCCTGCCGCCTTGCTGACTTTACTCCTGTTCAGCATTTTTACATAGTACCTGGCAAAAGGAAGGCATTGATATTATGATGTTTTCTAATTATGTGCACATTCTCAACTTTTTCCTGAAGGTAATAAGAAGGATAAGCAGCACTGGGAACAAACTGGAGAACTGTTTTAAATGACTGCACAGAGAGGAGATGGGGTTTGTGACACCCCTTAAATTGCACTATGCACATGGCTACTTAAAATCTTTGGTAGCCTTTGATTTTTCTAACTGAGAGCATTCATTAGACGCAAAAAGAACCCCCAAACTGCCTCTAGTATGTAACTCAGAAGTAGAATATGTGGGAATCATAAAATTAAAAATGGAGCTTATAAAAACTAGTTAACCTCTGCAAAGAAGGCTAGGTTTAAATAAAGAATAAAAGAATTAACACTATTTTTGGTGTTTTCTGTTCTAAGAAGACTAATTGCATGTCCAGGGTAGTCTGGTAGCAATTTGAGACATGGTGTTTTAAGATCTGCATTGTTTTAAATCTATGAAAAATCAGTAGTTAACTTTCCTCAACTCTTTGTGGGAGAAGAGTGATATTCGGGTTGGTGAAGGATGCAAGACAATGAACTTGGAGCTTCGATTACTGAGCTCTGGGTTTAGGGTTGTGTAAGCTAAGCCACAGAAAAACATATTGTTGGTTAGTGGGACAAACCTCCAAAGGTGAAAATCAATAATCCAGATGGGAAAAAAAAGGTGAATCCCACATACTGGTTTTCCCTCTCTCTCTAAATAAGTGATGAGAAAAACTGGGGACTCTTAAAGGCCAGTCTTTCTTTTTATCCAACTCTGGACCACTCTGTCTCTTTTTTATAGTATCAAGAAAGGAAATGTTGGTAAGTGATGCATCCTTTCCATCATGATGCATTTTTCTCAGCCCAGTAAAGATAAATGAATGTTTGACCTTATTCTTAAAGTCCTCCAAAGACATCGTGATATAGCTTCCCTCAAAAACTCTTTTATGATATTTATAGTCAGAATACTAATAATTTGCTTATTTCCCCTTTCTAGACTCTGTTTTTCTTTTATTCTATTCTCTGGAATTATTAATAATGGTTGATCAGCATCTTATTTAAGACAAGTTGCATAGATTAGAAAATACTTGAATTCTACCCCAGTCTTCTATTCTTCCAGCTACATAGTTCCAAAACTCTTCACCCTTTTATAGCACAGAATCAATGCTCAATAAATATTGATCCTATTTTCCAATATTCTAAGCACTTCGGACGGGGGGAAAAACTATAGATCATGCCTGTGTTTAACTATATTTATTTTGTTGCTAATCTATGGCTTTGAACTCCTTCAGGGCAGAAAGAAGTCTCACAAACAGCAGCAAAGAATAGTGACAGACTGGTCTTTAATATCCTCCTATTGCTGGACCTATCATCTGGTTAACTCTACATTTTTAGTCATTCAGATCTGAGACATAGTATCAACCAATAGTTTTATATGAATTTTTAGAACTCAGATTTCAGAACTCTCAGACAATTCGGTTCAAAACAAAAATGAAACTTGATTTCCACAGAACTATCATGACCCTAGAAACAAATGAGACTTAATTTGGTCCTTCTGGTATGAATTCCTGCAATTCTAAGGAGAATCGCCAACTATCAGGATTCCTGTTTTGGGAATGCAGTTGTATCAGATGGCCTCTAACGTCCCTTCCAAACCAAAGATTAGGTTCTTCTGTGAAACTACAGCAGACAGAAATTCTATTTTTTTCAACCAGATTTCTGTGGGGATGCATTTCCTTTTATCTACCTTCAAATATCTCATTAATATCATAACTTTAGACATCCATGTGTTTGAGTTCATATGTAGGCTCTGTCCGCAAACATTCATATTTATTTTGCTATTCTTTCTTCTCCATCTGTAAGATACATCCCCATGTTATTTGTGGACATATAAGACCCTTATCTGTGGCAAAGCTTGTGCCGTGTGAGGATAGAGTCATCAGAAAAACATTTTGAGGATTCAAGGTTGGTGGGTGGAACCCTGGAATAAAGTAAGAGGTTGTGGCTGAGCTGTGTTTAGGAAACTGGTGCACTGAGCACCAGCCCACAGATTTCCCAAGGGTAGCCAGGGCTGACAGCTCAGCACAGTGAAATTAAAAACAGTGAAATTTTAAAATACACATCAATTTTAATACAATCTATATGTTTGGCTTGTCTTCATTTTTGGCATTTGTCAGAGGAGAAATAAGATATCCTTGTAGGAAAATTAAATAAATAAATTGTACCCTATGAAAAAGAAAAGCAAAGCAATAAATTACAAATGCTTTTATTTCTTCCATCAGAGTTTAACATTCTAGCATCCGATCAAAAGTTTGAAAGTCCCTTTTCTGTGATTATAGTACATTAGATAAATGGGTTTTTAAAATGCACATATTTATTTAGAACAGAACCTCATTCTGATTAAGTTTTCAATTCAGTTACCACCTACTTTATTTTTGATAGGCTTCATGGGAGAAGATTTATTTTATTTAATTTATTTTTGATGCTTCAAACATTGCTGAAATCTGGTGTAATATGAATTGTTTTGATTTCCAAATGCAATTCTGCTAAATCTAGACAGGGAGAAAGTGATATTTCTGTTTACTTTCAACTAGAGCATCCAGTTCAATGTGTCTCTAAGGTTTTGTATGTGGCACAATAAAAAGTTTTGGGTAAGTAAACAGGGGTCTGGAGCTGAAACTATGTTTCATTAATCTATAGACAAGTTGCTGAAGATAGTATACATTTGGTTAAGATTTCCTGGCTACTTTTGGTTGAGGTTGAGGTTTTGGTCATGAGTAGCAGACCTATATGTTAGTCTTAACTTTTATACAAACTAATTTTGGGATGCTAAGCAAATTTCACCTAGATTTTTAGCAAAAGCCTTGGAGCTGATTTAGATCCAGCCTCACATTTGACAGAAGAACACATCAAGGTCCACTGTGGTTAAATGTCTCACTCAATGTCATGTAGAGATGTTTGTAGTAGAATTGAGATTTGTCTTTGTCTTTTTAATTTACTTTTATTTAAATTAAATAAAATATGAGATAAGGGTCTCACTATGTTGCCCAGGCTGGTCTTGAACTCCTGGGCTCAAGCAATCCTCCTACTTCAGCCCCCGAAGTGCTGGAACTACAAGTGTGAGCCACTGCACCTGGCCTGTTTTTGTTTGTCTAAATGTGTAATACTCTCTCCACTTTACCAGACTATCTGCTATCATACTATATAAACTAATTGAACTCCAAGATAATAGCACTGAAGTGACCAATTTTACATGATATTTTTAATTAAGAAAAAAATAATTCTTAAAAGAACTATTTTTAAAAGATATAAAATGAATTATTTTAAAAGACAAAATGAATTATTAAAATGCTACCACTGTGCATTTTAATAGATTTTAAAGTTTCTCTGTTGAGATTTTCTGGTTATCCATGTATTTCCCTTTCTATTCTTGAGCATAGTTATAATAACTACTATTAAAATACTTGTCTACTGATTCCATCATCTGAGTTGTCTTGGGGTTGGTCTTCATTGATTACCTTTTCTCTTGATTATGGGTCACATTTTCCTGTTTCTTGGTAGTCTAGTAATTTTGATTATATTCTGGACATTGGTACAAAACTTTGGATTCTGTTATGCTCTTCTGAATGTACTGATTTTTGTTCTTTGGTTTTAGCAGACAGTTAATGTGGCAATAATCAAAGTCCAACCTCTGTGTTCTCTATGGTGGGCAGCAGTAGGAATCATTGTTGAGTCCTTTTGGCCTTAGCTGGTTTGCTTGTAGTCTTCCCTGCAGAGGAGGCATTCAGAGATCAGCCAGATATTTAAACCGATTTTTTTTTTCTAGTTGGAGTTTTGCTCTTGTTGCCCAGGCTGGGCTGCAATGGTGTGGTCTCAGCTCACTGCAACCTCCACCTCCCGGGTTCAAGCAATTCTCCTGCCTCAGCCTCCAAGTAGCTGAGATTACAGGCACCCGCCACCACACCCAGCGAATTTTTGTATTTTTAGTAGAGACAGGGTTTCACCACTTTGGCCAGGCTGGTGTCAAACTCCTGACCTCAGGTGATCTGCTCCCCTCGGCCTCCCAAAGCACTGGATTACAGGCATGAGCCACCATGCTCAGCCTAAACCAATCTTTAAATACAGAATTTAGGGCTTTCCCTTTGTGGATATCTTTTTTCTGGCACCTCTTTCCTCATTTTATAGCTGCTGTGGTCACTTCAAACTCTGTCCTCTGTTTCCACAAGCCAGTGAGACTGCAGGATATCTACTGAGTTTTAGTAATTCCACTTCATGCTCATTGGGGCTGCCTTCAGGCAAAAGTCCATGAAATATTGAAAACTTACCCAGCATCATCCCATTTCCTTCTTCTAAGTGTAAATTTTCCTCAGCATTTCCCTGCTTTTGTTTGTTTGCAGTACCTTCAGGTAGTGGTTTTTCTCTCCTTTAATTTTGTTGTGTGTATCCAGATTTTATAGTTATTATCTGTGCAAAGATTGATCCGTTAGAAGCTACTCCTTCATTGCCAAAATAGAAAGCAGATTTTTAAACATGGATTTCTCTCAGGAGGAAATTTTTACAATTATTTTTGAGTCCTAGTCTCCCTTTTCCCCCATTAGAGACATAAAATAAACACTCAATATAAAAATGGGAGAAAATGTTATATAACATATGTGTTGATTACATAGATTGCATATACATATATATGGTATGTTTAATGCATATACTTTATATATACATTAAGTATAGAGAACAACATATTGATATTACATACTTTTCAGAATATACGCTGTCTATTCAATAATTCATTTTGTGATGAGTGCCGGCATACCAGACCTTTGATCTGAATGTTTTTTTGCCACTGTCTGTGGAACCTCACAATATCACATTGAGCTATCCAGGACAATAACTGTCACTCCAATAGGACCACCACCTCTTTTCTTTGCCTATACTGTCTTCACTTTTCCTTAACGTTGTGTTCTCTGTTTCCTTTTCCTTGTGGAAGTCACAGGGTACGCAAGAATTGTGACCTACCCAGGCTAGTCTTCAGAGTTAGCAGAGCATCTCTTTCTCTCTCTCACTCGCTCGCTTTTTTTTTAATTCCATTTTGTTTTTCTATTTATTTTAGACAGTCCCATTTTTCTCAGAGATGTGTTGCTATTCTCACCGAGTATTCCAAGATTTTTCCTGCCCAGTCTCCATATTATATCCCAGAATTAAATTAGAAAGGTTGATTATAGCTTTTTTGCCCAGTGAGTCAATGTAAGTGAGAAATCTTAAAAAAAAAAAAATGGATTTGTACCGATGTGTCATTGATTGCTGGCAGGAAGATCAAAAAGCTTTTCAGTCACTCTAGCATCTGGCTGTAGTATTTGGAGAATACCTGAGAATAACTACTCTGAGAACAGTCAGGATGATTTTGACTATACCTAAAAGTAAACCTAAATTAAAGAACTTAATCAATAGATGTTTATTATCTCTCATCACTCTATGTCCGGAGTAAGGAAACAGCAAAGTTGGTTAATTGACTATCGCAGTGATGTGAAGACTTTGTATGAGCTTCTCAGCAATTCTTCTGGCTTTTGTTCTTATGGTCACAAGGTAACTGCATCAACTCTTAGCATAAGACAACCCCCAGGGGCAGGAAAGTATAAGATATGTGCCTGTGCTTATTTTTTATCAAATAAGAAGATATTTTCCCCAGATTTCCCCATAAACAGCCTTTATAGCCTCACTGGCTAGAAGTGGGTCCCATGCTTTCTACAAAACAATTCATGACAAAGAAGAATGGGATTACCATGATTAGCCTAAACCAGTTGTTGAATAGTGGTTGAATTGTGGCCTCCCCACAAAATGCATGTTTACCTGGAGCCTCAGAATGTGAGACATTATTTAGAAATAGCGACTCTGCAGATGTAATTAATTAAGGATCTTGATATAAAATCATCTAGGATTTACAGTGAACCCCATTTCCAATGACAAGTGTTCTCATAGGATGAGGGGAGGACACAGAGAGGAAGCCATGTGAAGATGAAGATAGAGACTGGAGTGATGCCGCTACAAGCAAAGGAATGTCAGGAGCCACCAGAACCTGAGGGAGGCAAAGAACAATTCTCTGGAGCCTTCGGAACCTTGATTTCAGACTTCTGGAGACCAGAAATGTAAGGGAACAAATGTTTGTCCTATTAAGCCTCCTAATCTGTGGTGATTTGTCACAGCAACCCTAGAAAACTACACTATACCAGAGTTTGGCAAACTAAGGCCCACCAGTCAAAGCCTGCTGTTACCTCTTCATATAAATCCGGTTTTATTAAAACACAGTCACACCCATTCATTTACACATTGCCTTTAGCTGCTTTCCAAGACAATGGTAAAGCTGAGTAGTTGTTACAGAGACTTTATGTCCAGCAAAACTTAAAATATTTACTCTCTGTCCTTTTGCAGAAAAAAGCTTGTTGATCTTTGGTCCAGAGTAACAGTGGTTCAGCTCCTAGTGCTACAGAGAGGTACATCTTCTATGATCATGTCATTTCTCAACACCTGAACAAAGGGAAGTTCTTTTAGCAAAGAGGACAGGGATATTTTTTACAGACAGGAAACCAAAATAATCATGAACATGTGAAGACTAAACATGGATTGTGCATAATAATAAACTAATACTTGTTAATTATCCACACTTGTAGTTTTAATTTAGAAAATTCACCATATTTATAGGCTCCCAGGTGGCTTTTGTTATTACGTGTTATTATTTCTCTCTATGTGTTAATAGATTACAAATTTGGCAGTAGAGATAAACCACAATATTCATTGTGATCATGTTGATCTTGTGAATTGTGTATACAAAATATATGTTACAAACTTTCCTTTCTGTATTCCTGGATCTCTAGATGATGATATCCAAGACTTGGGTTTAAAAATGCTAGACATTTCTGGACCGGGTGAGGTGGCTCATGCCTGTAATCCCAGCACTTTGGGACGCTGAGGCGGGCGATCACCTGAGGTCTGGAGTTCAAGACCAGCCTGGCCAACATGGTGAAACCCCATCTCTACTAAAAATATAATAATTAGCTGGGCATGGTGGCGGGCACCTGTAATCCCAGCTACTCAGGAGACTGAGGCAGGAGTATCGCCTGAACCTGGGAGGTGGAGGTTGCAGTGAGTCAAAATCGCGCCTTTGCACTCCAGCCTGGGTGACAGAGTGAGACTCCGTCTCAAAAACAAAAAAACAAAAAACACTAGACATTTCTACAGGAATAAATAAAGGGTGGTACTGGGACAAGGTTAGACATGTAGCTCATGGAATAGAATTGAATGTTCAGGGAAAAAATGCCCAACGTGTTATTTATGGTCAACTGAGTTTTGACAAAGGTACCAAGGCAATTTAATGGGTAAAGGATAATCTTTTCAGCAAATGATAATGGGACAACTGAATATCCATATGCAAAATGATTAATTTTGACCACTGTCTTATGTCATACATAAAAACAATTAGAAATAGATTATAGATTTAAATGCAAGTTAAAACTATAAAACTTCTAGAATACAACATAAAAGAAAATCTTTGTGATCTTGGGTTATGCAAAGAGTTCTTAGAAATGATACCAAAAGCATGATTCACAAAGGAAAAAATAATACATTGGAATTTTTCAAAATTTAGAACTTTCAGGCTTCTAAAGACACCATTAAGAAAAGGAAAAGATAGCCACAGGCTGAAAGCCAACATTTAAAACTTACATAGCTAATAAAACACTTATACATAGAATATATAAAAATACTTATAACTCAACAATAAGACAAAGAACTCAACTTAAAAATAAGCAAAGGATTTCCATTCTACCAAAAAATACTTGCATTGTATGTTCATCACCGTACTGTTCACAATAGCAAAGACATGAAGTCAACCTAAGAGCCCCTCAGTGGTGGACTGGATAAATAAAATGTGGTATATATACTCCATGGAATACTATGCAGCTATGAAAAAGAATGAAATAATGTTCTTTGCAGCAACATGGACGCAGCTGGAGGCCATTAACCTAAGTGAATCAGTGCAGGAACAGAAAGTTAAATACTGCATGTTCTCACTTATAAGTAGGAGCTAAATATTAGGTACTCATGGACATAAAAATGGCAACAATAGACAATGGGAAGTCATTGGGGGAGAAGGGAGAGAAGGAGGCCAGGGCTGAAAATGAACTATTGGGTACTGTGATCAGTACCTGGGTGATGGATCATTCATACCTCAAACCTCAGCATCACACAGTATACCAGGCAACAAGCCTGTGCATGTACTGCTTGAATCTAAAATAAAAGTTAAATTTATTAAAAACAGAAGACCAAGGGATTTAAATAGGTATCTCTTCAAAGAACATATTTGAATGGCTAAGAAGCACATGTAAAGATGCTTAACATTATTATTTAGTAGGGAAATGCAGATTAAAACCACAATGAGATGCCTTTTCAATTGAAAAAAAAAAAGACAGACAATAACAAGAGCTGACAAGGATATGGGGAGCTTGGAACTCTCATACGTTGCTAGTGAGAATGCAAAATGGTATGGATACTTTAAAAATGAGTTTGGCAGTTTAATAAATACTTTAATGAAAACATAAACTTAATATATGGCTCAGAAATTCTACTCCTAGGTATCTATCTAAGAGAAATGAAAAGATATGTCTGCAAAGAGACTTGTATGCAAAAGTTCATAGCAAAATTACTCATACAAAATAATTGGGAACAGTGCAAATGTTCATCATCTGGTGAATGAATAAAGAAAATGTAGTAATCTACACAATGTACTATTCAACAATAGAAAGAAACTACTGAAACATGCTTCAGCATGAATGAATCTTGAAAAACTTATGCTGTATAAAAAAGCCAGACACAAACGACAAAATGTTGTGTGATTCTATTTTTATGAAATGTCCAGGAAAGGCAAATCTATAGAGAAAAAGTAGCTTATGGTTGCCTGGGACTGCAGGATGAAAATGGAGAGTAACAACAAATAAGAATGAGGAATCATTTTTAGATGTTGGAAAGGGTTCTAAAACTGGATTGTGGTGATAGTTGCACAACTCTATAAATTTACTAAAGATCATTAGCCGCTGGGCATGGTGGTGCACGCCTATAGTCCCAGCAACTCGGGAGGCCAAGGTGGGAGGATCCCTTGAGCCCAGGAGTTGGAAATTGCAATGAGCTATGACTACACCACCACACTACAGCCCAGGCAGCAGAGCAAGACCGACTCTAGAAAGAGTAAAATAAAATAAACTAGTTATATTATAGTGGGTGGGTTTATGGTATGTAAGTTATACCTCAACATGATTATTCAAAAATATATAGTAAGGGGATTTTTTAAAACTCTGCAAATATCTAACTTTTGTCCAACAGAAAACACGGATGCAAACTACAAAGGATATCACCTGTATCCATTGCTATTTCAACTACAAAACTGATTACAAAAAGGCTAAAGGGATATTGGGAGTTCTGTTCTTGTCAGAGAGATGCTTAAATCTCATAACCACTGTGTAGTTCAGAGTGAAATTGTCTGAGCTTCCTGGCCTCCTACAGACCCGGTAAGCAGAATAAAAAGATGAGAATCTTATTAGCAGAATGAGCAGAACATACTTTTAAAGTTTTTCTCTATTTCTTTAATCTTTATACTATCCCAGGGAGGTAGGCGGAACAGATATTTTTGACCCCCTTTTAGATCATAAAAATCACAGACACATTGCTCAGAGACAGTCACATCTGACTTTTTAAACAGTCTTTGTAGCCCCCCTTCCTTCTCAGCCCCATCTTCTCATCCTCCCAATCAACTTTATATCTTCCACCAACATTGCATTTAAATCCCTGCTTGTTTCTCACTTTTCCTTTTCTCCTCAGAGGAATAGTAAGGCTATAATCCTTGAGCCAATCTTTGCTTAAAATCTACTCTGGAGTGCATAGAAAGCCAGTTTAAGGACAACTTTCTTAGCCGAGGGGGAAATTACATTTTCTGCGATTTATTTTATTATTTTGTGAGTTTCTCTCCTTTTCCTAAGTTGGATCCAACCGAAGTTAAATTTTACCACATTCTCCAGATGAAAAGTGATGACAGAACTTAGTTGCAAGGTGTAGAAACAGCAACAACAGCAGGAGCATTTGCTAACTGTTGGGTAAATGCTAGACAGTCCAGGAAACACGTTGCCTGGATGATCTCCTTTACTCCCCACTCCAGTTGATGAGGCAGGTGCCATTATTACTTCTACTCACAGATGAGAAAATTGGTCTGGGATTATGTTTAGCCAAAAAGTGGCAGAGAGCAGGTCTGCCTGAGTTTAAGCTTATGGCATGGCATAAGCTCATGTCAACAGCCCCTTTACACAAAATTGACTTCTTGTCATTTAACCTAAACCCATGTGGAGAGAGGAAATTGGTCTGTGGTCTCTTGGTGACCTTTCATACCTGAAATTGTGTAGGTGGGGTATGGTGGTCTCCATCCACCATCCAGGATCACACAGCTGCATGCAAAAAAAAAAAAAAAAAACAAAAAACAAAAAACTCAAAGTTAGAAAAAAGAAAAAGGAAAATGACATGGTTTTTCAATATCATGATGAAATGTTATTAGGCAATTTGAAGTTAATCTATTTCTCTAGGGATGCAATTGTTTGACTTAGTATTTATTATTGATTAGGATATTTTGTTACCCTGTAAGTATAAATATCAACTTTTATATGACTAATATCAACATAAATTTTTCTTGTCCAAAGCAAGAAAAGATAACCCTAGAAATTAATTTTTTGTTCTGTGGGACATTAACCAGTTTTATATTTGATTTAGCAATCTTCTTCTAACATTTTTTCAGACCTATATATATAACTAACTCAGTCTCTCAAATCATCTTTGAACTAGCTTTACTCTTCTTTTGGTTCTTTCATTAATAAGTTAAATATATCTTTGATATGTGCTCACTTAATATTTGTATAAAAGACATGTTTAACATTTTGAAAATTATACTCTGATAGCTTTAAGCTTGTTGAGAGTAAGAAACTAACTCTTTTTTTCTGTGTCACCAAATGACTACTACCTTGTTTCTCTCTCTAAGGCCATTAAGCAGTTCATTCTCTACGTCCTCCTCTGCTTAAACATGTTTAGAGCTAGCAGGAAGAAAGCTGCAGCCTGCTTTTCCACTCCACGCTGCTGCTTCTACTTGAGACATGGAGAAGCATTTAGAAAAGGCCATGTCTCCCCTGTTCTCAGAGGTTTCCAGTGCAAATAGAGGGGAAAGCCAGTATCTCGGTGCTGTCATCCTTCTGATCTTCCGAGTCTCAGGCATGTTGCTCAATAACAGCATATTAATAAGACACCCAAGGCTCCCTTTCTATTTAGTTTTTTTGTGTGTTTGGAGACAGAGAGTCTATGTTGCCCAGATTGGTCTTGAACTCCTGGCCTCAAGTGACTCTCCCACCTTTGCCTCCCAATGTTCTGGGATTACAGGAGTGAGCCAAGGTATCCAGTCCCTAAAGCCCTGTTTCTAAACACAGGGTGTGTGCTGTGGGGATGTCAACACTGACTTTTTTACAGGTAGCTCAATAGCTAGGACAGAGGCTCAGCCACCTTGAATTCTTCCTTCTGACAAAAGAAGTGCTGCACACACAACGCTTAACATACTTCAGAGCTAAATGATCCCGTTTCAAAATATTGGTGCCTGGAGGAAATAATAGGTGTTAACTGCAGCAATGAAGGGGTGAAGTAACCTGGTTACTAATGTACAATGGGGCCTATTATTTCCAGCCAGGATGAAGTGTTGTGAGTCTGATTAACTGTAATGAGCAATGCTGCGCATGTTTCAACAAGGAAGAGAGAATAGGAGCCTACAGTTATTTCTGCCAAAGCCATCTCTGCATCTGTTGGTGGAATCACTTCAGGATCAGCCTTGTGTTAAGGATGCAGCTTGATGTTGGTAAAATGCGAAGGAATCTGAAAGCTCCAGGCTGAATCGCCAGCAGATCTCAGTGAAATGACTTGGCATGATACATAAAAACAGCCAGTGTGGAACCTAGCACTTTCCTAAAACAGAAAGGTGCTGTGAAGCTTTCCTTCTGTTGGTTGGGGCTCTTTTAAGCACCCTGAATCTTTAGAGTGGTTGATCACGTTTATTCTCCAGATGGGCATCCCTGCCATGACCCTGAATTGCTGTGATGGTATGCAACTATTGCAATAATGTGCTGTCTAATGTTCTTGTTTAAATCGTCTGCGTTTTCTGTGGGTTCAGTTTTTCATTTCATCACTTTTATTTTGTATCTTTCTTTTATTATTATTGTTTTCATTTCACAAATATTACATGAATATCTTCTTGAAAAAGATTCAAAGAATAGCTATTGCTATTAAATATCATGTTTAAGTCCATATTTTCCCATTCTCTGCTTTCCAACCAAACGCACTTCTATTCCTCTGTCAAGCAAGACCCATTGGTAATAGTGAAAACAGCTTGCTGTGTGTCTTCCTAGTCTCTTCTGAATGATTACACATAAACTCATAAGCTTTTTTCTTCTTTCTTACCTTCTTCCCTCAAAAAAGACACACACACACACACACACACACACACACACACACACGTTTAAATATGTTTCCTTTTGCAATCGTTTTTCAGGGAACAGTAGGTCACTATGTTTTGCAACTGTTCCATATCAGTTCATATTAGTTTAGTAAGAATGGACCTACTTCCTTTTTATTAAAGATTGAATGCTGTTTTATTGCATGGATTTTCCCCAAATTGTTTCACTGGAAGCCTATTTACTGACATGTATGTTGATTCTGAGATTCCACTCTTGCAAATAATGGTGCCATAAGCATTCTTTTGTAAATGTCTTTGCATATGTTAACTATTTCTTAATGGTTATTTTCCTGGAAGTGGAATTCTTGGATCAAGTAGTATGCTTTAAACTGTTTTTAAAGAGGCCACCATATTGCACTAAAAAGACTATCAATTTATAATGCCACCAAGAATATTTGAGAATAAAAAGTTTGTCTCACCCTTACTAACACTGAATATTATTGACCTTTTTAAAAGATTTGTGCCAATTTGATGACTGAAAAAACAAAAACAATAAAAGCATGGCAGGGTAGTGAACTGGTTTAGGACCTAGTCAAATTCAGTTTAAACCCAAGCTCCACTGCAACTAGCTGAGTATCTGTGGGCAAGTTATTTTGGTTCTCTAGGCAACCTCTCCTTTCTTTGCAGTAGGAAAACTACTCACTATAAGGCTTGGTTGTCAGGCTTCAAAATTAGCCCAAGTAAACCCTAAAACAGTGGCTGGCCAGTAGCAAGCACTCAATAAACATTAGGTATTATTATTATTAGCATTTTATTAATTTTAGTAGAGCTACATACATTTTTATGTATTTATTGACCACCTGAAATTTGTATTTGAATTACCTTTTAACATAATTTCTGTTCTGTTGAGTTCTTTAACAATTAAAAAAATAATTTGCTGGCTAACACGGTGAAACCCCGTCTCTACTAAATATACAAAAAATTAGCCGGGCGTAGTGGCGGGCACCTGTATTCCCAGCTACTCGGGAGGCTGAGGCAGGAGAATGGCGTGAACCCAGGGGCGGAGCTTGCAGTGAGCCAAGATCGCGCCATTGCACTCCAGCCTGGGTGACAGAGCGAGACTCCGTCTCAAAAAAAAAAAAAAAAAAAAAAATAATAATAATAATAATAATAATTCGGAAGTTCTTTATACACATATATATGATATAGAACTTTTGTCTTATTTGTATGTTGAAAATATCTTTCAAAGATACTTGCGTGTTTTTTAATGTTGCATGTACATTTTTATTTTTAAGTTAAGGAAGTTTAAAATTCTTCTTTCATCAAATCTGTCCACTTTCTCCACTATGACTTACTCTTTCAAAGTCTACTTAGGAAACTTCCCCAAACAAGACTTTTAAAACAAACAAACAAAAACACAGCAATAATCATAAAGGGTTGTTTATTATTAAATATTTAGCTCTCTAATCCTTTTGAAATTATAAAATGTATGGTTTGCATGTAGTGTGAGATAGAAGATCTATGTATTTTAGTTTTCTATGAAACAGTCATATAAATAGTATATCCTGTCTATATTTACTTGAAATTATATCCTATACCTTAACAAAAATAAATGCCCATGAATTCATGGATCTGTTTCTTAATTCTCAAATTCTGTTCCATGTATTTCTTTTTGTGTCAATAGTCCAATTGTTTTTATTACAATAGGCTTTTTTTTCATGTGATAGTAAAATGATAGAGAAATTACCTACCATTTTTTTCTTTTTCAAAATTTTCATGTCATTCTTGGGCTTTTTTTTCCTTCTCCAAATGCACTTTACTGTGTGTGTGTAACAGAAAGAGAGGCATAGACCTGGATTTATTTTTAATTACAAATTCTAGTTTATAATTTGTGCTAACATATAAGATAATAATTGATTTTTATACATGAGGATGTGTCTGCCACCTTACAGAGCTTTCTTATTTTAATAGTGTCTTATTCTAATAATTTATCTGTAAAACCCTCAAATTCTTTTAGATGTAGGCAATCATACTGCAGAAAATTATGACAATTTCCTGTTTCTTTGTGATGTTTATATTATTTATATATTTACTTTGACATTTTTATTGGCTAAGCCTGTAGTGTAATACGGAAAGTGGTCTTTTGTTTTTTCTTGCTCCAAGCTCTAATAGAAATCATATATATATATGATTTATATATATATACACACACACATACACACTCACACACACACACATGCACACACAGATATATATATATATATATATATATATATATAATTGCTGTAGGTTTCTGTTTTTGTTGTTGTTGTTTTTTTTTTTCCTGAGAGGGAGTTTCGTTCTTGTTGCCAGGCTGGAGTGCAATGGTGAGGTCTTGGCTCATTGCAACCTCTGCCTCCTGGGTTCAAGAGATTCTCCTGCCTCAGCTTCCCAGTTAGCTGGGATTACAGGCACCTGCCACCATGCCCAGCTAATTTTTGCATTTTTAGTAGAGACGGGGTTTCATCATGTTGGTCAGGCTGGTCTTGAACTCCTGACCTCAGTTGATCCACCCACCTCGGCCTCCCAAAGTGCTGGGATTACAGGCGTGAGCCACCACACCCAGCCAAACGTTGATAATAATCATTTCTTTCTTTCTTTTTTTTTTTTTTTTGAGATGGAGTTTTGCTCTTGTTGCCCAGGCTGGAGTGCGATGGCGTGATCTTGGCTCACCACAACCTACGCCTCCTGGGTTCAAGCAATTCTCCTGCCTCAGCCTCCCAAGTAGCTGGGATTACAGGCATGCACCACCATGCCTGGTTAATTTTTGTATTTTTAAAGTAGAGATGGGGTTTCGCCATTAGTTAGTCAGGCTGGTCTCAAACTCCTGACCTCAGGTAATCCACCTGCCTTGGCCTCCCAAAGTGCTGTGATTACAGGTGTGAGCCACCATGCCCGGCCTGGTTTCTGCTTAAAGCTTTTATAAAATTAAAGACTTTCCATCTGTTTCTAGCTGGCTAAAAAGTTTGTTGGTTTACTCAGGAATAGTCATTAAATTTTACCAAATGCTTTTCAACTTTTATTAAGATTATTATATTGGATTTCTCTTTTAATCTATTATCATATCTAGTTACATTAATGGCGTTCCGGATATTCAGCCATTTTGGTATTCCTGAATTAAATGTGCTTGTCATGATATAATATTCTTTTAATTCGTAGCTGGATTGGACTTGCTCATATTTTATTTAGGAATCTTAGGGAAAGAAAAGTGCTCCTTTAGTTTGGTTTTATTATAAGACTTAGGTTGGGCCGGGCTTGGTGGCTCACACCTGCAATCCCAGCACTTTGGGAGGCCAAGGTGGGTGGATCACGAAGTCAGGAGATCGAGACCATCCTGGCTAAAACGGTGAAACCCCGTCTCTACTAAAAATACAAAAAATTAGCCGGGCCTGGTGGCGGGCGCCTGTAGTCCCAGCTACTCGGGAGGCTGAGGCAGGAGAATGACGTGAACCCGGGAGGCGGAGCTTGCAGTGAGCAGAGATGGAGCCACTGCACTCCAGCCTGGGCGACAGAGTGAGACTCCATCTCAAAAAAACAAAAACAAAAACAAAAACAAAGAAAAACAAACAAAAAAGAGTTAGGTTGGCCTCATAAGCATTTCCTATTCCCTGAAACAGACGGAATTTTTCCTATAAACTCATCTAGGTGTGGCATGGTGGAGTTTTGTTTGTTTGTTTTTATTTTTCTTTGCTTTAGGTTGGCTTTAAAAAAAAAAAAATCTTTTACTCTCTGGACACCAACGGGGAGCCCAGTGCTTTAACTCAATTGTGACACTGCCTGGGGCTAGCATAGGACCTGCAGGTTAAGGGCTCAGTCCCACAAGACTGCCCCACTTCAGGTGCCAATCACAAGTCCCAGGTTTCCACCATACTTCTGACCAACCTGCCACAAATCGGGGTTCCTGCGACTCTTTTCTCAGGTTCCATAATTTGTTAGAAAGGCCCACAGACCTCAGGAAATTTCTTTACTTATTATTATCAGCTGATTATACAGAATAGAACTCAGGAACAAGTAAATGGAAGGGATTCGTAGGGCAAGGCATGGGGTGTGGTGTGTGGGGGCATGGAGCCTCCATGCCCTCTCCGGGTGCACCCCTCCCAGCCCCTTGATGTGTTCACCAACCTGGGAGCACTCTGAACCTATTAATACTTAGGGGCTTTCATGAAGGTTTCATTACATAGGCCTGATGTATTAAATCGTTGACCGTTGGGGATCAACTTCATCTCCAGCTCTTTTCCCCTCCCCAGAGGTCAGGGATGGGGCTTAAAGTTGCAACCAGCTAATTATGCTTTGGTCTTCCTGGCAAGCAGCCCCGCTCCTGAAGTGACCTAGGGCCCTCAAAGAGTCACCTCACTAAAACCAAAGACATACTCATCACTCCTATCAGAAAGTATGGGGAATAAGGTGCAAAGATCAAATATCTATTTCTTATTGTGTCATACCTAGCATTCATTTTTCCATCCTTTGTTATTCCCTCTGTTTCTTTTAATTTCAGGAGCCCTCTTGTACTCCACATGTAACTGCATTTTATTTTTCAGAGTTTAAAATGAACTTTTTTCTGTGATTGCTGATATACTTTAATTTTACTGGTTTTGTTTGTTTGTTTGTTTTTTCATTATTTGTTTGGATCTTGCCTGTGGCTGAATTGGTTTTATATTTTGTTCCATTATATTCCCTCCCTTGTGATTTGAAATTTATGTCTATTTCTATTCTTCTAGTGGTTACACTTATATTTTTAACAATTTTAACAATTCTGTCGACAGCTATAACATCTATATCCTCCTCTTACATAATAATAAAAAATTTAGTATTCTTACACTTCTCACCACTCTCTCTGGCAGACTCCATGGTTGAGAACATCTGGGATTTTAGTTCCAGATGGTTATTTTATACATTTTTAAAACATCAAGCATCAACAGTTATTTAAACTTGACTATAACTTTTAGTGTTTTATTTGATTACTACCCTTTCTTGTATCTTTTTACTTGGTTTTGTTTTTTATTTTATGGGATTTTCCTTATATATATTTTTTCCCTGAAGTATTTATGGATGGCAAAATTTCCAAGTCTTTGCAGGTTCAAAACTCTTCATTTTGTCCTCATACTTGAATGCAAGTTTGCCAGGGTGTAGAGTATGGGTTTAAAATAAAAATCTCGGATCATTTTCTGGTAGCATTCAGTTTTGCTGTTAAAAAATAAGATGTAAATTTAATCTCTATATTATTATAAGTAATCTGTTATTTTCTCTTTGGAAATTTTTAAAATGTTTCTTTATGTATGGTGTTCTGACATTTTACCATAATGCTGAAAGTTGTGAACCTTTTAAAACTCATTTTGGCATGAGGTAGATCCTTTCAATCTGAAGATCCATGTATTTATTCAGCTCTAAGTAAATTTCTTCAAATATTTTTTATCCTTTTTTCTGCTCATTTTTCTTTTTCAGACCCCCTCTGTATCTCTTAATTTTCTGTTCATATTTTGTATTTCTTTCTTTCTTATTTATGATTTTTATAGGAGAAACCCTTAGTTTGATCTTCTAGCTGTTACTCTTCATCTATACCCATCATGATGTTGTTTTAGTATTTAGAACATCACTACTTATTATTATTTTACTTTGTAGATCATTCTTAATTTCAAGATATGGTTGTTTCTGTTTAAAGATTTAGCATTTTTCTAGAATAACTCTAAGGACATTAATATAGTTTAAGGTCTTCGTCTTTTCTTTGCTCTATTGAATGCTGCTTTTTTAAAAAGTGTGTTTTCCTTCAAATGGAGAATAAGATTTGATTTTGTGTGTTTCCCTTTGTTTTTTTTGCCAAACTTCCCTCTCCTCTTGGGCTGGGGCTGTTGACCTGCCTGTATTCTGCTTCATGTGGCAGTGGAAGGAGGCTCATATTGTGTTGCTGGGTCTATCTCCCACCATGGGGGGACCCATGGTCACCACTTGTGGTGCCTCTTTGGGCCAGTGCCCACAGAAACTGCTTTTCAGTGCTACAAATTCCACATGCTTGACTTGGTCAAGTGAAGGAGCCGGGTAGTGGTGGAAGGGCTACGTATGAGGGTTCTCCAGAGGGACAGAATGAATAGGATACATGCATACATGAAAGGGAGTTTATTAGGGAAAATTGGCTCACATGATTTTACACAAGGCAGTCCCACCAAGATAGGCCATCTGCAAGCTGGGGATAGAGAGAAGCTGGTAGTGGCTCAGTCCAAATCCAAAAGCCTCAAAACCAGGGAAGCCGACAGTACAGCTCTCTGACTGGGGCCTAAGGCCTGAGAGCCCCAGGGAGGCCACTGGTGCAAGTTACAGAGTCCAAAGGCTGAAGAGCCTGGAGTCCGATGTCCAAAGGCAGGAGGCGAGGAAGCAAGAGTCCCTGCCTGGGAAGAGAGCCAGCCAGAAGACGTGGCAAGCTTCTCCTCCCGCTTCTTCCTCTCGCCTTGCTCCAGTGGCGCTGGCAGCTGACTAGATAGTGCCCACCCACATTGAGGGGGATCTTTCTGTTCCAGTCCACTGACCCAAATGTCAATCTCCTTGGTCAACACCCTCACAGACAGACCCAGAAACAATGCTTCACCAGCCATCTAGGTATTCTCCATCCAGTCAAGCTGACACCAAACATCAACCGTCACAGACTAGCAGCCTTAGAGACGCCAGCATCTATCTCAGATTGCCCGCTGTATTCCCTACTCACCCGTGCTCACACTCCTTGGCTTTCTCATCCCACAAGCCCTCTCTTGCATGCATTTTGGACTCTTGTTTTATCTGTTGTCCTTTTTTTGTCCCCACAACTTTGATACTATTTGCTTTCTATTGTTTAGACAATCATCAAAATTTTTCATCCATTGGCACAGCTCTTCTTTGTCAGTGCTCTTATGAGCTGTCCCTCACCCCCAGCGTGGCTTTCTTATCACGTCACGGGGTTTGAGATAGGCTAAAGGTAAACCCATGTGGCTCAGGCTTTCTTTCTTAGTCAAGCCTTAGCTTCATCTGTTTAAGACAGTTTTCATCTAAGGAACAGGGGCTTCGATTTTCTAACTCTTTGTGGGTAGAGGGTCTTTCATGTATCTCTCATTGACATTCACTGACTGACGCTGTCCTGGCTGGGTAGCAGTAAGAGATATGAGACTGCATGCAATCTAGATCCTTCTCCTATGCAAGCAGGCCCAGTTGGTGTGCACTTTGAAAAACGCCTCATAATGTAAAAAGAGCCATGGGTAAAAGGTGATATAAAGGACTAAATTTTCCATTAGGCAAGGTGTGGGGAACTATTTCATAGATAAGGTGACTGTTGAATGGTTTAATCAAGGATGACTCAAAGTTTGCAGTCAGAGAGTTTGGGTGGATATCAGGAGTAAGAAGGCATTGCAGAGATGGCAGGCAAGAGGGGAGAGGTGAGCGGGGTTGAGAGGGGAGAGGTGAGCAGGGTTGAGAGGGGAGAGGTGAGCAGGGTTGAGAGGGGAGAGGTAAGTGGGGTTGCAGAGGGGAGAGATGAGCGGGGTTGAGAGGGGAGAGGTGAGCGGGGTTGAGAGGGGAGAGGTGAGCGGGGTTGCAGAGGTTCTGAAGTGCATGGCGTGCTTAGCAAATATTAAGTGATCCATTCTGGTTATCCTGCATTCAAAGCGGAAGGGAAGAGTCATTTGGCTGAGGTGTGAGAGGTCCCTGAAGGAAATGTGTACCAGACCCTAATTGTCTTCTGTGGGATTTCTCCATGAAAGGACCTGCAATTTCCCAAGTGCACATGATGCTGAAGCGTTTGCACTGTGGACTGCAGCACATCTTGACTCCCCAGGAAGAGCCAAAAAGGTGATGCCCAGAGAGAAAGTGGAGGAAACAGCTTCTGCCCGCCCTCTCATCTGAGCCCCTGTTGACATTATTAGGTTATTGATAATGGCTTCCGTCTGTGGCAGGCAGAACAAGCTCCGCCCTTCTGTGTGTCTATCTAATGACAGTATTCGGCTTGCCTGATACATAACACACTACAGTCTGGGTCCTGATCATTAGGCAACATCATCAGTTAACAACAAATAAATGTTGGTTTATTGTCAGAGAAATAAGATGTCGGATAAATTAGATAGATGTGCTGAAAACTTAAACCATCATTAGGCTTAGATGAAAAGAAATGAAGCAGCTGCTTCTGTGGTTCATAAGCGTGATGGCTGGGCTCATGCGCATGTGTGAGATGTGCCACCCTGGAAACTGGTTATGACGTCGGCACATTACCCATCTGACATAAAACAACAACAAGAATGAAGCCATGAGTGTGTATAAATGAATCGAAATAGAAAAGCATTCCATCATACCCCTGAGTCCTAAGGACCGAAAGGTTTAGAGCTATGCAGTTACGCAGGGGTTTTCACATAAACTATTACCCTTGCTCCTCAGAAGAACCATGCGAGTTCGGTTATATTATTATGCTCGCTTTACAGCTTGAATAAACTGACAATTTTAGTAACTATTCAAGGTCACATAGCTAGTAAGCAGTGGAACTGGGCCCTAAACCCATATTTCCCTAATTGTACGCTCTTTCATTTTTGCAGTTAGTCCTTGATACAGGACATAGTACGTCCTGGCACTCACAAATGTGAATATGGAAACTTGAATGTGGGATGCTGGACTCTGAGATCACATTTGTGAGCTTAACAGCCCAGAACCTCCAGATCCTGAGAAAATTTTAAGTGAAAGATGAGCGGAGTGAAACTGTTAACTCATGCAATATGTGGATTTTGACTAAAGTCAAAATAGGGGAATTCTATCAATATAAAAGCCTTGGGATGAGGGGACCGATCACAAAAGATGGCCACACAGTTCCTTACCCGTTGCCTCACTATATTCCATCTTTCATTTTGCCAAGTCAAAAATACACCAAATGGAGGAACCAAAACTTAACAGTCTTTTTGCATTCATTTATGTAACAATCAGTTCCTAGGTTTTTGTTATTATTTTTCTTCTTTTTTTGAAAGTGACAATATAAGCAAAATAGTATTTTGTTGTTGTTCTCATTGCAGTAGGTATGTTAGCATTTTTTTAAAATTTGAGAATGAACAATTTATTGCTAGTTTTAAAACTCATCTACTACGCAATCCTCAATTGGGTATTTTGTGACTACATTTTGTGTATATGTTTGTTTGTGGTTGCACATGGAGTGTGTGTTTGAGAATGCACATGTGTATTTTGGAAATCATTATTTATAGCTCTTAATTAAAAATTTTTAAAGGAACTACATAGGCTCAGTTCTTTGTTTTCAAATGTGAGCAGCTGAAATTAGATCCCTCTTACACCTTTGCCAGAGCAAAACTGTGCAATATGCGTAATGTGCTCTTGTCCCCTCTAGAGAGGTGGGGCTAGAGTGGAAATGGCTAATCCTCTTCATGGGGGATGAACTGGAAATTGAGTTTTGCAAACGAAGTCAGAGATAATTTCCCATCTTCATTATTTACGGAAATCAGTTACTGTATTTTAATTATCCACTGCTTGTATCGTCCACATAAAATGCCTTTCCTTTTATTTAAATTGCAAATAATTGCCAGTAGAATTATTCATTGGAAATTGGAATCCACTTTTTTGATCTCTAGAAAGCCTATTAATAATGAATGAGGATGTTATTTATTTGTTACAATTCCACAAATAGAAACTGAAGAAAGACTCTATATTCCTCACTTATCTCCTCTGACAATACCTGAGTAAACTCACCCCAGGAGAAATGCCAAAATGTGGAAAAGCAACATAAAGATGAGAACAGCTTTCTTTTTTTTCTTCTTTCAACAAATGAAATGCCTACTCATTTCAACAAATGTGGGCCTACTATGGGAAAAGCACTCTTAGGTGAAGTCAGGGAGAAAGTTAAGCTAGACGTGAATTTTACCTTTCAGGACATAATAAACATTCATAAAATCCTTGACATTTGCAAGCGATATACCCTGAGACCTTCATCAATCCCCATATTCATGAATGTTACTATAGCATATAATTTGCTACATAAAATGCAATAAAATATAACTGAAAAATATAAGTGACCCCTTTGGACCCTTAATGATTCTATAAATACAGAACTCAAGTAATTTATAAAGCTATTAAGATAAATCTGGCCATTAACATAAACTCTATACTAGGCTATCTCTCACTTGAACAATTTTTGCACTATCCAGAGAACTTGCTAAAATAGCTTCATAATTGCTTTTTCCAGTTTCCGTACAGAATGTATGGTGGACCTTTCATGTCTGCACTACTGCAGAATCTGAATCTTTGCTTTTAAATGTTATTTTAAAAAGTATGTATTATATGAAATAATATATATTATATTGAATATATATTAAATATATATATGTGTGTGTGTGTGTATATATATATAATTTTTTTTTCTGGCCAAAGCCATCACTTGATTGGATCTACTTATTTTTCTCTTCATTTATATTACCAACAGTAGAAGCCAATTTTCTTACTAGGAACTTTTTCCCCCTCCCATTGGAAGAACCAAAGTTTGACCACCTTTTTAGCCTGTGTATGGAGCTAAGCAGATAAACTTGGTAATGGGTGCCCTGGGCCTTCCCAGCTGCTCTCACAAGCTATAGAAGTCACTTCTGAACTTCAGCCATGGAGTATTGAATTCAAATTTGGGCCTCACAAAAATTAAAATATAATATCCATGATGAAATTTGAAGCCTTTGTAAATAGTCGAAGCGCTAACTTCTATAACCACAAATGAGCAAGGTCTGATATACTTATATATTCAATATGAGGGAGACAGTGACAAATACTCAAAGGAAAGATACAGGTAAACTTAACTTCAGAAGCTGCAGGGGAGTTTGAGGAAGACTACAGGGAGGAGGCAGCACTTTTCCGGACTTTGAGGTTAGGTAAGACTTAGAAATGTGTCACAGACATAGACATCATAGACATTTTGAGTAGAGGAAACAGAATAAGCGAAGACGTGAGTGAGGAGGCAGGGAGCTTTCATGAGGAAAGTGAATAGTGTAATCCCACCTAACTATAAAGGTAATTTCTCCTCAATGTAAAAATACAAAAAAATGCTTTCCTTTTTTTGGAAATATGGTAAGATGAGGCGTACACAGAAATAATCCCAGTGTATTTAGAAATACTATGAAAAATATATTTAAAGTATTTTTAAATGCGTAGTGATCTGGCAAGAAAGCAAGGGAAAGTTCAAGAAGCACAAAGCAACGAAACAATATTACTTCAGAAAGACAAGCTATGGTGAAGCCAGTTCTGCCCTAGGATGGCTTCTGATGCCTCATTCCCTAGAGTGCAAGTTTGAGGGATTCTGTGTGGATATGAGCTAAAGCCTGGGACCTGGTAAAATGGCCGGGAAGATTACAGGGTTTATCCTGGAGCCACAGACCCTAAAGGCAAAACCCTGAAGTGGGTTAAGGGGGAAGATGTGCCTTGCAGAAGGAGAGAGTGGGACTACTTGGCTGGGTTGAAGATGTCTCTGGATGGAGGGGCAAGAGAGGCTTCTTGGAATCCTTAACTGGAAGACTGCTCTCCCATGAGTGTTAATTCACAACTCCTGTGTGGCTCCCACAAGTCGTAAGCTTGGACATAGGTTGGTAAGACTTCAAATCCTTGGTAAAAACAAGGCAAATCCTCACTGAAGGAATGTACTTTAATCGCAGGCATTGCTAACATTTCCACAATTTTGTAAAACGTGTAGCTCATCACGTACATGAGGAAACAGACCACTATGAAGAAAAGTCAGTGCTCATAGTATAGTGTAGAAAAGGAACTTTGAAAACTACAACTGGGGCAATTTTTCAAAAGCAGAATATAAAATATATGTGTATAATTATGCGCAAAGAAATAAAAATGGCTGTCAGAATATAATTTAGGATTAAGAGAACATTAAAATCCATCAGTAATATTTTTAAGTAACCAAATAAAACTTCGTAGAAATATGAAACGTAATAATTGAGAGTAAAATTTCAATAGATGGATACAAAACAGATTAGTTCCAGCTGTGGAAAGAATTCATGACTGGAAGATAATCTTGAGAAAATAAATACCAAAAATCTAGAATAGAGATTCATAAACTTCCTTGGTTCATGGCACCATTCATGGGTTAGTGCCTGAATGATTTTTTTATAGTATCCCCAGAGCAAAAGAAATTCCCAACATTTCTTTTATTAAGTAGTTAGGCTCAAACAACTTAATTTTAGTATTTCGCATGGTATATAATGAACAGCTGTGTCTCTCTCAAAAATGCAACATTCCCACAGTGTTCCTGTGAATTCACTCTGGTTTCCCAGTATGCCTTCACCTGTACTTTGAGAACCATGGATGTAAAATAAAGAAACAAAAAATGGAAAATGTCAAAGACAACTGAAAGAGACTCCCATGTAGGTCTAACATATGCCTAATTGAAGTTCCAGAAGAAGAAAGGGAAAAGACATGGCAAGACAATTTTCCAGATTTAACACAAAATTCATAGATTCAGAAAGAACAACAAATTACAAGCAGAATAAATACAAAAAACTGGGCATGGTGGCTCATGCCTATAATCGCAGCTACTTGGGAGGCTAAGGCAGGAGGATCACTTGAGCCCAGAAGTTTGAGGCCGCAGTGAGCTTTGATCACACTACTGCACTCCAGCCTGGAGTAAGACCCGATTAACACAGTAAGTCCCCATTTCTAAAAAAATGTGTGTTTTTTTTTTAAAAATAGATACAGTGAAATACATATCTAGACATATTTTACCAAAACTCTAGAACAGCAAAAATAGAAAGACCTTAAGAGTAAAGACAGACTAAGAACTGATTTCTCTTTTTTTCCTTTCCAACTTTTATTTTAGGTTCAGAGTACACATGCAGGTTTGTTACGTGGGTAAATTGCGTGTTGCGGTGGTTTGGTGTTCACATTATTTTACATTCAGGTAATGAGCATAGTACCCTACAGGTGGGTTTTCAATCCTCACCCTCCTCTCACAAACCACCTTCAAGTAGGCCCTGGTGTCTACTGTCCCCTTCTTTATATCCATATGTACTCAATATTTAGCTCCTGCTTAGAAGTGAGAACATGCAATATTTGGTTCTCTGAGAACTGATTTCTTAGTAGTAATAACGATTCCTCTTATCCAGAGAGAACCGTACGTATTTTGATATATTTTCTTCCAATTTTTTACCTGTATATGTCAAATGAAACATATACTTTTGAAAAAAGTAAGTTGCAAAACCATATATACTGTATGACTCTCAATTAAATATATGTATATTTATTATATATATTATATATATATTATATATATATATATAAAATAACTTGAGATTCGGCGGGGCGCAGTGGTTCACACCTGTAATCCCAGCACTTTAGGAGGCTGAGGCTGGCGGATCACCTGAGGTGGAGAGTTCCAGACCAGCCTGACCAACATGCAGAAACCCCGTCTCTACTAAAAATACAAAATTAGCTGGGCATGGTGGCACATGCCTGTAATCCCAGCTACTCAGGAGGCTGATGGAGGAGAATCTCTTGAACCCAGGAGGCGGAAGTTGCGGTGAGCTGAGATCGCGCTATTGCACTCCAGCCTGGGCAACAAGAGCAAAACTCCGCGTCGAAAACAAACAAACAAACAAAAAACACTGAGATTCATACAATACATATGGTATTTATTGTAGTAAGTAGTTAGGCTCAAATGACTTAATAGTAATATTTTGTATAAAACAAATAGCTGTGTCTCTCTCAAAAGACATATAATTATATATATAAATTGAGATTCATACAATACATATAGTTTTGCATCTTTTCTCAATTGACACAATGTGACTATTTTATTTACCTACTCAACAAATGATTGTCGAATGACGTTTAACTAGGATTTAGCGAATGATTTTAAATAAATAACATTTAATTATATGTCAAGGTACTATACTCAATACTTTATAAATATTAATTTATTTAATGTTAAGAACTGCATGAGATAGTTATTATTCTTATTTTGCAATGAAGATACTTAGTTTTTTTTAATTTTAAGCATCAGATGTGGTACTTGATAAATGCTTTTTTGCCTCTGTGTTTATATCATATTCTTAATGAAAATTTTTAGAAGTGAAACTAACATTCGAAACCCATGAACTTCTAAAGTTACTAATAAAGCCAATCTGCTTTCTGGTAAGATTTTACCTAATTAACACTGTGATCACACACTCAACCAAACTTTGCCAATATTGAGTATAAGAACTAATTTTAGAGGTTGACAACTTCTGATAATATTTTAAGAAGGTTAAAAAATTTACCTCATTTTATTGTGATTGTATTGTGATTGTAACTTCTACATTTACAAATGTGTTTGAATGTTTCTCACATTAGGCAGTGGCATTGCTTCTTGTCTGTGATATTTGCTGAACTTTCCCTTGGTGTTTCAGCATTTTTCTCTAAATGCATTGGACGGTAGTATTGTATAATATATTTGTGTCATGTATTCTTCAAATACGTATGACTTTTATTTTATGGTTTCCTGGCATTTTTTCAATCCAATGAATTGTACGTGTACATTTTTTTTGTTTCTGTTGTGCTTAGATTATCCATCCCCATCCCAAGGTTAGATAGTTATTCACCTATATTGTCTGTAAGTGTTTTAATATTTTGTTATTTTACATTTAACTCTTTAGGCCATCTGGAATATTCTTTGCCATATGTACTAATGTGAAGATTTATTGTAATTTTGTTTTCCAAATGTTTAACCTTGCCTGTAGTGCCAACTTCTTCCCTATTTCTTTGTTTCCCTTTAAAGCAATGCTCTTAGTAGTCTTAGCTGGCAGACTTCAATTTCTTTCCTCTTTTTTTAAAACCCATTGTAGTTTTTAGATCTCACTTCTCCACCAAAACACCTCTTATCAAGTCACCAATGCCTTCACCATTATTATCTCCATTGGCCAGTTTTCAGTCTTGGTGTGATTTGATCTGTCAGCGGTATTTGCACAGCTTAACCATCTCTTGCAGCAACAGTTTCATCACCACAACCTCCTACCTCACTGGCAATTCTCTCCTCTCCTCTGCATAATCCTGCCTCTAGTGCTGACAGGACCTAGGCCTCTGCCCATGGACTTTTCTCTCTATGCTCACTTCTACCCCGCTTCCATCCAGACTCACTGCTCCTGATAAAATCTGTATATTATGACTTCAGGATTTATGATCATAGTCTGTGTCTCTCCCCTGAACTCTAGAGTATATATTAATACAACAACCTTCTCAACATTTCCACCTAGATGTCTAAATGAGCATGCTAGATGTGTCATAGCCCAAATTAAATTCCTGATCTTTCCAAGGCCGCTTTTTGTGAGGTCATCTCAACTCAGCTAATGGAAACTTACATCCTTCAGGTGCTCAGATCAAACATTTAGGAGTCACTCTTGACCCTTCTCTTTTTCTCATACCTCACTTTCATGCCTTCAGTAAATCCTGTTGACTCTACCTTCTGCAAAATCTTCCATACCATCTGCACTGCTACTTTGTTCATCATATCTTGGCTGGATTTTCGCAATAGCCTTCCACTGGTCTTCCCAATTTTAGTCTTGTTTCTTTACAGCCTATTTTTAACAAAGAAACTGGAGTGATCATTTAAAAATGGAAATCAGATCCTTCCATGCCTCTGTCCCGTGCCTTCCAATGGCTTACCATCTCACTTGGAGTAAAAAGTGAAATCTGGATAATGGTGTAAAAGACTACATGATCCAATCCCCAGCTCACCCCAGTCTGTCTCTGGTCCCATTTCCTACTATTTCCCTGCCTCAGTTACTAGAGCAAGAGGAAGATTTGGTCTCCTTCATCTCTCTTGAACACGTCAGACTGGTTCCCACCTCAGTGGCTTTGCAGTTGCTGTTCTCTCCTGGAAGGCTCTGTCCCAAGATATATGGGTGGGTAACTCCTTCATCTTTTTAAAATCTTTGCTCAAAATTACCTTCCTGGAGAGGGCTTCCTTATTATACTATTTGAAATTGTATTCTTCCCCCACTCCTTCCATTCCCTTTCCATACCCACTATGTTACTCTTATCATTGTTGTATATATCAGAGTCTAATTCTACTCACATTTCATCTCTTTGCACTGATCCTTCTGTCAATTATTGAATTCGTATGATCTGATTGAATCACTAAGATTTTGTTAAACATATTTCATGTCTGGTGTAGAAGGCCTTTCTTATTATTCTTCCTTAATAAAATTCCCTTAGTTATTCTTGGCTTTTTATGCCAGCTTAACTTTAAAAGTACTTCATCATGTTTCCAAAGAAGAAAAATTAAGCTGATTTTTTATTGGAATTTCATAATACAGGGACATTCATGTGCAAAGAATTAATATCTTTATATTATTCACTCTTCCTTTCCCAGAATGTGGTATGCCTCTTCATTTATGAAGCTCATTTTCTTTTTGACATCGGTTTTGTAATTGTATATTTTCTATAGTTCTTACATGTGTCTTGTTTAAGTTAATCCTACATGTTGTAGTCTATGCTTTTTTTCCTGCTTTGTTCTATTGTTGCTATTTTATTCCATTATATATTTTTAAAAGATTATTTTCAAATAGTTATTTTTTCAAATTTCTATCTATCAGCAACATTGTTCAATAATCTTATTACTGGCAGTAGATTTTCAGTTTATTCCTTGGGTTTTTGAAGGAGACATAATGATAATTCTATCCCCTTTTCATCATGCTACAATGCCTTGCCTAAAACTTCTGCAGAGTATTCAATGATAGTAGTAGTCACTAGCCTGTTGGTCTTCCTCTCCTTGTTCACACTGCTGGTTTAAAGTGGATGTCTTTGTCACATTAAGAAAGTATCCTTACATTCCTGATTTACAACGCACTTTTTTGAAAAAATAAGAAAAAGTCGAGAAGTTTGTCTTGTGCTTTTTGTTTCCATCAGTTGAGCTAATATTACCTATTAATTTGATGAATAGATTTTCCAATATTAAACTAAATAAATGGTTGCAGTGGGTGGTTTTTAAAGACATACTATTGAATTTAATTTATTAATGTTTCAATGAGGATTTTGCATCTATGTTCATAACTGTGTCTGTTCCATAGTTTTCATCTTGGTGTTATCTTTTACCCAGTGTTAGAATGGGAACTTTTATGAAATAAAGTAGGAAGCAATTTGTCTTGTTCCAGGATAGAAGGCAGGATGTGAGTATAATCGTGTGTGGAGAGGTGTGGGCTTACATATATATGCACATAGGTATTTTCATGGAGAGTATACGCTCCTAAGAAATTTGACAGTATTTATTGTTAAAAACTACCTGGTTCCAAAGCCCCAAAACTTTTTTGATAATTTATTGTCTTTCTCATGATTATTGGTGTATTTCGGTGTTCTACCACTTTAAAAAAAACTTGATAGTTTTTTTTCCCAATAAATTGCCTATTTCTATTTAATTTTCAAATTATAACTGGAATTGTATGTAGCATTTTCTTACGATTTAAAGAATATTTTCTAAATCTGTTGTTGTGGCTTCATTATCATTCTAGTTCTGCTCATTTTTATTTTTTCTATTTATCTTGTTAGTTTTCAGGAAACTTGCTTAATTGATATTAAATTTTTCTTTCTAATAGTAAAGCATTTAAGATTTGCTTACTACTATTTTGGTAAGTTTTGTCTTTTTTTTTTTTTGACCCTCGCCCCCACCCCACCCCCCGCCCCACTCTGCAAAGTGGCTTCTATTTCAGTTTGCCTTTGATCCCATATTAATTTAGGAAGGTGATTTTTAATTTCCTGCTTATTAAGTTTTTGTTCTTGTGTTTAAATTACTGTTCTTATTTTTCTATTCTTATTGTAATGTGGTCAAAAAATGTGATCAGTGTAATTTCTGCTACTAAGAATTTATTGATGCCTTTTTTGTGATATGGTAGATTAGGTTTTATAAGGTCCATGGTCACTTGAAAATAAGGTACTTCTCTAATTGTAGTGAAGGCAAGTTTTTAAATTTAGCCTGTTAATTACATTATCAAGTTATCTATATCCTTATATTCATTGGAGGTCTATCTTATATTTGAGGATGTTAAAGTCTCCCGTAATAGTACTTCTGCTAGTTTTGCCTCATACTGCCAACAGTTTGTTTGCTTTACTTTCTACACTGATTTTTATATTTTTTGCATAAACGTTCTTTAAAATTACCTATTCATTAACAGATATACCTATTTTCACTGTAATATTTGGCATCTATAAAGTTCCCTCACACTTTGAATTCACTTTGACTCATACTATTATTTCTAACCTTGCTCTCTGTTATGTTTTTGGGGAATGTGAAAATGGCAGCCTCCAGTGTTTACTGATTCTGAGGCTCTTCCTCTTTCTACCACGTGTGAAGGGAGAGACCAGGGAGCATTTCCATCTAAAAGAGAATCACCATTGGCGTCTGCTCTCTCGCTGTGTTTCTTTCCTGATGACAGCCTTTGCTAAGCACATTTGTGGCAGGAGGACTTTGGCCTCCTTGCATGGTTTTCAGGTTGGTGTGGGCGTCGGGGGCCTGGAGCAGAGGAGGAGAGAGGGTGCAGCTTTCTCTTTTCTTCTGAGCCCATCAAACTGCACCTTCACTGGTTTATCATGAGTGCATCTTCAACCTTACCAATGCACAGAAGTTGCTCCCAGATTCTAGGACAGGGAGATAGAATAGAAAAAATAGAGTATCTCTGTGTCTGCCTTTGGGGAGTTGTTGTGTGTGTGTGTGTGTGTTTCTTTTTTCCTTTTTTCCTGCAGTGTCTCAATAAACGTTTTTGTAGAAAGTTGATAGAGATAACATCAGGAGCTGCTAGTTTGGTTAAAAAAAAATCTGCTACTGACATGTTTCCAAAAAGATGGGTATATTCAGTCAGCACTGTATTTTAAGAACTCTTATCTGGTCTGAGTGTAACAGAGTGCTCAACTAGGAGATAATTTCAGCTGTCCAAGAGAAGTTGTCAGTCTCTGGTTTTGGGAGTGGAGCAAGAAGTAAGTAGACACAGATGCATTAGGGAGACAGAATCTATACTATGGAAAATAAATGGATTTGTATATAAGTACAAAGGTGTGAACTGGGACTTGGGTGGAAAGAACAAAAGTATATGAGGAGTCTAAATCAATGCTCAACTTCCTAGCACAAATTGATGAAAATATTTGCCACATTGCCAGAGGGAGAGTATTTTCTTAAAGGAAAATAATTATTGTTATACAGGAAAAGGTCTTTATTTTATTTTTAAGAAATGCATAGGTAAGAAGTAAAATGCAATGTGAAAATGAATTATAGGTGAAAAATATTAAAAATAGTTAAATCAAGGAGATGAATGTATTCGTGTTTACTATTCTCTATTTTGTTATGTACAGAAAATTTTATAATAAGCACTTTAAGAAAGGGAAAAAATCACCCAGTTTGGCACCTACTGTCTTGAGGTGCTGTAGACCCCTACTCCATGTGATAATATAGAGGTGGCACTGAAGATGCAGGACTAGACCTCCCCTGACCAAATTGGGAGGTGTCTAGTTGGGTGTTGTAAGGATAGAAGTTGTTGGAGCTATTACATGCTAAGGCAGAGTTCATAAAGCCACTTTCTAAAGATGTAACATTTGGCAATTTGAATAACAGTGCTCAACTAACAGGGCTGTTGTAGGGATGGAATGCTATAATGAAGACAAAGCCCTGGGTCACAGAAGAGCTCAACAAATGCTGCCATGTTTCACTATTGCGGAAGGGCAGTGGACCTGCAACACCCCAAGGAGACCACAAAATAGCCTGTGGGTCAAGCAAAGCCAAGTGTATTGCTTCCTGTGATAAGGAAGACCACTACCTTTTTAGCACTGTCTTTGAAAAGGAAGGATAAAGATGAGATATTTATGTCATTTGGAGGGGTCTGGTTTCAGGCAGGTGTTTCTATGAGGAGGTCTGACTGGGACTGGGCCAAAGTTGTGATATAATAGTTCAGGATTGGTGAACTCAGGTGAGGATTTTGGAGCAAACCTCAGAGTAAACAATTGGATGATTCCAGCTGAACAATCTGTCTTTCTAAGAAGGAAGCTATTTACTCTGATGAAGAGATGTGGAGAGTCAATGAATTTTCAAAGTTATTTCCAACTTAATCTTCTGGGTCAAGAATTTCCTGGAATAGTCATGTCACGTTAATGAAGAGTATCAAATAGGAAAATCATGCTTTATGGACTGTAAGCTGTTTGGCTGTAGATAGTTTCAGCCCCCAGGGGAGATTATGGTGTGGATTGTTTCTATTTTGTTTTAGTATTTGTGGCATATTGCTACCTCCGCAGCAGATGCATACATTGTTTTGCAAAGTTTAATTAAGCTTATCATTCATTTGGCAATATGTATTAAAGACCTCAAAATAATCTTTTAACTAGTAGTTTTATTATCAGCAATCAGTCATTCAGAATCATCAAAGACGTGAACAAAAGATGAACAAAGATGTTTATCACCGCATTTTTAGAATAGAAAATACAAGGTAAACAAAGTGACTTTAAATGGGCAAACAGAAAATAAATTATGATTTAGCCACAGGATGGGACACTGTGTGTAACTAGGACAAATGGTGTTTTTTAGAAATAGTTAATGATGTGGAAAAATTCTCTCCAAGCTAAGTGAAAGTAGGACATAAAAGTGTATAAAATTATAGTACCTATGACTGAATGAAAATATTGCAAAATTTTATAAGTGGTTATCTCAGGGTTATAAGATTACAGGTTGTATTTTCTACAAACATTTAAAATAAGCTTTCTTCTTAACAGAAAATAAACACTATTTTAATAATAATAATACAATGATTGAAAGGGTGGTGTAGATGCCCTCCAAGGAGAAAAGGAGCTTGTTTGTGTTTGTTCCTGCAGCAAATGATGCAATTGAGGCAGGAGAGCCCAAGCAAAGGGCCCTCTTCAGAAAGGGAGACTTGGCTGGGGTTCACTCTGGTTTTGAACAATGAATCATCTCTTCTGTTAATAGGGATTAGCAGGTTATAATATAGGAAATGGCTCTTGCCATCAGAAAAACTGAATATCTCTGTGTTAGCTCATTTGTGTTGCTATTAAGGAATATCTGACCCTGGGTAATTTATAAATAACAGAGGTTTAATTAGCTCATGGTTATACAGGATGTACGAGAAGCGTGGTGTTGGCATCTGCTTGGCTTCTGGTGAGGATCTCAGAAAGCTTCCAATCATGGCAGAAGGCAAAGGAGAGCCAGTGTGTCACATGGTGAAAGAGGGAGCCAAATAGAGGGGGTGGAGGTGCCACACTCTTTTAAACAACCAGCTCTCTCATGAACTCATTACCACTCATTACTGTGGAGAGCATGCCAAGCTACTTAGGAGGGATCTGTCCCCATGATCCAAACACTTCCCACCAGGCCCTACCTCCGACATTGGGAGTCCACATGCACCTTGGAGGGGACAAACATCCAAATTGTATCAGTCTCTCAGGACGCTTGCCTGACCTCAAGCACTCAGAAAACCACAACCACTCAGAAAAGGTGTTTATTCCTCTTGGGTTCATCATTGCTTCCTATCTTTAACAGATCTGCTTTTCCAAGGAATTAAATTCCTTTGAGGACTTCTCGTTAGGACTTCTTTTCTCCATTTTGGGAGCTTCTATGACTGCTTGTTGCCAGGAGCCTAACAGAGTGCAGAGAATTTCAGTGATTTGCCTGCAGATGCCTTGCAGGCGGAACTCTCTGGGTTATCTCCTATCTAGGGAAAGAAGCTTGGAGTTACTGTCCACTCTCAGTTATCTGCAGCTAGCTCACATGACCAACAGATGCCCATTGTCAGGTGGAAATCCCTCAGAACTTCATTCTTTCTGCCTAAAATTCCAATTGGTAAAACTGAAGACAAGAATAAGATAGAAAAACTCTAGAATGAGGCAATTAAAATGATCAAGGGGATGATTGAGTACTGAAGAATAAAGTTAAAATTCTTCAAGATGTAAAGATAAATTCTGAAAGAGGATGAATGGTTATAAGATCATGAAAGGCAAATAGAAGCCCATTTCCCAATTCTGGTGAACACGTTCGAGAGTATAAGTTGAAATCTAAAGGAAGTAAGAGGAAGAGTAGAGGTTCCTTGGATGGCACAGTGGAGAAGGAAGAAGGAAGTAAGGCACTTTGTACACACTGTCTCATTATATGACATGCCATCAGAGCATTTTGTTCTAGTCCCAGTTCTGCTACCAGCTATTTTCTGGTGATGTCGAATGACATTCTTCATCCTAAGCCTCAGATTTCTTATGTGTAGAATCAGGATTTTAATTATTTGGGTTTGAGAATACTTTCTGATTCCAAAAGAGTTTGTTTTATTTTGTAATATAAAAATCATAAATACTTTATTATTAATACATTATTTTTGAAATGTTATACAGACTGGAAATATGAGAAAGTTTGAGAGTGTTTGCATATATTTCCTCATGACATAATAATTCTTAAAAGGAAATTAGTGGCCGGGCTCAGTGGTTCACACCCATAATCTCAACTACTCGGGAGGCTGCGGTAGCAGGATCGCTTGAGCCCAGGAGTTTGAGGAGCATGTTCGCACCGCTGCACTCCAGCCTGGGCGGTAGAGCAAGACCCCGTCTCTAAAAACAGAAATGAGTGGTTCCTAGCAAGACGCTAAACTAACATGGCTAGGGCTTCCTCTCCCAAGACTCCTCTCCACAATGATAGAGAGGTGGGGCAAGGGTTTGAACTGGCATTTATATATATATATATATATATAATGTCTTTGGTCTGAGAGAAAAAATGGCCTAGTATGGCTTTGAAGAAAAACTTAGAAAAAGAATTATGGAATTCTTGCCCCATATCTTCGTGTTTAGTGGTGAGTCCCACGACACACTTGTCAAAACTCAGATCCCGAGGGGAGGAGCCAAGATGGCTGAATAGGAACAGCTCCGGTCTACAGCTCCCAGCATGAGCGACGCAGAAGAAGGGTGATTTCTGCATTTCCATTTGAGGTACCGGGTTCATCTCACTAGGGAGTGCCAGACAATGGGCGCAGGCCAGTGGGTGCGCGCACCGTGCACGAGCCGAAGCAGGGCGAGGCATTGCCTCACTTGGGAAGCGCAAAGGGTCAGGGAGTTCCCTTTCCGAGTCAAAGAAAGGGGTGACGGACGCACCTGGAAAATCGGGTCACTCCCACCCGAATATTGCGCTTTTCAGACCGGCTTAAAAAACGGCGCACCACGAGACTATATCCCACACCTGGCTCGGAGGGTCCTATGCCCACGGAATCTCGCTGATTGCTAGCACAGCAGTCTGAAATCAAGCTGCAAGGCAGCAGCGAGGCTGGGGGACGGGCGCCCACCATTGCCCAGGCTTGCTTAGGTAAACAAAGCAGCCAGGAAGCTCGAACTGGGTGGAGCCCACCACAGCTCAAGGAGGCTTGCCTGCCTCTGTAGGCTCCACCTCTGGGGGCAGGGCACAGACAAACAAAAAGACAGCAGTAACCTCTGCAGACTTAAATGTCCCTGTCTGACAGCTTTGAGGAGAGCAGTGGTTCTCCCAGCACGCAGCTGGAGATCTGAGAACGGGCAGACTGCCTCCTCAAGTGGGTCCCTGACCCCTGACCCCCGAGCAGCCTAACTGGGAGGCACCCCCCAGCAGGGGCACACTGACACCTCACACGGCAGGGTATTCCAACAGACCTGCAGCTGAGGGTCCTGTCTGTTAGAAGGAAAACTAACAAACAGAAAGGACATCCACACCGAAAACCCATCTGTACATCACCATCATCAAAGACCAAAAGTAGATAAAACCACAAAGATGGGGAAAAAACAGAACAGAAAAACTGGAAACTCTAAAACGCAGAGCACCTCTCCTCCTCCAAAGGAACGCAGTTCCTCACCAGCAACGGAACAAAGCTGGATGGAGAATGATTTTGATGAGCTGAGAGAAGAAGGCTTCAGACGATCAAATTACTCTGAGCTACGGGAGGACATTCAAACCAAAGGCAAAGAAGTTGAAAACTTTGAAAAAAATTTAGAAGAATGTATAACTAGAATAACCAATACAGAGAAGTGCTTAAAGGAGCTGATGGAGCTGAAAACCAAGGCTCGAGAACTACGTGAAGAATGCAGAAGCCTCAGGAGCCGATGCGATCAACTGGAAGAAAGGGTATCAGCAATGGAAGATGAAATGAATGAAATGAAGCGAGAAGGGAAGTCTAGAGAAAAAAGAATAAAAAGAAATGAGTAAAGCCTCCAAGAAATATGGGACTATGTGAAAAGACCAAATCTACGTCTGATTGGTGTACCTGAAAGTGATGCGGAGAATGGAACCAGGTTGGAAAACACTCTGCAGGATATTATCCAGGAGAACTTCCCCAATCTAGCAAGGCAGGCCAACATTCAGATTCAGGAAATACAGAGAACGCCACAAAGATACTCCTCGAGAAGAGCAACTCCAAGACACATAATTGTCAGATTCACCAAAGTTGAAATGAAGGAAAAAATATTAAGGGCAGCCAGAGAGAAAGGTCAGGTTACCCTCAAAGGGAAGCCCATCAGACTAACAGCGGATTTCTCGGCAGAAACCCTACAAGCCAGAAGAGAGTGGGGGCCAATATTCAACATTCTTAAAGAAAAGAATTTTCAACCCAGAATTTCATATCCAGCCAAACTAAGCTTCATAAGTGAAGGAGGAATAAAATACTTTACAGACAAGCAAATGCTGAGAGATTTTGTCACCACCAGGCCTGCCCTAAAAGAGCTCCTGAAGGAAGCGCTAAACATGGAAAGGAACAACCGGTACCAGCCGCTGCAAAATCATGCCAAAATGTAAAGACCATCGAGACTAGGAAGAAACTGCATCAACTAATGAGCAAAATCACCAGCTAACATCATAATGACAGGATCAAATTCACACATAACAATATTAACTTTAAATGTAAATGGACTAAATTCTCCAATTAAAAGACACAGACTGGCAAGTTGGATAAAGAGTCAAGACCCATCAGTGTGCTGTATTCAGGAAACCCATCTCACATGCAGAGACACACATAGGCTCAAAATAAAAGGATGGAGGAAGATCTACCAAGCAAATGGAAAACAAAAAAAGGCAGGGGTTGCAATCCTAGTCTCTGATAAAACAGACTTTAAACCAACAAAGATCAAAAGAGACAAAGAAGGCCATTACATAATGGTAAAGGGATCAATTCAACAAGAGGAGCTAACTATCCTAAATATATATGCACCCAATACAGGAGCACCCAGATTCATAAAGCAAGTCCTGAGTGACCTACAAAGAGACTTAGACTCCCACACAATAATAATGGGAGACTTTAACACCCCACTGTCAACATTAGACAGATCAACGAGACAGAAAGTCAACAAGGATACCCAGGAATTGAACTCAGCCCTGCACCAAGCGGACCTAATAGACATCTACAGAACTCTCCACCCCAAATCAACAGAATATACATTTTTTTCAGCACCACACCACACCTATTCCAAAATTGACCACATAGTTGGAAGTAAAGCTCTCCTCAGCAAATGTAAAAGAACAGAAATTATAACAAACTATCTCTCAGACCACAGTGCAATCAAACTAGGACTCAGGATTAAAAATCTCACCCAAAGCCGCTCAACTACATGGAAACTGAACAACCTGCTCCTGAATGACTACTGGGTACATAATGAAATGAAGGCAGAAATAAAGATGTTCTTTGAAACCAACGAGAACAAAGACACAACATACCAGAATCTCTGGGATGCATTCAAAGCAGTGTGTAGAGGGAAATTTATAGCACTAAATGACCACAAGAGAAAGCAGGAAAGATCCAAAATTGACACCCTAACATCACAATTAAAAGAACTAGAAAAGCAAGAGCAAACACATTCAAAAGCTAGCAGAAGGCAAGAAATAACTAAAATCAGAGCAGAACTGAAGGAAATAGAGACACAAAAAACCCTTCAAAAAATCAATGAATCCAGGAGCTGGTTTTTTGAAAGGATCAACAAAATTGATAGACCGCTAGCAAGACTAATAAAGAAAAAAAGAGAGAAGAATCAAATAGACACAATAAAAAATGATAAAGGGGATATCACCACCGATCCCACAGAAATACAAACTACCATCAGAGAATACTACAAACACCTCTACGCAAGTAAACTAGAAAATCTAGAAGAAATGGATACATTCCTCGACACATACACTCTCCCAAGACTAAACCAGGAAGAAGTTGAATCTCTGAATAGACCAATAACAGGAGCTGAAATTGTGGCAATAATCAATAGTTTACCAACCAAAAAGAGTCCAGGACCAGATGGATTCACAGCAGAATTCTACCAGAGGTACAAGGAGGAACTGGTACCATTCCTTCTGAAACTATTCCAATCAATAGAAAAAGAGGGAATCCTCCCTAACTCATTTTATGAGGCCAGCATCATTCTGATACCAAAGCCGGGCAGAGACACAACCAAAAAAGAGAATTTTAGACCAATATCCTTGATGAACATTGATGCAAAAATCCTCAATGAAATACTGGCAAACCGAATCCAGCAGCACATCAAAAAGCTTATCCACCATGATCAAGTGGGCTTCATCCCTGGGATGCAAGGCTGGTTCAATATACGCAAATCAATAAATGTAATCCAGCATATAAACAGAGCCAAAGACAAAAACCACATGATTATCTCAATAGATGCAGAAAAAGCCTTTGACAAATTTCAACAACCCTTCATGCTAAAAACTCTCAATAAATTAGGTATTGATGGGACGTATTTCAAAATAATAAGAGCTATCTATGACAAACCCACAGCCAATATCATACTGAATGGGCAAAAACTGGAAGCATTCCCTTTGAAAACTGGCACAAGACAGGGATGCCCTCTCTCACCGCTCCTATTCAACATAGTGTTGGAAGTTCTGGCCAGGGCAATCAGGCAGGAGAAGGAAATAAAGGGTATTCAATTAGGAAAAGAGGAAGTCAAATTGTCCCTGTTTGCAGACGACATGAATTGTTTATCTAGAAAACCCCATTGTCTCAGCCCAAAATCTCCTTAAGCTGATAAGCAACTTCAGCAAAGTCTCAGGATACAAAATCAATGTACAAAAATCACAAGCATTCTTATACACCAACAACAGACAAACAGAGAGCCAAATCATGAGTGAACTCCCATTCACAATTGCTTCAAAGAGAATAAAATACCTAGGAATCCAACTTACAAGGGATGTGAAGGACCTCTTCAAGGAGAACTACAAACCACTGCTCAAGGAAATCAAAGAGGATACAAACAAATGGAAGAACATTCCATGCTCATGGGTAGGAAGAATCAATATCGTGAAAATGGCCATACTGCCCAAGGTCATTTACAGATTCAATGCCATCCCCATCAAGCTACCAATGACTTTCTTCACAGAATTGGAAAAAACTACTTTAAAGTTCATATGGAACCAAAAAAGAGCCCGCATCGCCAAGTCAATCCTAAGCCAAAAGAACAAAGCTGGAGGCATCACACTACCTGACTTCAAACTATACTACAAGGCTACAGTAACCAAAACAGCATGGTACTGGTACCAAAACAGAGATATAGATCAATGGAACAGAACAGAGCCCTCAGAAATAACGCCGCATACCTACAACTATCTGATCTTTGACAAACCTGAGAAAAACAAGCAATGGGGAAAGGATTCCCTATTTAATAAATGGTGCTGGGAAAACTGGCTAGCCATATGTAGAAAGCTGAAACTGGATCCCTTCCTTACACCTTATACAAAAATCAATTCAAGATGGATTAAAGATTTAAACGTTAGACCTAAAACCATAAAAACCCTAGAAGAAAACCTAGGCATTACCATTCAGGACATAGGCGTGGGCAAGGACTTCATGTCCAAAACACCAAAAGCAATGGCAACAAAAGACAAAATTGACAAATGGGATCTAATTAAACTCAAGAGCTTCTGCACAGCGAAAGAAACTACCATCAGAGTGAACAGGCAACCTACAAAATGGGAGAAAATTTTCGCAACCTACTCATCTGACAAAGGGCTAATATCCAGAATCTACAATGAACTCAAACAAATTTACAAGAAAAAAACAAACAACCCCATCAAAAAGTGGGTGAAGGACATGAACAGACACTTCTCAAAAGAAGACATTTATGCAGCCAAAAAACACATGAAAAAATGCTCATCATCACTGGCCATCAGAGAAATGCAAATCAAAACCACTATGAGATATCATCTCACACCAGTTAGAATGGCAATCATTAAAAAGTCAGGAAACAACAGGTGCTGGAGAGGATGTGGAGAAATAGGAACACTTTTACACTGTTGGTGGGACTGTAAACTAGTTCAACCGTTGTGGAAGTCAGTGTGGCGATTCCTCAGGGATCTAGAACTAGAAATACCATTTGACCCAGCCATCCCATTACTGGGTATATACCCAAAGGACTATAAATCATGCTGCTATAAAGACACATGCACACGTATGTTTATTGAGGCATTATTCACAATAGCAAAGACTTGGAACCAACCCAAATGTCCAACAATGATAGACTGGATTAAGAAAATGTGGCACATATACACCATGGAATACTATGCAGCCATAAAAAATGATGAGTTCATGTCCTTTGTAGGGACATGGATGAAATTGGAAACCATCATTCTCAGTAAACTATCGCAAGAACAAAAAACCAAACACCGCATATTCTCACTCATAGGTGGGAATTGAACAATGAGATCACATGGACACAGGAAGGGGAATATCACACTCTGGGGACTGTTGTGGGGTTGGGGGAGGGGAGAGGGATAGCATTGGGAGATATACCTAATGCTAGATGACGAGTTGGTGGGTGCAGCGCACCAGCATGGCACATGTATACATATGTAACTAACCTGCACATTGTGCACATGTACCCTAAAACTTAAAGTATAATAATAAAAAAAAAAAAAACTCAGATCCCTGGTACAGGGGCTCTCAGGTATAAAATCAGTAAAGGACTAAAGAGCCCTTTGTTTGCAGGGAGTGAACAACAACAACAACAAACAAACAAAGAAAAAACCAAAACCCAAACTTATCCCCAAGGTTATGAATTACAATCCAAGTTATGTCTTCCAATAACAAAAAGTGAAGTCGGCCTGGTGCGGTGGGTCATGCCTGTAATCCGAGCACTTTGGGAGGCTGAGGCAGGTGGATCATGAGGTCAGGAGTTCAAAACCAGCCTGGCCAAGATGGTGAAACCCCATCTCTAGTAAAAATACAAAAAATTTACCTGGGCGTGGTGGTGGGTGCCTGTAATCCCAGCTACTAGGGAGGCTGAGGCAGAGAATTGCTTGAACCCGGGAGGCAGGGGTTGCAGTGAGCCGAGATTGAGCCACCGCACTCCAGCCTGTGCAACAGAGCGAGACTCCCTCTCTAAAAAAAAAAAAAAAAAATGAAGTCCTGCCTGAAGAATTGTTTTGTGCAGTGCTGAGTGGCTGACTGCATTTTCCTGGTTCCTGGCCTCCACCTCCCCTTGTCCCCAGAGCCTTTGAGGCTGAAAGCACGAGTCCGGCCTTTCAGAGTGAGCTCTGCTTGGCTGTGTAGCCAAATTCCCAGAAGAAAACAAACTTACAAGGCTTTTGAAAAGTGTATTTCAAAGAAAATATAAAATACAAAACTATAGTTTCCAAAGACAAAACTACTAAAACAGCTGGGGTAAAAATTACAATTAGTTTGAAAAACAAACAAAACAGATAGAGGAAGACAGCAATTTGACTCAAGAACAAGGAAACATAAAAATAACCAAGACGAATATTGAGTATGAAAAATATAATACTCAAAAAACACAATAGATGGGATAAATAGAACGAACACAACTGAGAGACCAATTAATTCATTGTAACGCCATATTAAGTACATCTTCAATATGAGAGAAGAGAAGAAAAACAATGGAATATATATTTTAAAGCTAAGAAATGTGAAGGTTAGAGATAGACATACTAATATCTGAAAAATGGAGATCTCAGAAGGAGAGAATTGTTTTAATGAAGATGAGAAGATATTTAAAACATACTTCTATCAATTGAAACAATAGATTATAGATAGAAAATGTTCAAAGAGTGCAAAAGGGAAAGGAAAAGCCTACGTCTAGAAATGTAATACAATTTGAGAACACTAAGTCAGAGAAAAATTCAAAAGCTTACAGAGAAAAAAGACTAAAAATCAAATTAATAATAGATTCTTCAATAGTAACAATGGATGCAAAAAAAGCACTTTAAGGCTTATATACAGCCACATTTTCACTTACATATGAGGGAGGGCATAACAAAAATATTCTTGTGATTATAAGATATCAGAACTTTTGTCAGAATTTCATAATTAATTATATGATTTTATGAAATATTGAAATAATAGGCAAGGCTCTGGGAGTTCTTACAAGAGCTACATGAAATAAAGGTGGCCAAATACCTTGTTAAAGTTTTTTATTTTAGTTTAAAATAGGAAGGTAAAATAGTAAAGGAACTAGAAGTCTAGACCTGGACTATTTAATATGATATGCATTAGCCATTTGAAATGTAGCTATTCTGAATTAAAATTGCTAACTGTATAAAGTACATACCAGATTTCAAAAAGCTGTTATAAAAAACATACACTTTTTCACTAAACTTTTATATTAACTGCATATTGAAATAACATTGAATATTTTCAGTTAAATAAAATACACAATTAAAATTAATTTTGTTTTTAATTTCTTTAATGTGTTCACTAGAAAATTTAAGATTTCACATTTGGCTTACATTTGTGGTTTTTATTTTAATTGGAAGGCACTGATATAGATGATCTCACCATGATGGAAGTTGGAAAAGGGGGTACTAAAGTTCTAGCCTTATCACGTCTAATCTTATGGCTCTGAAAAACCAAACAAAAAATTAAAGATAAAAAGTAACATAGGAAATGTAGAAAAAGGCAAATAATAAATTAATATGATAAAATCAAGAATTAACATAAATATAAATGAACTTATTTCATATTTGAAGATGAATTTTGATAGATTTGATTAAAAGATACAGATGTGGACTCTGTAAGAGAAGTAAAACAGCACAAAGATATGAGAAAGTTAAAAGTAAAGAATGAGAAATGAATATGTCAGGCAAATACTAACTAAATGAGCTGAAATTCTTATATTAATGTCAGATAAAATTTAAGACCAAAAAAATTTATCAGCATTAGAGATGGAATAGGTCATTATATAAAAATAAATGTGACAAATAGTTCAATTTATTCAAAAGATATTGCAATTTTAATCTCATATATGGATTATGTATATTATATATGTGTTATATACATTATATATATAATAGAATAGCTTCAAAATGCATGAAGAAAAAGTGGCAGAACTATAGGGAAAATCTGCCACCATAGTGAGAGATATCAACACACATCTCTTGATAATTGATAGATCAAGCAGCAAGTTTAAAGGAAACCAAGCAATATATTTAAGAAGCCTGACCTAGTTGTCTCACACAGAGTTCTACACCCAATAAATAGAAATGGTAGGTTTTTCTCAACAATGCATAAAATACAAAACATGATCATGTATATTTGTCCATAAAATGTCTCAACTAATTTCAACAATAGATATTATACAGACTATGATCTTTCACTATGATAGTATTAATTTGGAAGTTAATACCAAAAAGAGAAATTATAAAATACCTGCATGTGTAGACATTAAAAACATATTGATAAATATATATTTTATTATGATAGAAATTATTATGAAAATTTGAATATAATATCTAGAATTAAATAGTAATAAAAATTCTGCATATCAAAACTTGTAGGATTAGCAAAAGCGGTGCTTCAAAAACTTTCCAGGCTTAAAGAGTCTATAAATAAGAGAGAGGTTAAAAACCCTCAAAAACAATGGGCAAATTTTTCAGCTTAAGAAACTAGAAAAGGAATGATAGAATAAACCTACAGGACCCTGTAACCGGTTGTGATCAATTAGTTGTAAACATCATTGCACTTGTACCAGCTCCTACATGGTTTTGTAGACAAGTCCTACTAAGAACTTATAGGACAAATTATTCCAATATCCCAATTTTACAGAAACTTTTCTGAAAGTACAAAATAAATGAAATTTTCTCCAACTCTTTTTAAAAGGATAATATTACTCTGTTACTAAAACCAGTTCTAAAAAAGACAAAAAATAAATAAACTACAAGGGAAAATTACTGCTTCATTTTACTCTGGGATATAGAAGCAAAATTTCTAAACAATATTAACAAATTGAGTTTTTCAGCATATTCGAAAAAAAATCCATACTATCCCATGATCAAATTGGTTTTTTTTCTAGGTATTCAATAATTATTTATTATTAGAAAATCCATGAGGTAATGTATCACATTAACAGAGTAAAAGACAAAAAGCTACATGAATATCTCAGTAGATATATAAAAAGTGTTGAATAAAATGTTAATACCCATTGATAATTATGAAAAAAATTTTATTAGGAAATTAGGAATATTTGAGAGCTTCTTAAATCTGGTTAAGACTGTATTGGGTTTTGCAGAGAAACAGAACCAATATAATGTGTGTGTGTGTGTGTGTGTGTGTGTGTGTGTGTGTGTATTTATGATTTATTATAAGACTTAAGAAACTAGAAAAGGAAATAATAGGCTCATGCAATTATGGAGTCTAGAAAGTTCAAAATCTACAGGATCGGGTAGCAGGCTTGAAAACCAGGAAGAGCTCATGTTGCACATGAAGCCTGAAGAATTAGCTCTTGCTCTGGGGAGATTTATCTTTTTGTTCTATTCAGGCTTTCAATGGATTGGCCGAGGCCCACCCACATTATGGAGAGCAATGTGCTTTACTCAAAATCCACCAATTTAAATGTTAATGTCATCCAAAACACCCTTACAGAAACACCATGAATAATATTCGACCAAATATCTGAGTGCCTTTTGGCTAGGTTGACACAAAATTAACCATCACAAAAGAGATAAAACAAACAGACAAACTAAAAAACTCAGGAAAGAATATCATATCAAATGGAAAATGTAAGAGACATTTCATTTAAAATTTGGTTGAGACTAAAAAGTTGACTATCAGCACACATGTCCAAAATTGTGTTTACCGTCCTATTCAGTACAATGAAACAAGAATAAAAAAATTAGAAGCATATAAATTAGAAATGAGGAAATTCTTGCAGATGACTTAATTATTTACATAGAAAAACCAAAATAGCGAGTAGGCAAATTATTATAAATGTATGCATCTGTTGCAGGTGTGTGTGGGGTGGGGGTTGGAAGAAAGGCCAGGTATAAATACAGAATACAAAATGTCGGCTGCCCTTTTGTACACCAGTAGCTAACAACTAGAAAACACAGTGAAAAAGAAGACATTATTTACAATAGTATCAGAGAATACTAAGTACCTATAAATGAATCTATCAAAAGATGCGAAAGATCTCCATAAAATTATTTTATCTAGAAATAAAGACCTAAATAGACAAAAATACACTATGTTTATGAATAAAAAGCTATACTATATAAATATCAATTCTCAAATGCACCTAGACATTGAGTCAATACAATTCAATCAGAATGTCAGCAGATTATTTAATGAATCTTAGTAAGATTTTTCTAAAAATCTGTATATTTGAATAAAGGACACAATAGAAAAAGATGAACTATAATGAGACACTTGCCCTACCAAATATCAGGATTTATTTAAAAGGGGTGATAATTGAAACAATGTGGTATTGGCAGGGGGATAGACAGATTAACCAATGGGATTGAATAGAAAGTCCCAAAACAGACCTGTGCATACATAAAACTTTCATATAAGACAGATATGTCATGTCAGATCAATTAAACAATTAAAATTACAATACTGGATAATGGCCAGGCATGGTGGCTCACGCCTGTAATCCTAGCACTTTGGGAGGCAGAGGTGAGCAGATTACCTGAGGTCAGAAGTTCGTGACCAGCCTGGCCAATGTGGTGAAACCCTGTCTCTACTGAAAATAAAAAAAATTAGTGGGCTGTGGTGGTGGTCACCCATAATCCCAGCTACTAGGGAGGCTGAGGCAGGAGAAGCACTTGAACATGGGAGGTGGAGGTTGCAGTGAGCTGAGATTGCACCATTGCACTCCAGCCTGGGTGGCAAGAGCAAGACTTCATCTCAAAAAACAAAAACAAAAACAAAAAAAAAAACCTGGATATTGACAAGGAAAAAATATAAAGTGAGATTTCTACCTCACATGATAAACAAAAATCAATTTTAGACGGATTAAGAATTTACATAGATAAAATCTTGTTAATAGAAAATATGAGTGAATATGTTTTGAACCACAGGGCCTTTTTTTTTTTTAAGACACAGAAAACATTTCTATAATAATATTGTAAATTTAACTCAGTTATTTCACTCCCTAGGTTTATACTCTAGCAAAATTGATGCACTTGCACAATAAAGAAAATATTCATAAGGGGTTTAAAGTAGTACTGTTCACAATTGCAGAGCTAGGGAGCAACTCAAATGACCATCATCAGGTGAATGGCTGAACAAACTATGGTTTACTCACACAATGGAAGAAGCAGTCAAAACAAATATGGTAGACGACATGGATAACTTAGTAATATAATATCAGGTGAAAAAATAAATTCCAAATTATAATGTATATTGTATGCCCTAAAATCATATATGAAAAAGATGCAATGACATGATTATCATGGGATTTAGGATGTGGTGTATTTGGCTACTGGTGGGTAAGGGTATGGGACTGGGACTACCCCACAGTCACACATCAATTATTCAAAAGGTCCTGTCTTTTATTTTGAGTAATGGGTTCATGTGTGCTTCCTATATTATTAGAAATAAAAGTTTCATGTTCTTGATTAGTCAATCATGACAATTTAGCCCTTCTGCTTAATTCAATTCAGTAAATCCTGCTGCAGATATAGGACATTTTTAGTTAGAAAGAGCTGTGTTAAGAATGATGGTTTCCAGCTTCATCTATGTCCCTGCAAAGAACGTGAACTCATCCTTTTTTATGGCTGCATAGTATTCCATGGTGTATATGTGCCACATTTTCTTGTTCCAGTCTATCACTGATGGGCAGCAAACTAACGCAAGAACAGAAAATCAAAAACCGCATGTTCTCACTCAGAAGTGGAAGTTGAACAATGAGAACACATGGACGAAGGGAGGGGAACATCACACATCGGGGCCTGCCAGGGGGTGGGGGACTAGCGGAGGGATAGCATTAGGAGAAACACCTAATGTAGATGACGGGTGGATGGGTGCAGCAAACCACCATGGCACGTGTACACCTATGTAACAAAAATGCACATTCTGCACATGTACCCCAGAACTTAAAGTATAATTTAAAAAAAAGAAAAGAAAGAGCTGTGTTAGTATCTGTTGCTGCATAAAAACCTACTCCCAAGATTGGAGGCTTAAACTTTCAATAATTATTATTTCTCACTGTTTCTGTGGGTCAGGAATTCTGAGAGGCTACAGTAGGGATGGCTTGTTTCTGCTCTGTGGTGCCTGAGGACTCAGCTGGAAGACTCGAAAGCAATTGATATCCAGAGCATTAAGGACTGTTGGTGTCATTGCCACAGTTTGTTTGCTAGGATGTTTATCTTGGTTATTCCTTAATACACAATAAGGAAGGCAAGTTTCAATAAATAAAGGGTTCATTTAGGCCTAAAAGAAACAAAATAAGAGTGAATGACTGAGCCTTAACATTCAATGGTTATGGAGGTTGAAACTCCCAGTTTTCAATTTTCTCTCTGTTGCTGAATCAACAATCCCAACTCTACAGTTTGCAACAATTTGTTCAAATCTGAAGAGGAAAAATAATTAAAGTGTTGTAGGTAGCCGTAGAAATGATAATTTCCGTTTTTTCTTTGAGCCCTAACAAGAGCAACTAGTGAGAAACATACACAACGAAATGCCTGATTTCTCTTCTTCTGGTCTCCGAGTGACACCCTGTTCTCCATCTTGATGGCTTGTAATCATTTCCTGTACTGCTTAAATTCACTCTCTTGAGCCCACAGCTGACCACATTCTACAAATGATGCCTTTCCACTCACGTTTGGCAATGTGGGCTGACTTTGTGCAGCTGGGCTTTGATCTTGCTTCTTGGAACACATTGCTCTTCCCCTTGCAACTGAGAGCTATCATTATACAGTTTACTAAAATTTCATTATTTAACAGAGTTAAATAGAGTTAGCTTGGAGAACATTTGGTAACACTGCCCTGCTGACCGCAGATTATGTTTGCCCTCCAATAATCTACTGATTATTGATCTCAGGACAAAATCTACACCCCATGATTCTCTCCTATTTTAGTTTAATTCTAGGCTCCTGCAGCTTTTTTTCCCAGCCATGCACCCACCTGACTAAAAATCTCATTTTCAAGACCAATTATCAGCCACTGTAATCCTTTTTACTGTTTTCCTTGAAGGCTCATGAGACACTCATATAAATGGAACTTGTAACTGCCAGGACCAATATTATTTTGGCATGAAATCTCCCGATGTTCCTTCTAGTTTTCAAATAATACCATATTGGGAAAAATTGAATTTCAACTTGAAGGCTGAATTCTAGTTACTTTTTAAACCTAGTCCCCAAGCCCTTGACATGCCATTGGACAATTTAGGGTAGGCCTAGATGCATCCTTTTCAACTTGCTGATTAGAATCAAAACTTCTTAAAGCCTCCATACCCTTAATCCCATGATCATTACCACAGATAGTGATAAACGATAATGTTTCAGTGTTAATGAGGGAGTAAATAGCATGTTAATGATGTTTGCAGATGGATCTAAATTAGAATAAGTTGTTAACACCAGTGAGGCCAGAAAAAAAATAATAAAAGTCCTAAAGAAGAAGCAGCATACGAGAGGAAAACAAAAATTGAAAACAAACTGAAATTCAACTGATATATTGCATTGAACAAAGAGTTAATTAAAAAGAACCAACTACTGTCCTAGAGACCTGAAGAAAGAAAGCAACAGCAAAGGATATCTAAAAAGGATCTTCTCCATGGCTAGGATTAATTTGCACTTCATGCCAAAGATGTTCAGGAGTATCTTTGGATCTGTGATCAGTATTGCAGCATTGTGCTGGCAAATTTTTAACTATCAGATCTCTGAGGAAAAAAAAAAAAGTACTTGTGTGTGTGTTTGTCTGTGTATGTGTGTATATTTAATTACTATAACATTTACTGACATAAAGGATCTCTAGCGTGGTATTTTCAAATAAGGAATCCACAATATTCCTTACTGGAAATTCAGTAAAGCTTAATTGATTCTCATAGAATATTTTCCCTGATTTTTGCAAAATTCTTGTATCCATAGCCAATTTATGATGAACAAGTGTAGTTCCGACATGGGTGTTGGTTGATATTTTTATTTACATTAAATATGCTAAAGTAAAATAACAAAAACACATGTTAGAACTTCTTTTGTTTGTCAATGACTGAGTAACTTCTTTGCTGAATTAGATAATAGGTTTTGAATAGTCAAACAATATTTCCTGAATTTTTTGTGCTATTCACAACGTAATGGTTACAGACATGATAGAATGTTAAGTTTAATCTCTATTATTATTAACATTTTCTCTATGTCTTTCTTAAGCCTAGACAATAAACAAAACAGTCAAGCCTTGATTTGCAGCATTTGCTGATTTTCATGGTGTAAATATGCTCACCATGGTCAATTTTAGGCTACAAACAGAGTTGAGAAGGGGGCACAGTAGCAAACCATTATACAGTGTTTTCACCATATAGAGAAAATGAACAGAAATTACCTTAAGAGCTCAGATAATAGTAAAATAATTAGAAAATAATGGCTTTTGAGTATTCATTGCCTTTTAAGCTATAACTTATTTAATCAAAAGTTTATATAACTCAACTTTTATTAGTGGTTGTATTTAGTAATTGGCTCATATAATTTCTGAAAATTTAGCAATAAGCTCTGATGAGTGGGTAGAAGCTGACTCCAGCACATCATTATCAGTGACTTAACCTGAGATTCATGACTATTTTCAGTTTACACCAGACATCTCGAGGTTTCACAAATTCCACATGTTCAAAACCAAACTCATATACTCTCTCCCAACTATGACTGTAATTACCTCACAGGGTCTCCTGGCCCACTGCACAGAAAAAGCCAACTTACTGAGACTGTGCTATTGCAGTAGAGAAGGAGTCTTATTAACATAAGTCTAGCCACATGGCAGGTAGAGTTATTACTCAAATCAGTTTCGCCAAAGATGAAGGTTAGGATTTCTCAAGGATAGTTTGGTGGGCAGGGGGCTAGGGAACAGGAGTGTTATTGGGAATGAAATCATAGGTGTGTGGAAAATGGTTCTTGTGCACTGAGTCAGTCTCTGGGTGGGGCCACAGGACCTGTTGAGTCACAAATTGCAGGTCCAGGTGGAGTCAGTTGGTCATCAGAAATGCAAAGTCTGAAAAGACATCTCAAAAGGTCAATCTTGGGTTCTAAAATAGTGATGTTATCTAGAAAAGTAATTGGGAAAGTTACAAATCTTATGACCTACAGAACAATGCCTGGTTATCGTTTAACCCTGCCTACATCTTAGCAAAATTCATGCCCCTCTCATAACTCTAAACTGGTGGCCTTTCATTAATTTTACAAAGGCAGTTTAGTTTGGGGAAGGGCTATTATCAACCTTGCTTTAAGGAGTTTAAGATTAAACTATAAATTAAATTTCTCCCAGAGTAAGCTTGGCCCACACCCAGGAATGACCAAGGACAGTTTGGAGGTTAGAAGCAAGATAGAGTCAACTATGTCAGGTTTCTCCTACTGTCATAATTTTGCAAAGGCTGTTTTATGACTATTATTTTATCTTTTACCCAGCCACAGATACTAGAAACACCAAAGTCATTTAAGACTCCCTCTTCCTCAGTTCTAAAAACCACCAATCAATCACCAATCTATTTAGGTGGCTTCTGAAATAGTTCTTGAATTTTTTTACCCTTATTGAATGCAGACATCATCAAATCTAGTCTGCATTATGACTGGATGAGCCCTTCCTTCATAAACCTCCCATGTGACTCTAGAATGGTGTTGACCTTGTACTTGGCCTTCTTAAAAACTAGATACAGATCACCACATCTATCAGGTGGAAACCCAAAGACCCTGCCATGGCAGACAGGCGAGAGTATTTTCCAGTCTTTCTTGATTGCTTCCTGCTGTCTTCGACTTCATGCCATGTTCTTACGAGTCCTCTGAACCACAGATGGCATACTTTGTAAGTAGCACTCTGTTCAAGCAGTTCTCTCTGCCCCGTATCTTCTCCCCATTCTTCTCCATCAGAGGAAATTGCCTACGTCTCGCAAGGAACAAGGCTTGTGTAGACTTTTACCTGCTTTTCTGTTTTTTTTTTCCTTTATTTTTATTTTTACTCCATTGTTATCAGCATGCATTTACCTGCTTTTCTGAAAAAGAGTTACATATTTCTTTCTCTGGACCTCGATTACCACTTTTTCACATTTTTCTTAAATTAAATAACATATACAATGCCCCTTACACAAGGCATAGAATTTAGTAAATATTCAATTGGTGGTCTCCTCCCAAATTTCCTAGTAACAAGGGTACAGACGTTCTCACTCAGAGGTGGGAATTGAACAATGAGAACACATGGACACAGGAAGGGGAACATCACATACTGGGGACTGCTGTGGGGTCGGGGGAGTGGAGAGGGATAGCATTAGGAGATATACCTAATGCTAAATGACCAGTTAATCGGTGCACCACACCAACATGGCACATGTATACATATGTAACAAACCTGCGCGTTGTGCATATGTACCCTAGAACTTAAAGTATAATAATAATAATAAATAAATAAATAAATAAATAAATAAATAAAAGAATCCAGGTGCTAGTGACTTGCTTCCTCTGTGATCTTGGGCCAATTATGCATTCTCTTTACATTTTAGTTTCTTCATCTGAAAAAATGCAGATAATGATGCCTGCCTTTTAGAGTTGCTGGGAAGACCAGACATTGTTGGTAAAGCATCATGTCCATTTTAGGTGCCCAGTGTGTTCACACATGCCAATTGCAGCACCAGGTTTTGACCTGCACTTCTATAAATCAGGGATTCCCACAATCCCCTCCTATGGCTCAATTAATTTGCTAGGGTGGCTCACAGAACTCAGGGAAACACTCTCTTAATGTTTACTTATTTATTATAAAGGACATTACAGAGGATGTAGATGAACAGACCAGATTGATAGAGCAAGATGTGGGGTGGGGGTTACACAGCCTCCCTGCTCTCTCTGGGCACCTTACTCTCCAGGCACGGCCATGTGTTCAGCAACCCAGAAGCTCATTAAATCTTGTGGTTCAAGAGTTTTTATAGAGCTTCATCCACAGCCCCCACCCACCTTTTCCTGGAGCTTGGTGGGTGGGGCTGAAAGTTTCAACCCTCCAATCCACTTGTTCTTCCTAGAGACTGGCCCCATTTTAAGGCTATCTTAGGGCCCCATCCTGTCACTTCTTTAGCATAAAATCAGGTGTTATCACAGGGGCTCATTATGAATAACAAAAGGCACTCTCTGATCCTTCAGGATAATCCAAGGGTTTTAGGAGTTCCGTGACAGGATCCAGGAAAAAAATCAAAGATATTTCACGTTATACTACAGCGGGTGATCATTCAACCTGCATTTGCTGGGAACTTGTTATGAGAGCTGTAGGTAGAAGAGAGAGAGAGACAGCTATCCTTGTTCTCAAGGAGCTCATGGTCAGATGTCAGATGAACAAGGACAGTCACCTGACAGATGCTAAAACAACAGGATTAGGAGCAGTTTATCAGGCACCTGGCTCACTGGCAAGGTATTAGAGGTGGCTTCCCAGAGGAGGTGAGGTCTGAATAGGATGGTACTGAGCCATGAGGCAGAGTTAGTCCAGCTTATTTGACTAGAAGGAAGGTCCTACAGGCAGAGGTGGACTGGATAACTGAGAAAAGGGAAGTTATACAGATACCTTTATTTCTGCAAGAAGTTTGAGCCATTAAAGAATTTTAGAGAGGGGTTGGGGAGGATTATGATCAGAACAAAATTTTAGAGACCTCTCCCTAGCTGCTGTGTATGGTCCATCAACTATAGAAAGAGACTAGAAGTGGGAATATCAGTTTTTTTTTTTTATCTTGAAGATGTTTGCAGGGCAGTCAGATAGGCAGTATGTTATTTTGTGTTGCTGCTATAGCAAAATACTCCAAATTTAATGGCTTAAAACAGCAGGCACTTACTATCTTATATTTCCATTGGTCAGAAGTCTCATATGGGTCTGGCTGGGGTATAATTAAAATATTGATAGGCCTGTGTTTCTTTTTAGAGGTTTTAGGGGAGAATCACCTTTGTTGCTTGTTCAAGTGTTGCCAGGATTCAGTTCCTTGCTGTTTCAAGACTGAGGCTTCTGTTTCCTTTGCCAGTTGGCAGCTGGGCCCAGCATCAGCTGCAGGCCTCTCTCCTGTCCTGTCCGTGCTATGGACTTCCGTATCACGGGGCAGTAAAGAGCATGGACTCCTCATCATGACCTCTCTCTGACTCAGGAAAGCCTCTGTGATTTTGAGGATTCATGCGATTACATTGGGACTACCTAAATGATCTAGGATAATCTCCCCATTCCAAGGTCCATACTCCTAATCACAGCTGCAAAGTCTGTTTTGCCATGTAAGGTACCACATGCACAGGTTCCGGGGATCAGGGCACAGATGCCTCTGAGAGGCCATTGTTCTGCTGATCATGGATGGGGGCCTTCTTCTTCCTCCTCCTGGTTGACCCTCCTTGACTGTAACCCCATTCTGTCTCTTACTGCCTATGCCTTGTATTGCTCTCTAAATCCCTGACACGAAAAGAGTGATTACAAATGTGGACTCCACACCAGATCTAGAGAACAAAAATCTGCTTTTTTTTTTTTTTTAGACGAAGTCTCACTCTGTCACCCAGGCTGGAGTGCGGTGGCACGATCTCGGCTCACTGCAAGCTCTGCCTCCTGGGTTCATGCCATTCTCCTGCCTCAGCCTCCCGAGTAGCTGGGACTACAGGCGCCTGCCACCACGCCGGGCTAATTTTTTGTATTTTTTTGTAGAGACTGGGTTTCACCATGTTAGTCTGGATGGTCTCAATCTCCTGACCTCGTGATCCGCCCGCCTCGGCCTCCCAAAGTGCTGGGATTACAGGCTTGAGCCACCGCGCCTGGCCAAAAATCTGCTTTTTATAAGGTTTTCAGGTTATTTCTATGAAAGAGCTTGAGAAGTACTGCTCTAAATAACTCGCAAATTCACATCTCTCTCAGTACTTAGAACATGCCAATTCTTGTTGTCTTGTTGAATTGAGTTGTTGAGGCGGGTTTTGATCAAGTAATTCCCTTGTGCTGGGCACCACATTTTCTTTTTGTCTTCTGATCACTCCTAGCAACAGATGTCACTCCTTGGGCCTATGTCTATGTCTGTATTTCTAGGGTGACAAATTCTCCAAGGTCAGGATGTCACAGCCAGCAAGGGGTAGATGGTACAGAGAATCCTGGGGTTGAGAGACACCAGGGAAGTGCTTTCAAATGGCACAGTCTGTTCGCGTCACTGTGCTGATGTGGCAGGGAAGAGCTGGGAACGGGGGATTTGTGAATCCAAGCTGTTAACCGGGTTTCATGGGGAGTTGTCAAAGCCTGAGAACTGGCTTGGTCTCAAAGCCTGCGGGATTAGATGGATTCCTAAATGCACAGGGCCAGATTGACTTGTGGGAGGTTTGTGTGTAAAGCAAACTTTGCTTTAGGACAGTGATTTTCAGTTTATTTTTGTCAACTCTCTACCTGAAAACCAGGATTTATGTCTATAGCTGACAACAGCCCACTAGGTCTCGGTCTGATACATGATGGGAGAATGACTGAAAGCAAGGCGAGGCTGTGGCGTGCGTTATTTTCCCCTAGGAATCCCCTAACCCCCTTCTGCAAATCTCAGAATAGCATATTGGAATTTTTGACAACCTGGGGCATAATTCAAAAAAGCCAGTAAGGTGATTTTGGTAAATCTCAGAAAAGGTCATGCTGGCCAAGGATGAAAACCACATATATACATGTTTTAGGGTAAGAAGTTCCATGGTAAACCATGGAGGCTTTTTTAGAGTCTCTCGCCCCATGATTCAGCATACTCACATTCTGACATGCTCGTTCCAGCGCCCATGCCCAGAGCAAGGACCAGAGTGCTTTATTTAGAGTAGGCTGTAGGTAAGTAACTGTTGAAAGGAAAAATGCAGGAATGACTGTAAACGCTTGTATTTCTTCTGTCTTAAACCTTCCTGGCTCTAAGCACACACACATATGGAAGTAGCCTCAGGGAGTAAGAGGAGAGGGAACATGCCCTCTTGCTTCTTGCTCTTTGGCTGCAGAGGCAGCTACCCCAGGGACTGCAGTGCTCCTGTGCTGCTCCTGTGCTGGGTCCCACAGCTCCAGGGCTCTCTGCCTTCTCTCCAGCGGCATGTCCTCTGGCAGCCAATTGGACTGGGTGCAAGGAACTTTATCAGCTTTCCTTTCACATCCTGACAGCCACAATCACTCTTGTTGGTTTTAATTAAAATGTTTAATTAAGCACAGTTCTAGAAGCAGAAAGTTAGCTCTCATCCTGGATAAGACCCCAGGCTTGGAGTTAAGGAGGACAAAGAGAGGGAAAGACATGCAGGCTAAAACTTCCCAGTTTTCTATCAGCTGAAGCGAACCTCAAGATGAAGGGAGAAGAGCCATTCAGTTGTCCTTCACTTGAGACTTGCTTTAGGCCAAACCAGGAAGGAGTAAATTGTGACTTAAATCCTGTTCTATTTCTAATTTTAACAACTCCTACCCCTCGGTCTCCCGGCTTCTCCAAAGTCTCCAGAGCCCCTACAACATCTGATCAGTTCTGCAGAATGCTCCATGCTCTCTCATTTCCCCTGTGATCACTGCCCTCCACATCCCCACCATCCCCTTAAAACTTACAGTCCCGTGTCCTGGTCTTGCAGGCTCTGGCTTCCTGCAGAAGTTCTATGGGTCAGCTGCACTCATCAACCTGTGTGATGGTGCTTCTAATTTGGGCCTTGATTTCACAGAAATGTAAGTCCTCCCAAAGAAGACTTGTGAATTCTTCAGGGTGAAGGAAGACATTTTAAGCATCTAAGGGAGATATTTTCTGTGAAAAACAGTCTTTGCACAATCTTCAATTTGGTCAAATTTGCTAATTTTAGAATAGTGTGTCCTGTACATAATAGTCACTCAAAAAAGAGACTTCTCAGACTCTGTTCCCCTTCCAGGCATACTCTCTTGGCTACTTGATTCCAATCTCATTTACCACTTTCCTTTCCAAAATCAGGGCTAAAGCAGTGACAAACTACAAACAACAGACTACACTGGAAAAGTTTATTGGCGTGTATGAAGAGAGGATAGGGGCATACATGTACTATTTTTCATCCGTATCAGCTGAGTTGGTGGTAATGCGACAAGTTCTCATTCATAGAAAATACATCTCAAAAAACCCCTCAGATGGTAGGGTTCTACTGTCTGATGAATAGCTATCATGAGGTTGATGATGAGGACTAAGGTGCTGTTGGATATCATCTGCATCCACCTCTAAAGTGCTCTGCACCCGGGAAACTGACCTTTGTGAACCGTGCCCATGCCACATGCTCTCTGACCCTCTGGTTTCCAGTTGGCTTGACCCATAGACATCAGTGACAGACGTTTAGAGGGAGAAGGTGAGGTCTGGGTATTGATTCTCTTGTTCCCCTGGTCTGGCCTCACTGTGGGACAGCTGTGCTCCTCAATTAAAGATCACAGCCCCTCCTAGGTGGGCCTCTCCAGTTGTTCTTTTCAGGTCACTGTTCTCATGATTATTCCTACTTCAGGCCTAGTATGGTGAAAGTGCTTTGGAGTTACTAGCTCCAGAGACTGCATTTATCACACCTTGGGATTTGCTTGCATTCTGCCCTTGCTTTCGCAGAGTGTTGCATTCTCCTCAAATTAGACCGTTTGAATGTGCCGTGTGTTTCCTCTTGGAACTCTGATTACCACCATGGTAAAGGGATAGACAGATCTGGAGGGGGTGGCAAATAAGTAGCTGCTTCCATGACATTCAGGGCAAGAGGTGATAGATGTTTCCTGATTGTCAACATGTGAGGGGAAGCCACTTCCCTTCCCTAATTTTTATCTTACATGCAAATCAATGATGTTCAGTCAAAGACAATAAACAGAAAAACTTTCCCATGAAGTGGAGGAAGGCTCTTACGTGATCTTCCACCACAAGCAGCTTAGCTGCATAGAAAAACCTGGGACTCGGAGGTTTCGAGCTACACCCTGGGCTTCACTGGCTGAGCCTGGCACTTGCTCATTGATAAATGGGATGAGGATATTTGGCCACCCCTCCTCTCATGTGTGTTGTGAGAGGAACATGGAATAATGCCTGGGAGCACTTGAAGCTGCAGCTGAGAAAGCCATGAAGACTGCTTCTAAGACTGTGAGGTGACAGGACCCAGAATTGAGGAACTGTGTGAGGGCCACTGTAAATGAGCTTGCCCCAGAGTTAGGGCTGACCAGGCCTGGGACTGCATTTCTTCCCAAGGGTTCCTTTCCCATGACCTCTGGCCTGACCTTCCTCCCTGGGCCTGGCCCTCTTCTGTTAGGGGAAGGCATTTCAGAACCACGCTGGCATGCTTGATCATGTTTTCAAAGGAAAGCAGGAGTGGGTGTGAATATTGCTTCAAATCTCAGATGTGGAAAAAGTGTCACATCCACTTAAGAAAAATTAAATCGTATTAAATCCAAGTTTGAGCCTGTACCCCCCTGAGCTCTCTCATGTGTACTTCCCAGTGGGTACCACCGAGGCACCCATTATTCATGCCCTCTTTAGTCCTTGAAGTTGAGGGACCCTATTGATTCCATGTGAACTGGGGGAACTGAAGTCTTTGTCTAGGTCCCAGCATCACCTTGACCTCCCTGGTCTTCATTTGTTGCTCCTCTAATATCTGTCTAATTCCTCAGGGTCCTGTGAGGAGACACATGCCAGCCACAGGTCTAACCAAGGGAGATCAAAATGCGAAGATGCTTGAGGAAGCAATGGGAGGTGTTGGCTAACTTTTGGGCACCATGCCTGATTTTTCAGTCTAGGTCATTGGAATGGGTGGTCCCATGGTCTCTAAGAGTTAAATGAGGCTCTTCTCAGTTACCTTTTCACAGGCCCAAGAAAGCCTTTCTCTTGCAGCAGAAGGAGAAGAATCAGAATGTACAACATGTCGTCAAGTGATGCTGTTCTGCTTTAGAGGTTTATTTTAAATATATTTCTTTAAAGCCCATTTTGGAGACTTGCTACTGCTTGCTTTGTCTCCCAGCAACATCAAAAGAGCTGATGGGAATGAGAGGTCTTTTTTTTTTTTTTTTTTTTTTTTTTACTTTTTTTCTTAACGTGTGCTTTCACTCAAAGAAAAAAAAAAGCAACAAAAACCCCACAACTTCTAAACCAGTTCCTGAAATAGACCCAGAGAGAAAGGGAAACCATAGCATGCTATGCAGCCTTTCTCGAGGGAGCAATTATAACCTAGAGAAAAAGACTCAGCTAGTGCATGGCTCCTGGAAACAGGGCTGAGTGCAAAGGCATCTTCCCCTCCTGCCTCCCAACAACCACAGATGTAAGTCATAGCCAGAGCTGGGCTCACCCAAAAATAAGTGTACCAAGACCTTATGGAGATGGGAGTATTAAGGTCATCAGATGAATTTGGACAACCATCAGCCCAGGCCACTTGGAGATAGGAGTGGAATCTTGATGCCACCCAACGCCTATTTTTCTAACATTCACCCTGTAAAGCACTGAGAGTCTATGCTGCAAGCACTGTGCTGGGCGCTGGTGGGGTAGCTGGAAATATAACCAGCGCTCCAGTGTCAGCTGTCACCACTCTCTTATATGCCGTAGCTATGCCCTAGTCACATGAGGCTCCTCCAGCTTTCAGAGCTCAATTGCCCTCATTTGATCCTTCAGGCTTTGCATATGTTGTCCTGTCAATCAGCTTCTTCCTGACTGCCTTCTTCACCTTCCAGCATGTCCTTCCTCTGCTTGTTCCCTGACCCACCTCTGCAGATAGCTATGTGACCCGCCTGTGTGTTCTCAGAGCAGCAGTGCTTCTCCTTATGAAGAGACTGCATCACACGATATGGAGTATTCTGTTTGTCTCTCTCCCCGACTGGACTGCAGGATCCACAAGAACAAAGATTTTCTTCATTTCTTTACCTGTGTTCTGTGGTACCTAGCATGGTGCATAGTGCTTAGGAGGTGATTATCACTTGATTACTGTTTGATTAAGAAGTTAACTCCAGAAATGAAATTTCTTATTCTGAATAGGTTATGGAGACATCAGACCTACTAATATCTATGAGACTTTGGTCCAAACCTCAGTTTCATCAGCTATGAATTGGGAATAGTCACAGCTGTTGTGGTTGGTAGAAAACTCTCTGGATAAAATGTATATAAGACCCCTGGCATCTGGAACAGAGCAGGAGCTCAGCGGTAGTGATTAGAGCTAGTGTAAAAGAACATTTGTCGATGTTGCTTAAATTCCCACTGGGAGACTAGATGCTTTTAGCTTCCATTTATGGAGTAAATATTCTCACTGGCAATACTAGCCTTTTTACACCTCACCTTAAAGCTTTTTCTAAATTTTCCTCTAACCACATTATTACTTCCTCTGTCAAGTTTTCTAAACTCACCACTTAGCTGCCAGAGAGCCCTGGAGTGAGAATTGGGAACAGTACTTCGGTGACGTAAGTTCACAGCTCAGGCTCTGGAGTCGCGCTGTCTGAAGATGAGTTCTGGCAAGCTGTCATCTTTCTCTGTGCCCCAGTTTCCTCATCTGCGAAGTGGGTATCATGATGCGTTGGTTGGTTCCTCTGGGGAGAGATGCCTGTTCTAGAGGGTTACCACCTCCTTCCTTCCACAGCCCACGCTCGTCCCCCTCACAGCTGCCTGTTCTTTGCTCAGGAATGCACAAGGGACTGCTTCTGTCTTCCAGGTGTCCAGAGACACCCAGGAAGCCTGGCATCTAAATTTAGTGAAAACCAAGGCATCAGCAGAGGATGGACAATGGCTGGCAGAGACATAACAGAGCTTATTCAATTGTAAGAGAGATGATTGAACTAAAGTGTCTAATCCCCAGACTCTATTATTACAGCAGGTCTTTGAATCGCATTGTCTCATTCCATGTCTTTTCATTAAAACAATGATGAGAAAAAGATTGCTTCCTGGAAGGGCCACTGTCTGCGTGGTGTTTGCACATTCTCCTGGTGTTGGTGGGGTTTTCTCAGGGTCTTTTGGTTTCCTCCCACATCCTACAGCTGTGCATATTAGGTGGATAGGCATGTGTACAAGGCCCCAGCCTGAGTGAGTGTGGGGGTGAGTGTGAGCAGCCCTGCCTCTGGGTGGTGTCGTGTCCAGGACTGGCTCCCACCTGGCGCCCTGAGCTGCTGGAAGATGCTCCAGCCACCTGTGACCCTGAACTAGAATAACTGGGTTGGAAAATGAATGAATGTATACAAATTACTGTCAAATAAAATGTTGTAAAGTCTAAAGTAATCATCCAAATGCATGACAATAAACCATGAGGTATGAAAGTGCTCAGGAAGCCAGCCATATTTGTAATAGTTTGTTTTAGAACTTGGTGGTAGTAGGAGATGCCCTAACAACTTTCACTCCAGAAACGTTTATTCCTTGATTTAATTCACCACCATTGTGACCACTGTCACTCACTGATTCACCAAAGACTGGGTAAATATTATCTTACTGTTTTTATTAATCTTTCTTAAATGTATATGCTCACACGCATCTCAAAGTTTAATAGTAGAACTGTTTTGGATCTTTATTTGGAAGTTTGGTGATTTTTTTTTGTGACCAGCAACACGCGGTTGAAATTTACCTCTTATTTATATCATTTAGCCTATGGCAAAATTGGTTTTGTTATACATCGTTTCACTTAAAGTCACGGCTTTCAAGAACCTATTGATGATGTTAAGAGAGGGCTTACTGCACATTCTAGGACGGCAAATTGCTAAGGAAACGGTGGATGTACAGCTCCCAGAAGTGCGGCCCAGAATAACATGACTTCAGATGTAGGGGAGAGCTTGGAGTTTATCTAGTCCAGTGGTTCTTAGCTGAGGGTGATTTAGAATTACCAGGGACCTGACTCCCTTGAGAATGCTGGTGCAGGAGGTCTGGGGAAAGGATAAAGCGTGGGTATTTTTAAAAATGCATCAGGCAATTCTGTCAGACACTTTCTGACCTACTCCACTCTCCCCCTCTCTGACCACAGTCTCTGACCTGTCAGCCTCCTTTCTCTAGGGAGCAATTATAACCCAGAGAAAAATAAGCTGAAAGCAGGAGACTTCCAGAAACATGTCTGGGCACAGGTGCCACCCACGTGTGGCTTTGCATTGGGTGGCAACCCATCTTTTGCAGCAGGGAGCCCACCAGCTGTGAATTCTTCTGCTTGATGGTAGTGGAGTGGATGTGGATCCCATCTCTCCACCCTGCTGGGGAGACTGGAAGGGAGCAGCCTTCTAGAAACTCCACCACTGCATGCCGGGATAAGTTTCCATAATGAAGCTCTCTCAAGCACAAAATGTGCATCTAATGGAATGCCATTTATCAGGGCAGCAATTCACATGTATGCACAAAACCTTTACTTTATTGCTTTATATCATGAATTACAACTATATCTAAAGATTGAAGACTCTAGTTGACCCTCTAATCCTAACTCCAGGGATTAATATTGGGCATTAATTCTAACTCTGTCTTCTGATACCAATTCTAGCTGTTGATTCCTTGAATGCTAATAGGAAATGCCAGAATTTATTCTATGGATTATTCTCAGTTTTAGCCCCATCATTCCAAGACATGTTTGGATTATTTTGAAGTGGTCATGTGGATGGGTTTAACCTCAGACCTAGAGGGGAGAAATATACTGCTTAGCAGTTCAAAGGCGAATACAGGTTGGCAAGATTAATCACAGTGTGGATTCTGTACTATTTCAAAACTGAATAGGAGGTTTGGGAAATTGTGGCTGGAAAACCAGACTTTCCAGGTTGTCTTCCATCAAGTGATCACTGATGTATTTATTTCTCTGATTAATGAACTTTGCAAATTAACCTCCACACTACTCTGTAATTGTGATTAAGGTTTCAAAAAATCACTTAAGCGTGTGTTTCCACCACTCCTGAGTCCATTCCAGCCGGATGGCCTGCTCACTGTGCTGATTTCACAAAGATAGTGCCAGTCCCCTGACCTCTGAATTTACAATTAATTATTGCATTCAGCACCCAAATTACCCCCAGTCTCCATGTGCCTGGCTTTATCTCTCTGCACACACAGGCCTGGCTTTTAATTAAAGGCCCTCAAATTAAATGAAAACAAATTCAATTATTACATCTCATTGGAGCAGCTCACAGCATATCCTGACAGCATTTATCCAATGGGCAACCCAGGGAAAGCTCGGCTCCTACAACTTAAGTTAATGTGCCCAGTAAATGATTTTTCTTATCATTGCTTGAACAGACTTTTTGCCACTGGGTCAGCCCTAGCTGTGGTCTTTGCTGTCTCTGAAAAAAACTACAGCTTAACACAATTTCTCTTTTCTCTATCTTTTCTGATCTCTGCCTGGTTCTTATTCTCCCTTTCTGCATGGAAGGAGAATGGTCTCATGGTCTGTTCCCACTGAGGATGGAAGATAATTACCCTCCAATCTCTGCAGGTTTGGAGGTGCAGCTCAGATATGCACCCCTTAAATTTAGATCCTTATCCAAAGCTCTTAGGGCTATCCAGGGGACTGTGTGTATGTTCTTGACTCTCCAAGCTGCCCGAAGTTTAGAGAAATGTGCACTGAATTGCGATTATTGTTATGATAGATCATAACAATAATCATAATAATAGTATGTTTATTGAGGACTGTAATGTGCTAGGCAGTGCAAACAGCATGCAATTAGACACAGTCTGTACCCAGTGGACCGACTGATTACACAAGTGGAAGCAAGGCAAGACCCAAACAAAAGGAGCAATAGAAACAAACTGAAGGGAGAGCTGGGAAGGGAGAAAACAATTTCTTTTTTGGTAAGTGGCCAGCGGAGGTCATGCCTCTACCTTGCCTGGACTGCACTTTCTGCCAAGTTTTGTTTTGAGTATGAAACTCTTTCACTAAGTGGCAGATTGGGCCTAGATTTGGAGGGCTTGTAAGAAGAAGAGCATTAGGTCCAGAGGCAGGAAACAATCGCTGCTTCAGGGATGGGCATAATCTGATCAGGATTGGAGAGCTTGTAAGAAGAAGAGCATTAGGTTCAGAGGCAGGAAACAATCGCTGCTTCAGGGTTGGGCATAATCTGATCAGGAAGGCTCAGAAGATTTTTTGTAGAAGGGTACATATCAGATGCTGTTGTCCCTGTCAGTGGCCCAAGGCACGAATATGGGAAGCCTCAAAGCTCTGCTTCCCTCAGCGCTAGAGCCAGACCACGCAAAAGAAACAACACAGTTCAGGAGAGAGGCTGAAGGAAGAGCTCAGCAGATTTGCATGAAGACAGGGAATCCCTGGGTCTTCTATCCGAGGGTATCCTTTTTCTGATGCTGGCTGGATTTGTGTCCCTTGTTGTTGAAAAGGAAGACCCAAATGCAGATGGCAACAGAAATTAAACATACAGATCACAAAATCTCCCAAATCTACTTGTAACCCATTCAGCAGGGAAAAGCAAAGCAGGAGAAAGAAGTGTGGGCATTCGAGAAGGAGCTGCAATTCCAAATCTGTGGCCGCAAGACAGTCTGCCTGGCATTTTATGTGCCCCCAGATTCAGCCCAGACACCCTGTCAAAATGAGTTTGCTGGAGAACTCTGGCAGAGGGGACACTGTGAGCTTCTGCTCAACGCCCACAGGTCTCCCTAGGTTCTCCTGGGGGTGGTGACCAGCCAGGGGAGCCAAGGATTTGGGGGACAACAAGGTTTGCTCTATCACTTTTACATCCTTGCTTGAGCAAGCATCCTTAATAATCCCTTTTACTGAGTGTCCTATGTATAGGGAGAACTGTAAAAGCCTGTTTTGAATGAATACAAAAGAAACGGAAGATCTCAAGGTATTTATAATCTAATTTGGAGGGTGGAAAATACACAGACATAATGAAACTCTAAAATGTCAAGTTCCATTTTCCTGCTATGATTCCCATAATTTCTACATATGTTTATGATACGTTTTAAGACACTGCATTGCTATTATCTGTTTGTATTTTATTATTCTGCTCTAGACTAAACTTCATCAAAGCAGGGCCTGTGCCTTTGTTTTTATTTTTTAAATTGTGTATCTTCAAAAATTAGTACTGCCTCTGGTATCTGGCAATATTTGTTTACCTTTGAATTGAATAAAATAAAAGCCTAATTCTAATGTCCCTAGCTAAAGCTGCATCAGCCTCCTCTGGTCTCCCGTGATACTTGGTTTATGCTTCTCTTATCGTTACTACTCAATCGACCTCTTCTCTACAAGCTCTAAGAGGCAGTGTGGCATAGTGGTTAAGAGGCTGGCTATGTAACCTTGGGAAAGTTGCTTTATCTCTTTAGCCTTCCCTGTCTGTGAAACGAGTAGGAGGATAATTTGCTTACTTTTTGGGACTGTCATGAGGATTAGACGGGTAACACATGAGGTGGAGGCATGCCTGGCACATGGTGTTATGTAAAGGGCACCTTTTCCCATTATCACCATCCTGAAGAGTTCTATCATAGGTTGAATTGTGTCACACAAAAAGATAGGTACAAGTTCTACTCCTCGCGCCTGCAAATGTGACCTTATTTGGAAATAAGATCTTGGGAGAGGTAATCAAGTTAAGATGAGACTATACCTTATTAGGGAGGACGCTTATCCAGTGGCCAGTTTTCTTACATGAAGAGGGAAATGTGGACACAAAGATACACTTAGAGGAGAGGATGTGAAGACACAGCCAATACAGGGAGGGCGTCTTGTGAAGACTGAGGCCGGATTGGAGCCATGTGTCTGCAAGCCACCAGAAGCACAGAGCAGAGCAGCAGAGCACGGGTTCTCCCTCCGGGCCTCTAGGGGGAGCCAACTCTGCAAACAACTGGGCTTCGAACTTCTAGCCTCCAGAACTGTGAGAGAATAAATGTCTATGGTTCAAAGCAACACTACTTATGGTAATTTGCAGACTAAGTTTTATCTTTTGTGTATACATCTAACACAACACCTAGGAGAGTGCTTGGAAGGTAGTAGATCTTGGCCAACATACACTTGTTGAATTGGATGGATTCAGCCATGAGATCATTAATGTGAATACACAATTATAAAATAGTTTTCATGGAAGTAGAATTTGTCTGTTCTATGTACCACCTATTTGAAATTAAATAAAAGGACATATTTATCCAATTCAACTTGCCAATTTCCTTTCAATTTTGATATAACATGTAATTGGTACGATAACATTGTATATCAAATTACCCTGAACAATGCAGTAAATGGAAAGGAGGCCGCCATAAAAGGGTAATCTCCTAAGAGGTTACCATGAGACAGAGTAACCTGCCTTTGGTTCATTCTGTCCAATTTAGCCTACTCCCTCAGCTGATCCCTTCCCAAGACCCTGGAGTTCCTTAAATAATATTTGATAACTCCAAGTAGAAAAAAATTAAACTAAGCAAACAAATCAAGGTATGGTATGTATATATTTATATGGGATTGTGTTGGTCTTGAACAGACGTTTACTCATAAACATTTATCAAATGGCCTGTTGTGTACCAGGTACTATACTAGGAAGGGGATGCAATGGTAAATAAGACAATAAGTAAGATCAATGAGTAACATTTTGTGAAGTCTTTGTTATGTGCCAGTCAATATATTAAGTATACTATTTTATTTGACCCTTACAATAATTGAGTTAGGTAAGTCCATGTCACTAATGATAAGACAGGCTTAGTGAGATTTAGACATTGCCTAAGGTCACACAGTAAGTGGTAGAGACCCAGATTTGTACTTAAGTAATCTAATTCCAGAGCTCTTTAATCACTGCACAAAAATGTGGCATCTCTTATCCTCATAGAGCCTAGAGTGTAGTGGTAAAGAAGGCAAGCCAGCAATTGCCATATAGTCACAGAAAGAACATGGTTAAGAAGACTTCCAGTAGGAATCCTAATTTAAGATTTTCCTGGATTCATATTCCAGACCAGTTTGGGCAGAAGTTAGAGGAGAAAATCAGCACTTGGGCTGATTTATCATTTACATCTCCTACCTTGGTTTGGCCTTGGTGACTTGGGTCCAGTGGCTTAGAGGTGCTTTCATGGCGTAGAGTTTCTGCAGATGCGGGCAGGGCAGAAACCATATGGTCAGTCTAGTCAGCAGCTTTCAGTTATGAGTCAAAGAAGGAGCAGAAGCCTGAGCTGTGTGGGGACAACCTCTTCCAGCTCATCCTAGGTTCTGGCTGCTTTCTGTCTTGGTCTGGCCATATTGTTTGACCCAGGAGATTGGGTACTTTTATAACTCCAGGAAAGGTACATGTTTATGATAAATGGGAAAATATTTCTTGGTCCTTTCAAAGAGATGCTGATCCAAGGTGAGAAACTGTGTGATTATGAGAGACTGATCATCCTGATCATCTATATGGTACAGCTAGCTGCCTTGCTTCTCTAGATTTCTCTAGAAATCTAGGTTGTTAAAATCCTTGTAATGCACTGTGCTATGGCTTGAATGTCTTCCCCAAAGTTTATGTTTTGGAAACTAAATCCCCGATGCAACAATGTTGAGAGGTAGGACCTTTAAGAGTTGACTTGGTCATGATGGCCCTGCCTTCATGAATGAACTCATATTGTTATCTTGGGTGGGCTTGTTATTGCCAGAAGGGTTTTTTTTATAAAATCAGGTTCAGGAAACTCTTGCTTTCACTATCCCCCACCTTGTGTTGCCTTCCAGCATGGGACAATGCAGACAGAAGACCCTCACCAAATGCATGCCCCCAACCTTGGACTTCCAGCCTCCAGGATAGTTAGAAATAAGTATCTGTTCTTTATAAATTACCCAGCCCCAGATATTCTGTTGTAGCAGCACAAAATGGACTAAGATACACTGTCTAAGAAATTTTTTTATATCTTCATGGAGACTATGCAGTTGACTTGCTCGCGGCCCAGTTGATTTCCAAGATTGACAATCAGCACTAACTCTATTATAGAATTTGCCTGGCTGCTGCACTGAGAACTCACTGCTGTGAGTATTGTCTCCAGCTTCAGTGGACTTCCCAGAGGTTGCCTTTGAAAATTTTACACTCAACCATTTCCCCACTCACTGAAAGCTTAAAAGAGAACAAGTCTAAAAGAGAATGGTTATTTTTAGTAGGAAGTTGGTTGTGAGATTATGAGTGGGAGAGTCAGCCTCAGAGAAACTAGACATCTTCTCAGCTATTCTTGAGCCCTTTTTTGTCTTGTTTTGTTTTGTTTGGAGTGAATTTCCCAAACCTCTGTCATATTAAAACCAATCCCATCAATATCCCATTTGCAACTTATGTAAAGAATATTATTAATAATAATATCAATATCAACATAGCATTTAGAAATAGAAGATGTGGTATGAGACCCAGCTCTGCCGCTTTCAGACTGCAGCTCTAGGAAAAATGCAAACCCTCAATGCCTCAGTTTCCTCCATTATAAAAGGAAAATTACAATAATAATATTAGTTCATTTCACAGGCCTTTTAGAAAAGTCAAATGAGATAATGCATGCAAGAGTGTTTTGCAAATTGTAAAATATTGTACAAAGCTTTGTTATTTTTACAGAAAATACATATGGATTTTCTGCCCTTTTGAATTATTCATTTTCTATCTCTTTATAGTGGTCTGAATAATTGGATATTTGATTCTTATCTTACTTTCTTGGAACTCTGTATATTTCACATCAATTATTTCATTTTACTCTCACACTACGTCTGTCTTACCTACAAAGAGCAGAGTGTGATTGAGTTGTCTAATATTTAAAATAAGTTGGACTCCAACTTTCGGTCCTCTTGGTATTTATTTTTCAGTGACTTTTCTGCTCTAAACTTGGGGAAATTGCTGCTGTGGAGACTCGGATTATTACTTGGAGAAAACTAAACTTATGAGATAACCTTTTCTCCATATTCTGACGCTTGTTAACAGGAAAGCCATTGGGTGGTAGCAGGAAAAGGGTTGCAGTGTCCCACAAGGGCACTGGTTTATTTTTTCTTTGATTGCATGGCATTTTTGGAGCATAGGACTAGCTAGCATACAGGTCCAGCAGCTTTCTCAGGAACCTACTACCTTAGGATCCCAACTTGAGTCATGACATCTGAAACCAGGTACCCTGAGCTAGGCTGTATCATGATCCAGAGGCCATATCACTTAAGAGGAAGAGCATTGAACAGAGAATTGGAGACTGCTCCTAGCTGGATTGTTTGGCTTAAGAATATCACTTCCCTTTAGAATATTGCCTATCTACATTTTCATTTTTTAATTTTAAATTTATTATTGTGGTGACATAACATAAAGTTTGCCATTTTAGCTCAGTGGCATTAAGACAATTCTCATTGTACAACCATTATCACCATCTACCTCCAGAACTGCAAAGTGTTGTTTTTAGAGTACAAATGAAATCATTTCTGGGAAAGCTCTTAGAAGAGCATAACACACCATAGGAATGCAAAATATTGTTCTGACTCTTATTGCCCAATAATTTAGCGGAAGGAGCAAAGAGCGCCTTAAAAGGGTTGCTTAACTTATAAGTGCTTTGAGGAGGCTGAGTAAACTATCTCCCTGAAATAATTCAAATTAGTGGGGATGCCCGTTGGTCAGGATCACGTGGACACAATTTATTGCTAAGGGAAAGTTGTGGATTACCTGTAGCATTTGAAGTTGTGTCCAACTTGAACATTCTACAAATTTGCATCAATAACTTCCTCACTTGAGGCTAAATTAGAAGACATTATTTCCCTCCTGCTGGGCATTTGGAACTTCTGGGTCGGAAAAGCTGAAGCAGTAATGGGCAGGAGCTCAAGCTGCCTAATGAATAGGTCTAAAAATAGTTGAGAGAATGAATTCTAAAAGTGCAGAGTTGTGATGTTCTTATGGAAGACAGGTGGCCCTCTTACTTTAACCAAACCAAGTTTTCCACCGTAAGTTCACTGGAAGGTTAGTCTAGCTTGCCGAATACAATATGCAACAGACGTGTGCATGCATTAGTAGATAGATGCATAAAAGCAATTCATTCATATATATATATATATATATATGCTTCCTTAATCTGTTAAATTTAGGAAAACTGGATTAAAGGGAAGACACATCTAGAAATGACATGCTGCTTAAGGAAGTAGAAATCTGGTAGCATGAGGCTGTGTCTGGGAATGCTCTGCACGGGTTATTTTGGGAACTGCTGTTCTCTTGAGAAATTAAATTTGTAGCGAGAATAGGACTAATGGCCATTTGTATCCAGCTGCTTGCATCGTTTCTTCAGCCAGAGGAGTGGATGGAGGGGGTATGTGTGTTTGTGTTGTTCGCTGAATGCCCACTGTCCTGAGGATTCACAGACAGGCTGTGCCATGGCAATGAGGTTGGTCTGCAACTGCACTGTGAGAGGGTGGCAGGAAAAGGCACTGATGATGGTGATGAGGAGGCTGGCGGCTGGCATTCATCGAGAGCTTGCTGTAGATCCAGCACTGTGTTAGACATGTGAGCTGTTTTTTTGCCATCCAGTGATTAAGTTCACTGATGCTTAAAGAGGTTAAGCAAACTGCCCAAGGTCATACACTTAGTAAAGAGCAGTGCTGAGCTCAAACCCAGGCCCATCTTATTCCTAAGCCCAAAAGCCACCACACGCCATCAATAGAGATGGCAGGCCTGAGCTAGTCCCTGCCAAAAAAATTCACAAGTTAAAAATAGAGGATATTTTTCCTTTTGTCCTTTTTTCCTTTATATCATAGTTACTTTCCTGATTCTTTCTCTGCTGGGGGAGGGGGAATTTAAAAAATCATACCTAACTTTTATTTCAGATAAGAAAGGGAAGCAAGTAACAAATAATTATGTGATGAATACCAAGATTCCCAATTTTGTGTTAAGAACTATTTCAACAGTTGTAGTACCAGGTATATCCCTGTCCCCAGGGATCTGGAATGTTTTTGTTTTGTTTTGTTTCTGTAGATATCTTGCAGAATGAATGTATATCTATGTTCTTTGGGATTTTTAGAACAGTGATTCCCAACTCACATGAGAGAAATAGGGCTAATAGAAAGTTAGGTTTGGTGAGGCCTGGGACCCTGGCCGGGAGATGAAAAAGCATTGGTTGGTGTTTGCATTTTTTGTTATTGGAATTGGGTGAAGGAGGCCTGGTTGAGAAATATTAGGGGAGGATTTGAGTTTCTTACCCTTCATGGTCCCTATAGACTTAAGAATGCAATAACAAAGATATTTAAGTCATTTTAAACTTATTTTGAAAATTGCACATTTCCTGTTTGCATCTCTTTAGATTTTTTTTTTAAAAAGATATTTGTAGTCTTATCCTTCACCTTGAATAGAGAGAAGGAATTTATGGAGGTGCAATATTAGCGAAAAGTCTTTACATTTTCTCCTGGAGGAACAGAGAAGACGCATCTCATTCATTCAGCAAATATTAACTGGGTCCCTGCTGTGAGCCAGACTTTTGTAGTAGGCCCAGAGTATAAAGAAGACAGATATCCTGACTGCCTGGGAGGAGTGTACAGTGTAGTGATGCCTTGAGAGATGGCTCTGTCCTGAGCAGACAGGAAATGGCTATGCTGGGACATAACAAAGGAGCTGATTTCCAAAAGGACCACATTGGGCAGTCCCAGGACAGCTGAGAGACTCCATCAAAGCTGAAGATCAGAGACAAGCCTTGAAAACATCACTGAAATAAATCTTAATTGCCATGAGGGAAGTCTGAATTTTGTGCTGGCCAATATAATTCATGAGATGTCTATGTTTGCAAGGTTCAATCCTCCAGGTCAGCAGGTGAGCCTCCCTTTGTTCCAGTGGCAGCTGATGGGGTGTCTCCTTGCAGACAGGTTTCTGCTGGAGCTTGCCCTTGGCAACAAGAGGGACTAGGTGAGAGCATAGGTTTGGATAAACTTAAATCCATCATTGTCGCTAGAAAACATTTCAGAAAACATGCCATATTAATGATGGCTAAATGGCATCATCTTCTGTGAAGAAATGCCTTCACCAAATCAGGATTTAATGTAATGCCTCTACCTTTTCAAAAGATCAATACGAGACCTGGCAATTGAACAGCACTTCTGTATCCTTTATAAAAATGGGGTTGAAGGTATTTTTCTACTATATGACTCAAAGCCCTTTTTATAAATTCTGTCAATTGCAACCCTACACTATCTCTCGCAGTAAGTTTCTGCTTAAGTTTGGTTCCAAGGAAAATGCTGTCTCGGCTGATGAATTCGTGTGCTTTCTGTTTTCAGAGAACAAATGGCATAAGCCAATGTCCTTTCCATTTGCCTTAGCTGGCACTAACTCAGATCCAAATGCATCGCCCAAATGTTATCTGCTCAACTCAGGTACCTGGGACATTCCCTCTCTGCTTTCTCCAGGTGATCTCTGCTTTGACTTATACTTAAAGACTTTACAAAGCAGGACTATCTGAAGTCCACTCAGTACATAAGCTACAAATACAACAGGGATAATTTTCTCCTGTACATCTATCTGTTCATCTCTCTATCCAATGTAATAAAGTGAAACAAATCCTTCTCGGATGATTGAAGTATAGAGTGGCATCTTATTGGTGCTTGAGAATAAAAAATTATGGATAAATGAAACATTTTTGAGTACCAGTGACTCTATATCCCTAGGTATTGAAGGGAAACATAGAAAAAGGAAGAGACATAGACCATTCTCTTGGAAGATCCAGCCCAACTGGGGAAGACTGCCTACATTTTTATCCCCTCTCCACTCACATTCACTTGGAAATGACCCATAAATATTAACCAGCTGTTTGAAAATAAGCACAAGTAATTGCAACTCTTCAGTTGCCAGGAAAATCATCCAGAATCAATGCTTTTCTCAAAAAATAGACATGGAGTGCTACTATGTGCACGTTGTTGAGGAGTGATGAACATGGGTCACACTCATTTTCTGCCTTCAAGACCTGGTAGTCTGAATAGGGGCCAAACCAATCCTACATATTTCTATACTACAGCTGAAAGTAAATGCCTCAGTAGAAGTAGGAATAAATATTTGATAGTGGCCCGGAAGGGTAAGGGATCACTTTTTGGATGGGAAATCAGAAAAGGTTTTATAAATGAGGTGATATTGGGCAGAGGGGCAATCTAGGTTGAGCACACAAAGATACAAAGAAGAGAAAATGGTGGGTGTGCTCAAGGATGGTGAATGTGCCATTTGTCTTGTATGTAGTTTACATGCAAAAGAGCAGAGAAAGATAAGTGAAAGTTAAGCCAGTATTATCACCGCATCCCTTGAAAGTCTTGTACTACTTAATGTTGTAATCAAAGGAGGACTATTAAAGGTTTTTGAGCAGAAGAGTGATCACTAGACTAGTGATTCTGAAAAACTGAGTTGAGCCTTGGGGTAAATAATCCTAAGAGATTGAGAGCCTGTGTAAACATGATAATAGCAAAGTGGACAAATCGTGTCCCTTAGCCAGGATTTGCTCATAGGAACGAGGAAAAATAAGAGTGAGTGACAGGAAGTCCTAGCTAGAGCAATTAGACAAGAGAAAAAAAATAAAGGGCATTCAAATTGGAAAGGAAAAGGTCAAATTGATCTTGTCTTATATTTGGTAAAAGCTGAAGACTCTGCCAAAAAACTATTAGAACTAATAAGTAAATTTACAAATAATTTATTTGTATAAATAATTTATTTGCAGGATACAAAATCAGTATCCCCAAATCAGTAGCATTTCTCTATGCCAACAATGAACAATCTGAAAAAGAAATAAAAAAGTAATCCTATTTATAGTAGCCACAAATAAAATTACATACCTAGGAATTAACCAAAGAAGTGAAAGCTCTCTACTATGAAAACTATAAAAGCTGACGAAAGACATTGAAAAGGACACACAGAAAATGGAAGCATATTCCATGTTCATAGACTGGAAGAATCAATATTGTTAAAATGTCCTTACTACCTGAAGCAATCTACAGATTCAATGCAATCTCTATCAACATACCAATGACATTCTCCACAGAAATAGCAAAAACAATCCTAAAATTTATATGGAACCACAAAAGACCCAGAATAGCCAAAGCTATCTTGAGCAAAAGGAACAAAACTGGAGGGATCACACACCTAACTTCAAATTATACTGCAGAGCTATAGTCACTGAAACAATGTGGTACTGGCACAAAAACAGATACATAGACCAATGTAACAGAATAAAGAACCCAGAAACAGATTCATCTACCTACAATGAACTCATTTTTGACAAAGGTGACAAGAATATACATTGGGGAAAAGATAGTCTCTTCAATAAATTGTACTGGGAAAACTGGATATCCATATGCAGAAGAGTGAAACTATCTCTTGCCATATACAAGAATCAAAATAGATTAAAGACTTAAATTTAAGACCTCATACTATGAAACTACTACAGGAAAACATTAGGGAAACTTTCCAGGACATTGGACTGGGCAAAGATTTCTTGAGTAATACCCCACAAGTACAGGCAACCAAAGCAAAAATGGACAAATGGGATCACATGAAGTTAAAAAGTTTCTGCAAAGCAAAACAACAACAACAACAACAAAAAAACAAAAGCAATCAAAAAAAGTAGAGACAACTCACAGGACGGGAGAAAATATTTGCAAACTACTCTCTGACAAGGCATTAGTAACCCAATACATAAGGAGCTCAAACAACTCTATAGGAAAAATTCTAATAATCTGATTAAAAAGTGAGCAAAAGATCTGCATAGACATTTCTCAAAAGAAGACATACAAATGGTAAACAGGCATATGAAAAGGTGCTCAACATTAATGATCATCAGAGAAATGCAAATCAAAACTACAATGATATATCATCTCACCCCAGTTAAAATGGCTTTTACACAATAGTCAGGCAATAACAAATGCTGGCAGGATGTGGAAAAAAGGGAACCCTTGTACACTGTCAGTGGGAATGTAAATTAGTACAACCACTATGGAGAACAGTTTGGAAGTTCCTCAGAAAACTAAAAGTAGAGCTATCATGTGATCTAGCAATCCCATTGCTGGGTATATACCCCAAAGAAAGGAAATCGGTACATCAAAGAGATGTCTGCACTCTCATGTTTGTTGCAGCACTGTTCACAATAGTCAAGATTTGGAAGCAACCTAAGTGTCCATCAACAGATGAATGAAGAAAATGTAGTACATATAGACAATGAAGCTGTCATTTGCAATAGCATGGATGGAACTGGAAGTCATTATATTAAGTGGAACAAGCCAGGCGCAGAAAGACAGACTTCTCATGTTCTCATTTATTTCTAGGATAAAAATTAAAACAATTGAACTAATGGAGTGGAGAGCAGAAGGATGGTTACTATAGCATGGGAAGGGTAGTGGGGGGATGGAAGGGAAGTGGGGATTTTTAATTGTTACAAAATAGTTGGAAAGAATGAATAAGACCTATTATTTGACAGTACAACAAGGTGACTATAGTCAAAAATAATTTAATTATACATTTTCAAATAACCAAAAGAGTATAATTGGATTATTTGTAACACAAAGGATAAATGCTTGAGGGAATGGATACTTCATTTACCCTGATGTGATAATTACACATTGCCTGTACCAAAATATCTCATGTAACCCATACATATATACACCTACTACAGTAAAAGTTAAAAATTAAAAATTAAAAAAAGAATGAGAGACGCTGATGTGGGAGAGTATTTTTGTTAACATAATTTGGCAACTATAATATGTTGGCTCTGAGTTTATGAGCCTGCGAGACCAGAATTCCAGTGATGCCATCTGAGGCATGATGTGGGGTGGACCAGGAACAGTGTGTGTTGAGAAGGATTAAGTATGGGGCAGAGGAGAGTCAACAGGACATGTTGCATATGAGGGGCTGGTGAGTTGTACTAAGATGGGGGTACAGTGGAGGGCACACTAAAGTGTAGGAAAGGTGGGGGAATGGTGAAGAGAGGACTTCCTACTCCTCAGCCCTGGGCCACTTGGATAGGAGTGAAGTGGAAGAGAGGGGATTGCTTCTTAAGCAGGTGATCCAAGTCCTTCAAGACTCCTGAGCCAGGTGTCAGGCAAGAGGACTTGCCAAAGCTGTAGTCATTGGAATCTTCTGTATTAACCAGCAGAGGAGAAAATCTTCTAGAACCTGGGTTGTTCTTGGGATTAGCCAGTTATGTTCAGAAGTAAAAATACCCTGAAGATGATGAAGGAAACTGGAGAAAGAGCTTTCATCAGACTGCCTGCCCCTTCTCCTGGATGAGGGATACTGGAGACAGCCATCACAGAGGCTAGGATCCATGGAGCTTCTCACCCACTGGGTGCCAAGTGCCATGCTACACACTTTATATCTGGACAGTTACAAATTGATGAGGTAGATACTGTGGTCAACATCATTCTATAAAGGAGAGTAATGAGGCTTACATGGATGCCTCAAGGCCATACAGCTACCAAAGATGGTAAGCTGTAGCCAGGCATTCTCTGGGGTGAAAGCTGACGGTACAGTTGATTCTTGTAATCTGTGGTCTATAAAGTCACCTCAAACACCAAGTTAGTGAACACTGAAGCATTGTTCCTAAGGCAAATACACAGTTAGGTTCCTGTGAGCTTCTGATCACAACATTTTTGTCTACCAATCAATACATAACCTTGTTTTATGTGTATTTCCATTTAAAGACACCTCATTTAATATATGTTGTTGATTGATTAAATTGAACTCACACGCAATGGCACTGTAACTTGTGCCTGAATGTAGCTTCTCTAACACACATGTTTTCTCCATAAGGCACATCACACCCTTCTTTTGCTTTTGAACACTAGAGAGGACTTAGATCTATATGTAGGGGCTGTTTTAAACCGTGAAATCATCCACAAAAATGCAAAAAAAAGTCACTAAACAGACAGTGAGAAGGAAGTGTTTATAATATAAGAGCTGAAACAAGAAGGCAGGGCATTGCCACCTTCAACCTCACTGGGACAATGAGATTTGGATGACTCAAATTTTTCACCAGTCTGCACATATCCTTGAATGACCTCTAAGGTGACACACCATGAATATTGGTTTTGGGGTTACAAATAACTTTTGGTGAGCAGGCAAATTCATAGACACAGAATTTGTGAAAAATAAGAATCAACTGTACTTCAGGAGCCATGGGCACATTTTGCAATGTATGGACTGCTAGGAGAAACCTATGAAGAATGATACATCTTACTTCCTCTTGGTTTTTTCCCCTTAATCTTGGAGTCAGTCTTTCCTGACTTCCCAGTTTAAAGGGCAGCTCTTTGGAGCTAAGTCACAAGCTCAGAATGAGCTGCAGAACAAGTGCACACAGCCCTCAGCAGAAGCATCAGGCTGGGGCTCAGGTCCCCCTGAAGCACACGTGTGGAGGACAGGTGACCCCATGTGCCAGAGGACCAGTCACCTCTGACAGGATCCAGCCTTCCTCTTAGGATTCTGGCCCTTTTTCACCCTTTCCTAGCCTCTCCTTTGGGCTTAATGCAGTGAGGGTTAGAACAGTTTTCTTAGTGCCAAGATTCTTGCTAATACGGCAGTTTGTGATTTTTGGCATGTTGCAAAATATGGCAGATTAAGGTGAAGTTTCCAGGATCAGAAAGATCCAAGTTCATTAGTGGCTCAGATGCTCGTCCCACTGTGTGATCTTATATAAATACCTTAACCTAGTCAATCCTCAGATTCCTTAGCTGTAAAATGAGGGTCATACTTATATTTACTTCTTGGAATTATTGTGAAGATTAAATTCGTTAATTCATGTTAAGTGCCTAGTACAGTGCCTGCCATATGGTAAACACTCAGTAAGCATTAACTTTAACAATTTTATATCTTAATATTTAATTAGTTTGCATATCACATGCATATTACAATTATATGTAATTTGAAAAAAATAGTCTTTAATTTTTTTTTCCTGTATACATCAGTGATTGATTATGGACTTTGGCACTGGGTTATCTTAATTCTGCTCTTAGCTTCTTTTTCTATCTGGGTAACTTTGGGCAAATTACTGAATTTTGAATTACTGAATTACTGAACTTTGAATCTTAGCTTCTTAATCTGGTAATGAGAGAAAAATAAAGCCTAACTCTCAGATTGATTGGAATGTTAAATGGGATAATGCACTTAAAGGAGCTTTAGCACTAGGTCTGACACATGATAAGCATTGATAAGTTCTTGCTGTTATTGTAATTTTTAATATTATTAATAATCATATGGTAACATTGCTTTACTGAGAGTGCCTTGTAATGCATTCTGTAGCTTCTAGGCTTATTTTTTTGACCTTCATTAACAAACTTTCTTTCAACAAAGTGCATGCCTGGAACGCGTCCTGCTTTTTGATGGAGGGATATGGTGGCTCAGCAGAGCGCTCAGCGGATGATAGCTAAGACTCAGCAGCTAAAGGATGGTTGGAACTGGGGGTTGGGGAGCTCTGCTGAATAAAGGCTTTTTGCTTCCTAATACTTCCACTTGTAATGTTTCTGGAGCTCATGGAGGACAGCTACTGACAAAAACCTGTGTTTATATATCATCGGTCTGCATGGGTTAGTAAGATGCCCAGAGCTGCTGAAAGACAAACCACAATGACAGGAGTCCCCAAAGGGACAGGCGGCCCTCCCCATGGGCTTGGAGGAGCAATGCCAGTAGGTCGTTCTGCAGCTAGAAATGTGTCTTCACGGGCACATCTCACTAGGAGGGATGGTTTATCTCTGCTGCCTGTCCATGGCTGCTCAGCAGGGCCACGTGTATGCCATGTCTTCGCATTAAACCATCCATTGCAACATCGTTGACATTCATTCCGCAGCTTGACCTTTCTTTCCCTTTCTCTCCCTTTCTCTCCCCCAAACTTCTTCCGCTGAGTCGTGCAGGTGGGTAAATCTTCCTCTGCTGCGTCCACATGCTGGGGAAATTGGCTGGCTCTGCTAAGTGTGATTGGAGCCGTTTGTTTTTAAGCTGCACATAAGCATCGGGCAAGATTTATAACACCTTCCTTCTTGCCGAATCGACCCACTGGGAGCCATTAAAGTTTTATTGCTCCCTGCAGTTGCCTGGCCAGAGTGGAATTGAGGGGGCCTATAGTTGGAAAAGCTTTTTCTTCCATTGACTTAGTCACAGGAAGTACTGGAGAGAAGGAATAGAAGTGATGCTTCTTTTGTTCAGTCTCCTCATTTTGATCCCAACCCTTTTCCAAACTGCATTGAGTTGTTAGAGTGACTTCCTCCATATAATTCACATTGCATGCTAAGCCTTCCCACTGTACCAAGACCTCCCTAAGGCCCCACCTCTTCCAGGAAGTCTTCTTGTGTTGATCAAATTAAGACTGTTTCCCTGGTACTCCCCTTACCTCTCTTGGCTGGACCCCAAGACCTTTCTCATTTCAGTGGTCTTTGTCCCAGATTTTGACACCTATTTTTCTTCAGACTTGCAGCTACCTTTTGTTGTTGTTGTTGTTGTTGTTGTTGTTGAGATGGAGTCTTGCTCTGTCGCCCAGGCTGGAGCGCAGTGGCACGATCTCGGCTCACTGCAAGCTCCGCCTCCCGGGTTCACCCCATTCTCCTGCCTCAGCCTCCCGAGTAGCTGTGACTACAGGCGCCTGCCACCACACCCGGCTAATTTTTTTTTTTTGTATTTTTAGTAGAGACGGGGTTTCAGCATATTAGCCAGGATGGTCTCGATCTCCTGACCTCGTGATCCGTCTGCCTCGGCCTCCCAAAAGTGCCGGGATTACAGGCGTGAGCCACCACGTTCGGCCTGTAGCCTCTTAACGTTAGGTAAACGTACCGATGTTCCAGTCATAAATTATAAAGTTCTAGAATCCTAAATCTGGGAGAAGTATTAGAAATTCTCAATGTAAGCAATGACTTACATTATCCACGTTTACATAGTGATTGAGGTATTTTTATGACTGTCTTAAAGGACGAGTCTTCACAGGAGATGCTCTCATGCCAGATTTTAAAACAGAAACATGTTCCAGGGATGGCCTCAGCTTTCTTTCATGGGGGCTGTAGCTGAAATAGGTAGACATAGGTTGGTTTCCCTTGGAAAAAGACATCCTTCTGCATTGTCAATTAGTAGTAGTTATTATTGTATATTTACCCATGTGCTATGCACCATGAAAGTCCCTGAGACAACAGAGAGATGGGCCCTGCATCTATGGAGCCTGAAGTCTAGCACGGAAGACCGTTTCAAACAATGTCCCCTGAACAGTATCTGGAATGGAAGATGGACTGGCTTTGTGATTGTTTATTCAACTTGAGGTCCAAGCCTCAAGCAAAATCTATCTTCAGTGCAGTAAGATACAAAGTATAGTAATAATAATAGTAATAACAATGACAATAATAATAATTAGCACCTGTGAACATCTATTTTATTCAAGTACTGCACTAAATACATAGATTATTTCATTTTTATTTTAATAAAAATCTCACACGATAGGTTTTTAGTTGCATGTTTTCTATAAGGAAACAAGAGCTCAAAGAGGATGCCTTAACCGGCGAGGTCATCCAATCAGCAAGGGGCTGAGTCAGCCTGAAAGCCACACTAAGTAAGGCCCTACAGGTAGGACTGTGTATTCTCCCTCCTGTTTCTCTGAAAACTTGTCAGCCTTGAGAAGGTTTCAACAATCATCTATCTCTCAGTGTAATTTTGAGCTGCTGTTTCGTCTTGCATACATATTTGCATTTTAAGAACGAAAGCTTTAGATGGGTTACAAGATTTTATGATCAGGTGTAGAGATTTTGGCAGGCATGGACATCTTGTATGAGGTCACCCCCTAAAGGGCCTCCTTAGTCAGCTGTTGTCTCTAACACACTCCGGCTTTACTGGGGATTGTTGGTAAGATTACAAAGTGGTTGAGAGCCAAGTACTGAGGTTAGAGCTTGAGGGCTCAATTCTTGCCTCTGACACTCAAAATTAGCTGAGTGACCTTAACCTGTGTGCCTCAGTTTCCTCATCTGCAACATGGGGATGGGAAAGAACCTCATATATATGCTTAATATGAGGGCCAAATGAAAACCAATACATCTGAAACACTAATGACCATGGCTTGCACACAACACATCTTCAAGAAAATTTAATTTTTAATATCTTTTTTCAAGTATCCAAAGTCATTATTCACACATACCATCACATTCAGCCTCATAACCTGGGTTAAAAGCTATCCTTATATGATAACTAAATTAAGGTGATATTCTCAGTCAGAGAGTAAGAATGACACATGTTCTGGGGCAATGGAATTCACTGAAATGAACCCATGCAGAGCAGAGCATTTCAGACAACTCATTATACTCTCTCTAGAAGAAACCTACCTCCTGGTTCCTATAGTTGCAGTATGTTCAACATTCCTGGCTGAACACCCTTTTTGACGTTGAGATTAAGCTGAAGTGTTACACCTGGTTATGACACCCATACCCTTGAGAGAAGTGCTTGCTTTTCTTGGTCACCCAATTGTCCCCATACTGTTCCCACAAAGTAAGTCATCCGGAGCTCTTGTAGATTGCCATAGGCCCTCCTTCCCCTGACACATCCCAAAGGTTAGAAACAAGAGTAGAGGAGCAGCTCATTCCTCAAGGGTCCATTCACTTTTACATTTTCCAGGTTTACCTATGAGATCAAAATGAAGCAAGTGGGAGAAGTTCAAAGTATCCAATAGTTACACCATGTGTGTCTCTGTGTGCTTACCAAACCCAGCTCTTCTTAGCCATGGTTAGCATATCATAATTATAGTTATTAATATGATAATGATGGTTATTAGTATTGGGCATTTTCTATGGGCCAGCCATGGTCCTAGGCAGGTTGCTCCATGGTGCGGAGTCTGGCAGCAGCCCTCCAAGGGAGGAACATCTGCTTTAGAGCTTCCCTTAAGACTCCGAATAAAACCCATGGGCAGACTCAAGGGCCCCATACGATCTGCCCCTCCAAAGCTCTCTAACCTCACTCACCCACTCTAACATGGAGCTGGTTCCTGCCTAAGTGTCTTTGCACTTGGTATCCCTCTCCCTGGAAAAGGTTCTGACTGTCAAATGTTGTACCTCCTTAAGAGATTCAGTTCTCTGCCGAAGTAACCTTGAGAGGCAGGTCTGCCCCTCCATATGTTCTGAATTAATCCCTCCTCTGCATCTTTAGTTTTATTCACAACATCTATTGCTGTGTCTTCTCTTGTCAGGTGTTTGTTTTGTAGTCTGACTTCTTCAGTAGAATTGCAAGCCATGTGGACAGAGATTTTGCTTGTTTTATTCATCCTGCATTTTTATCTAAAGAAATGCTTGGAATACAGCGATCACTGAATACATATTTATTGAAAAATACAAACATTGAGTGAAGGAATTAATAAATTAAGCAGATGGTTTAGAGGAGTGAATTAACTTCCCAAGTTTACACAACCGGTGAGTTTGTCAGGTAACTTCTCATAGGAGAACTCTGGTAGCAAGGGATGCAGCTTTGCCTGTTGGGGCACTGAAAGGCTGTCTAATTTTAGGTGAAAGCAGTCAGGTCCAGGGAGATCTTTGTGTGCACAAAAGTACTCAAGAAGTCAGGACCAGAATGCAGGCCACGTAACACCCCACCGGTGGCTGCTTCCTCCTTTTCCTTAAGGACCTTTTGTGAAGTGGCCAAATAAATACTGGTCCTGTCATGTCAAGTGATGTCTTGCCTCTTCCTTGTGGCTGGACCACTTACCGGTTAATTGGTGGTTCTTGGGCAGAGGAGAGTACAAAATGTGAGATAGGCATCCCCCAAGCAGGGCCACATTAAGCCCTGAGCCTGGATCTTGCCTCATATTTAAGTCAAAAATAGTCCTTTGTTAGGAATAGTCTCCAAGTTCCTGGCCATGTGTTTGAGGAACATTTGTATAGGCTATGATACAGAGAGCCCAGGCTGAGGGCCAAAATATCGGAGTTGAGGGCAGCTGTCTCCCTGACTGACCTATACAATGTGCTGTCGTCGTCCTTAGTGCCTGTTTTCTCATTTGAGATGGAGGGTGGGCAGGACCCTCTGCAGCCTCCAAGCATTCTCTCAGCCCTCACAGATACCCTGAGCATTCTGTCTGCCCTCACAGACACCCCTAAGTGTCACCGTGCTCTGTCCCTGCTGCCATGTGGGGCTGGACTGCCAGTTTTCGCTCCCAGTGGCCCCAGTGTGGAGTGAAGCATGGCCCTTCTGTGAAGGGACCAGGAAAGACAAAAAGGAAAGGTGGGGTGCGTACTAACAAGTCATTATTTAGATGTGATTTGCTTAGCTCTTTTCCTGACCTAGTGAATTAAAAGAGGACATCGCAGAGGGAAAACAAGCAGGGAGACTTAAAGTAATGCTTTTTGAACCTGCCAATTATCAAGAAATTGTAATTATGGGAAACACCCAAGACGTCCAGAGGGACCCATGTCTTTGTTCTCAGAGTGCAGAGACCCACTAAGATAAGAGAGTAGGAGGGGAGCGCTTGTGAGACAGAAAAAGGAAGTGCCGTTGTTGGGAGCTGGGAGCTGGCCAGTATGTCTTCTAATTTAATTACTTATCTTTCCCTCAAATTGTTTATGGTACACTAGGCTATTAAATGCGCCATAAGCAAACGGCTCTTGAAAGAGGAAGTGGATTTATTTGTTTCAGTTACCACTCCAACAAAAGTCTATTTCTTCTGCTAATTAAGATTCCATTCACTAATTTAAATGTTATGCTAATTAAAGTATAATTCTGAAAATGTAAGAAGGAGTTAAAAATAAAAAGAAAGAAAAAACTGGGTTGGCCTTTAGGAATTACATTAAATTTATTGCGTTGTAACAATGGTAAGCTGGGTAATTATTTCGTTCGCCTCCGTGCTGCATTCAAGCTTCTGCTTATTCATCCCATTCTCACACTTCAGCTCATTAACACACACTTCCCCTCTCCCGCTGTAATGGGAGTTTTCTTGTGATGGTTTAAGATGAGTTGTGAGTTAGATCCTTGAAGCAATGTTTAGAATTTCTTCAGCTGGGCCACACAGTGTTGCAAGCTGCTGCTTGATTTGATGTTTAGAGAGAAAAAAAGAGAAAACATCTGGATTTCTGCTTTGTAAACCAATTTCTGGAGCCAACTTGCTGTTACTCCAGCTTCTTCTCCATCCTCTCTAGAAGCCTGAGTATTTTATAGAAGACAGAGATTATAATATTTTACAAGAAAGAGGATGAGTCTTCTTGCCAAGTTAGAATCTGGCATTTTGAGCATCTGGGACAAGACAAAGGGAAACCAGGACCATGGGGACCACCGCAGACATTCATTACCAGGGCCTAATCATCGAAGTTTCAGCTTCCTCATCACTCAGACGGCGTTGTCTTGAGTATTAGAGGCACCTGAGCTTTGAAAACAGCTAGCCTGGAGACTGGAACAGCGTGGCAACCTAAGTGTTCCCGTCCTCCCCACCCCTAATTTTGTGGTTGCAGCACCAGACTGGAAAATGGGACCCTGGAGTGTTTTTCTCGGCTTGAGCTCTTGTCTGCCGGATGATCAAGCCTTTGCCTTCTATAAAGGCAAAACGCATAGAGCCACATATATTAGTTATTCCTTGCTGTATAACAAATTATCCCAAACTTAGTGAACTCAAACAGCAAACACTTATTATCTCACAGTTTCTGTGGGTCGGGAATCTGAGAGAGTCTTTGCTGAGTGTTTTTGGGTCAGAGTCTCTCAGGAGACCCAGCAGTCACAGTGCCAGCAGGGACTGCAGCCATCTGAGGATCCAAACCTGCTCCCAGGCCATCAGCCACAGCTCCAGCCCGCAGCACACGGCCCCTCCACAGGGCAGCAGCTTCCCCAGAGCCAGTGCTGCAACGGATAGAGTGTGGCATCACTGCCTTTTAGGACAAGCCTCTGAGCCCTGCACCCTCCCTTCTGCATTATTCTATCCATTACAGGTCACTAGGTCCTGCCCACAGCCACAAGGAGGGATTCCACAAGGGTGTGGCACCCGGAGGCGGAGATCTCGGGGCCACCCTGGGGTCTGGCCGGCCTCTGTGTTGGCCTCCCCTCCAACGCAGTGCTTTGCTTTGTCTGACTGTCTTCTGATCAAAGCCTGGACCTCTGGCCTTCCTGCAGCTACCGCTCATGTCCAGCCATCTGCCTATCATCCAGCCTAGGCATTCTGGGACAGATCCAGGAGGTCACATGTCCACTTCTGAGGGGCTTTGGCGAGGGCTATGGCAAGAGCCGGTGGACTGAGAAGTCCCCTCCTGAAAGACATGTCTCTATTGAGGCTGGTCTCCAGCCAGGCTCTCAGCCTGTCAGTGGCAGGATGCTTGGGAGAGGCATTTAGAACGAGGCACAGAAGGCACTAGGATTTTCTTTGGGGACAAGCGACAAGAGCTAGGATTGATAGACTGAGATGATAATAAAAATGAATTAACTTGCATCTCAATTTGATTTTCAGAGCCAGAGAGAAGGAGTAAATCAGCACCATGGAGCTGACTTTCTCATCTGGTTGGGTTGGCCCTTTATTTTTATTAGGGTCTTTCTTGTCAACGGTTGAATGAGATGTTAATACTGTCAACCTTAGGCCACAGTCTAAGCTAAGTCTTGACAGTTCTTGCTTTTCCTCTGACCTGTAGCTTGGAAGGGAGAGGTTGACACCAGGCCAGAGTGGAGGGTGGGAGGTGATAAATCAGTCCTGGGTTTCTTTTTTTCTTTTTCTTTTCTTTTTTTTTTTTTTTTTTTTTGCACAATGGCCTTTGGCTTTGGCAGCTGCATTAATCTGGGTGGCCGTTGGGAAAATTAGGTCAAAGGTGTCCCCAGAAATTGGATACATTGTTGCTAATTCAGTCATATAGCTGGAGTGGGCTGGCATTTCCAGAGGCAGACAACACAGGTATATGTATCTGTTTTTACCACTGAAGAGACTGAGGATTGGCCAGGTGGATGCAATGGTGACTTCTCAAACAGATCAGCAGGATGGAAGTGACACTCTCCTGGGGCACTGCCGGGATGTCCCTCTATGCATAGGGAGAGGAGTCCGTGTACCTTGGTGACAAGCCTGCACCCTTCTCTTATCTCCCTGCACTGTAGCATGAAGCATATTGGCCCTGGGCATGCACTGCAGGTGTAGACATCCTGTCTGTTCACTGGCCTATGAACTATGAGACTAGAAACATTACACAGTCTCAGGAACAGACCGTCCCCTTCTGTTTATTTATAGCTTAACACTAAATAGCTGATTCCAATCCTATTAAGGTTTACTGATCTCCTATTAAAAACCTCAAATGATGTTTAGTTGTCTGATGCTTGCTCCCAAAGAAATGCCCCAGAGATTTCTCTGAAGACGCACGTTATTCATACTTGACATGACCTCAGGATGTTGTTTATGGATATGTTCTGTGAGCAAATATTTACTGAATTTCAATAATAGGATGGGCACTGTGTATGATACAGAGAAGTACGTGGCAGTCTCACAAACAAGTAAAATCAAATTCCTTACAGTAAGAGGGGAGTTCGTGTCTCATGTGGGAGAGCAGCAGATTACAGATAGGATGACCCGATTCCCGTCTTCACTCAGACACTCACCAGCTGTATGGCCTTGGGCAAGTTACCCAACCTTTCATAATCAGGACAACAATGTGATCAGATTCCTGTCGTAGAAAGAGCACCATACGGCAGTTCCAGCAAGGGATTGATAGGAAGGAACTGGAATAATGGGGATCGAGGAATGAGCTCTCACAGGGCTCTGGATGGGGGTCTCTGGAGTCTGAGCTGTGGGCAGGACAATGGCCTGGAGAGGAGGTATGGATCCAAGAGGCAGCATTGATGAGGTGTGAGACCTGTTTGGATAGGCAGGAAAGGGAGGGAGGGGTAGAGATAGCTCAGGTGTGTCGCCAGGGTGACCAGGAGGATGTTGGTGTTATTAACTAAGGTGGGAGACCTTGGGGAAAAAAAGGTGGCCAAGAGAGGAAATGTAGCTCCTTTTTGTCCGAGTTGTATTAAGAACTCCTCCTCCACATGTCTGTGCCATTACTCTGTGACCTGGGCCCTGTGCTCCAAATTCAAGGAGGTCACCTAGAGTAGCTGAGGATCAGAAAAGCTATCTAGGAGCTAACACATGTGGCAGTTTTAAAAACTCCTTTCATAAGCAGTGAAATAAATCTGGAGAGATGCCCTCCTCTCCCCTCAGAGGCCTCTCCTTTGTCGGGCTGGGTGGAGTGGGGTGACAGAACATCGATCGGTGGGAGATAGATGGGAGGAAAAGCCCTCGTTGCCTGCTGAATCAATGCTCCCTTAAAGACTGCAACAAACAGGATTAAAGGTTGAAAGACATTTATTGAGGGGTGAATCTGGGTGTATGTTTTATTAGTCAGCCCCGGCACTGGGTTTATAGAAATGCCCAGCCTAGACGCTGCCAAGAGCAATAAATCAGGGCTTTCTTCTTTGGCCGGCTGCCTGGGCAGTGATGTGGGGGTGTGTGACCCCAGGCCAGGAGAATGGAAGAGAGTGTTGTCTTCAGGCCATCTGGGGTAGGGTGGGGACTCAGGGATGGGGAACGAGAGGAAGATGATTGGCCAATGCCCCTCCTGGCCTCCTTCTCCAGTCGCTCACGAATGAGGTCAAACATGCTTACTGCATGGATACATGCCTCCAGTCTCTTTCAGAATTCCCCACCCCTCCTGCCAAAATCATTTGCCTAACCTTTTGCCTGACTGATTCAGAAGCTATTAAATGCACGGCATCCACACAGCTGGCCATTAATTGGAGGCCAGAGCTTGATTAATGAGCATTATGCTAATGTTGGGTCAGGGGGCAGATTATGTGTAAAAGACCAAAACAGTAAGTCAAGTCAAAAGCAATAACACCACCTTCCATCCCTCCGCCTCCCCAAACAAGTTGGCAGCTGGAGGCAAGTGGAGAAAAGGCATATTGATGAGACAGCCTGCAAGAGCCTAGCACTTGCCTTGGTTCTTTCTGCAGAGAACTGGGCTGAGATGCTCTGGCCTCCCTCCCAGGAGGAGCTGCAACCAGCTGGAAGGTGGGCTCCCATGCCGGGCTGGCCTCAGAGGGACACGAGCAGCTGAGGGTTGAGGGAGTGATACCTCCCAGACTATAGTGTCTTTTTTAAAGACCCTAGAACTTACACTAACAAATGATAAAAATGCCCTGCTATGAATGTATCCACATAAAGTGTTCATGTCCAAACATTAAAATGAACTTGGAAGAACAAATCCTGACTCAGCCACCCTGGAATCATAGATCCTTTGGCAGGTAGGACATTGCCCATTGCTGACTCATCACGCTCACTGAGGTCTCCCTTCCTCTGGTCACTCCTTCTGTCTCTACATCAGACCCCCAATCCCCTGAAGTTCTTTCTCCCATCCTCTTTTCATCACACTCCACACTTTCTCCAGGGGTGTGAGTGTGTGTCTTTCCGTGATGTCAGTTATCAGAACTGTCCCTCAAGCTACACACCCACGCATAGCCTTTCTCTGAGCTCCAGGTCTCCACCATGGGCATGACCAACTCACACTGCCCTGTATAAGTTCTATCATATCCCAAACACACTCTGCTCCAAGCTGAATTTTTCTTTCTACGTTGTATTTGTTACTGACACACATTTATTTGATCCCGTGCTACAGAAACATACTTTTCAATCTTGGTTTGTGCCATCTCATTTCTTGCACTGCTGAGGGCATTTTTCTCTGCTGTTTCTCTCTTCTCAGTGTCTCTGCCAGTTTCCTCTGCCACTTACTGAGGTGAGGCTCCCACCCTCTCTTGCATTGCTGCAAAGTCTTCCAGTGCCTACCTCCTTATCCAACTAAGGGGCCCATGTCACCTGAGCTGTCCAATTTCTAAGCCACTCCTAGGCAAGACAGCTCTTCGTGGTGAGCCTGTCAGGCTTCCCTGCTGCCAGGCTGCCTCAGAACACATTCCTTACCTCCACACTCTGGGTGTAGCAGACATTTAACCCTATTTCCTGCGCATCGCCCTGTCCTTGCCTTCCCTCCATGCACAAGGCTAATTGTTTTACCTGGAAGAGACAGCTTAGGTCCATACCTCTCTGTCCTTATTGTTGGTGTTGTCTTGGTGTGAATTAGCAGGGCCTCAGGTTTCTGTCATCGCTCCTGTCCTGGAAATGATTTTATAGATGATTCAAACATTTACTTAACAATATAGAAGGCACACCTACAAGATCAGGAATAGCAAGAACCAGGGGAGACACTAAATATGTGAATGATGAAATCACAATAAAAAACGAAACTGGCAGGCTGGGAACTGGATGTAATAATGTTACATTTCTCTAGAATAAATGTGAGGTATTATTTTTGATTAAAAAATATTTAAAGAAATATGGGATAGAAGAGGTATGGTTTAGCTAAGATATCAATTAAAAAATTGTAGTGATGGCATCATTTAAGATAATGCAATATATAGTTACCAAAAACATAAACAGAATTTTAGGCCATATTGACATAATCTACAATCCATAGGAAGAGTTTTCAAGTATTCCTCATTAGGTATATTACTTGGAAATATATTGCATTCAAAGTACCATACTTAATGGAGAAATAGACAAAAGAGCATGCTTAGTGAAGATCAGTTAGGAAAATTTTTTAAATGTGAATTATTAAAGAAATTATTTTCCCCAGTACTCCTTTCAAAACTAAAATTCTGTGATTGCCTTTTATTTGTCCTGCTCTGAGGCCTTTTGAAATTGTCTTTATTCTTTTGGGTCTAAATAAAATTTCACCTCTTTAAACCCTTCCAGATACCCTTTATCTGAATTCACTGCATCCTCTCTGATGATACCTTTTCATTTTGCTTGAACCCCTGCTTGTATTCTGGCCAGTCATTTATATTTTCATCCTCTGCCAGCAGATTGTAAGCAACATCAGGGCAAGAACCATGTTGTACTCATCTTTGTATTTCAGAACTTGCAGAGTTCCTGGTACCTGGGGCATGATTTGTAAATGTTGAGGAAATGCAGATGCATAGACAAAATTGTTCTTAAAATTCGTGCTACCAAACTGAATTCTACCTGTGGGCTGAAGGTTTTAAGCGGAGCCTGTTTTCAAACTACAAATACATACTCCAGAAAGAGTTCTATGGTCAGTTAAGCTGGGGAGGTGTTGGGTTAAACAAAGTTAAGCTGGCTTTTTTACTACAGGAGTATTTGGAGCCTTTAATGTTAATGTACACTGTGGATCTTCCAACAATAGCCATTATACGCAGGATCTAGCAAAATCATTTGACCGTAGAACATGGCTTTTATGCAATACCATTTCACATTTCATGGAACATAGCTTGCAAAATACTGAACTTAGCCTAACTTTAGAGAAACGGCACAGAGCCTTTTCAAGAAATGCCAGAAATTAAAGTGAAAGAGGCCAGAAGCTGGAAACATACCCCACAAGGCGAAGAAGGAGGTACCACATACTAAGACACATACTCTAGACTTCAAGAAACACACGTTTAAAAGCAAACAAAAAAGTTAGTGATGACAATAGCTACAAAAGTTTGGGACACTCTGAATATAGAATCACAGAATTTCCTGATGAGCACACAAATAAATGAAGTGCTGAAGAAATGGGTGTGGCCGCAGAGGGAGCTCTCTAAAGAGCTCAGCTGAGAGGACGAATGTAGAGGCAGAAATAAATGATCAGACGCACGGGGGTGTAGAAGACCAGAGCATCCATAGGTAAGACAGGGAGAAGTGAGGACATTTTAGAACAAATCATTAGTGTGTGGACTAGTTAGAAGGCACATGGGTTCCTTCAATGGACATGTAACAGATGGTTGTGAATGGCTAGTTTGAAAAATTATTATTGATAGGTTATGATATTGGTCTCTGCTTTTGGTTCTACCCTTTTCAAAGACTTAAATGTGAAATATAAGGCAGGATTATCAAATTTGCATATAGTGGCCAATGTGGTAGCTCATGCCTCTAATCCCAGCAATCTGTGAGGATGAGGTGGGAGAATTGCTTGAGGCCAGGAGTTTGGGACCAGCCTGGGCAACATAGTGAGAACCCCGTCTCTACAAAAATAAAATAAAAATAAAATAAAAATTTAGATGGGCATGGTGGTGTGCACTTGTTGTCCTAGCTGCTCATATTCAGGAGGCTGAGGCTCCAGGAGGATCTCTGGAGCCCAGGAGTTCAAGGCTGCAATGACCTCTGATTGCATCACTGCGGTCCAGCCTAGGTGACAGAGTGAGACTTTATCTCCAGAAAACAAAACAAAAAAAGACAAAAAAAGAAAGAAGGAAGGAAGGAAAAAAAGAAAGAAAGAAAGAAAAGAAAGAGAGAAAGAAAAGAAAGAAATTCGCATGCAGCAAAAATCTGGGAAGAGAAAGTCAGGATTAAAAATACATGAGCTGCTTAGAATAATTGATTGAAACAATTACAAGATGAAAGTCAGTAGAAGTAAAGATAAATATTTTAAATTACTTAAAAATTTGCCGGGGTATGGGATGAGAAAGATCTGACTTCATTGCATGTGGAGGGGAGGAAATAACAGGGATATTCACAGTACGCTATGAGAGAAAAGTAGAATTTGTCCTGCCCACCATCACTAAATAAATAAAAATATATATTACACAAAGTCAAATGATCAAATTTAATACAAAAGTAATGTTTGAGTAAAGAGGGTGGTAATTTCACTGCTTCCTCAAAGGCCATACAAAATGTGGAGTATTTGTTCTCATTTAGGCAAAATTTGAGAGTTATATCGACACAAAGATTTCATTGAATGAAGACGCCCTAGGAGAGGGAAGGAAAAGATAAAAGTCCTATTTGAAGAAAAATGGCTGGAAGGACTGGAGATACTTAATTTGGAAAAGAAAAGGCTTTGGGGAGACATAGCTTCTTCTGAACACCTGACGCATAAAAAGAAAAATTGGATAAGCTATATGGCTTCCAGTGTCAGAATAAAGAGTAAAACCTAGGAATTACAGGAAGACCGATTTCAGCTCAATATGGCATATTAAACTTTGTAACAGCTAGTGCCGTCCAGCAGAAAAACTAACTCATCCTGAAGGTCCTGCAGGAACTGCCTGTCATTCCAATGAAGTAATGTGCTTGCAGGTCCCTGACACAGCACAGGCCCATGCTCCAGGGCCATTTTCCCTCTCTCCCTCTCTATTCATCTGGGCTCAGTGGGGAAACAGGACCCCCACTAGGTGTTTCAAACAGAGATAATTTAGTGAGGAGAATGAACTAAATGAACCATGTGTTCCTGAGGTGACTGCGGGGAGCAGCCACCGCTCATGGAGACCCAAACAAAGGAAGAGGTAGATCTCTTATTAGCACGTGTCTGCTCTAATGGGAGACCCTGTGGACTTGGTGCTCTTTTTTTTTTTTTTTTTTCTGAATACTGGCACGTTAGAGAGAGCATAACGAGACTTGCTCTGGGAGTTCAAAGGGAAGGTGGAGGTTGGGGCCACCCACAGCTGCTGGGGCCTGTGCCACCTCTGGGTCCACACAGACAGGAAGAGGGAAAGAGAAGGAAGCATCCTTCCCACATCTTGCCTTTGCCTGCCATCCTGGTATCTTCAATCGGCAAAACTCAACCGACAGCAGACTGGCAAAATGTTTGGAAAATGTAGTTCTTAGCATTCCAGCCTCAGAACAGCAGGGCAAAGCATGGCTGGAAACATCTTGAGCTGAGAGACAACCATCAGCCCAGGTGAACCCTTGGACTGCTCAGAATCCACACACACCCTCCCACGCATAGCGAATGGCTGCCACAATAGCAACTTTGACTTCAGCTATGTTCATTCTTTTGTTCTCTACCCAAATCTCACTCCCTGTGCCCTCAGGCAGCACATCAACCTGTTAGGATTCTCTCCCTGCTGTGATGGCCCAAACTTTCACTCCTAAACCACAAGCCCTCAAGGCTAATGCTTACTGCTGGACGTCGAAACACTACACTACATAGTCCTGCTCTTTCCCCCTGCCCGCTTGTTGCCGTTCATCTCTTTTCCTTTTCTTCCCTTTACTCCCTCCCTCCCTTCCTTCTTTTGACCTTTCTTCATTTCCCATTTGCCTGCAAAACATGCGTGAAGGTGGTTGTAGAGGGAATCCTCTACTGGGTTGCACCGACATGTCCTACATTCTCCTTCAATGCAAAATTTCCAAAGTTTTCAGTATGAACAGATTGTTATTATTATTGCTATTTTGCATAAGCTAGTTTCATTGCATGCTTATTCGGGCCACTAGACTTACTAACTGTCCAACTATTCCCAAATTACTCTGTTTATCCAAGAGTTCATATTTAATGGAGAAAATTTAGAAAGTACAAATAAACAGACTAAAATAGCTCATATATAATCTTGCTTGCAGGCAATCATCACTGTTCATATATTTAAAAAGCCTAGTCACTTTCCTATTCTCATAAACCACATAAATGTATTTATAAACAATGTATATGTATAATACACATGTCTACATAGTATGTACATTTGTATCATTTACCACAACTTTATTATATTTTTGTAATTTTGAGGGAACTTTTGATGTATACGGGCATCTTTTCTTCCACAAATCATCCATAGTGATGTTTAATGTCATCCCAATATTGCAGCTTATGTCTGTATCATAGTTATCTAACTAATCCTGTGTCATTGGGTATTTGCTTAGAATTTGTTGCTATCATGTTTGTGTAAATTCATGATTATATTCATAGAATAACTTTTTCCTGCCTCCTTCTAGTTATTACATTTATAACATTTTAATTGCCCAAATATTTAAGTATTTTTTATTACAAAAGGCACATTAAAAAAAAGTATTGCAATTTTTTACTCTTGTGTAAACTTTATGATCTCTTACTGAATCTGACTCATCATCTGCCCTCCAGTACAATCTCTTTCTCTCCTGATCTTCTTTAATAGCCAAGCTTAAATCCAGATTGTTCTCTTTCCCCTTCTTGCTTTCCTCAACAAACTCTTCCTACCTGGCAAAGGTTCAGTGGATGCATCTGGCAGTATAGTTTCTGCTCCCTGGCTCTGTTCCTTGAACCAAAATATCATTTTCAAACTTTGAATTAAGGTACAATGAGAAGCTGACACTTTTGTCTTGAGATTCCTAAGGCACTTTTCAAATTCATTGAAATCCAGTGCAATTTAATACATATTCATTCAATGACTTCTGTGTGCCCACCATGCTAGTCATTGTGGGAACGCACAGACACCGGTCTGTCTTAAGACAGCTGACAGCTTGAATAGACAGAGAACTAGGTAATAGAGACTATACATTTTTTGAAAAATAAGTTTAATTGAAGCTAAGGCCATAGCAACAGCTCAAATAAGGACAGATAAGTGTAAGTACAAGGAGAAGGCAGAGTATAGTAGGCACTCAGGAGATCCCAGGTTCAGTGCCCCTAGCCAGGCTATACAACGAGATCACATCAGGGCATGATCCCAGACCCTGGACACTATCTTTTGGATCTAACATTTTCTTAGCTTAGTTCTCAAGTCATTTCTAGAAGTAGCCCCAGAATTATTTTCTTCTTGGAAGCTGAGAAATGAGGTGTAAGAAATAATGTCTCATGCCAGAGGATAGGATACTTGGAATTCTTCCCCTTTACCTGTGAACAAGCATTTGTGGCACGTGGTCTGCAAGGCATGGTGGAGAAAGCAAAGATGAATCCATCCTGTCCTTTGGCAGTTTACAGACCAGCGTGGAGGGGGTGGAGGGGTATATACTTATGTATGTAACAATCATACAAACTTACATATGCGACATGCATGCTCGCTAAGTGTTGTGTGTTGTGAGACGGTAGTACATCTAGCACATAGTAAGAATTCAGAGGAAGACTCTATGGAGAATAGAATTTTGAGCTGGATCATGCGGTGGGGAGCAGAACTGGAATATGTAAAGATGGAGAAGGAGAGAGCACTTGTTTGCAGGAGTGAGAGAGCAGGAGATACCCAGACAAATATGATGTCTACCAACAGCTTAAATTTCTTCCTGAAAAATAATTCACTTTCATACTAACTCCTTAGTCAGATTATAATCAGTATACCACCTTCCAGATGAAGAAATTGAGTCTTACACATAAAGTGACGCCTCAGCGACACTCTCAGCTGCCGCCGACCCAATGTGCATATGGTACCTTGGCTGCATGGAAGTGGGCAGTGAGAGAAAGAGCTCAGGAAGGGGAACTGAGGCCAAATACTAACTGTCTTGGAGGCCAAGATAAGGAGTTCATATGGGGAATTAGATGAATAAAAATGCAGTAGGTAATGAGCAAATAAAAACTTTTGATTGGAAGTGTGCTTTAGGAAAGATGCATTCAACTAAAGGAATAGTCAGAAAGAAGGTCAAATTAGTACCAGGGTAGGACGATATTAGGAATCTGAAGGCTAACCTAATATGAGAAGCTATTACAATAGTCAGTGCCAAAGGCAAAATCATTCTAAGGAGAAAATTTCACCAGTTGACAAGAATGCTCCCCACAGCATTTTCCTCCCATTTCTAAATAAGCTTTATATGAGATATAATGGACACACGATAGACTACACGTATTTAAACTGTACAATTGGATAAGTTATGTATGATCATCACAACCAATATAGTGAAGATATCCATTATTCCCAAACGTTTCCTCATGCCTCTTGGGGATTCCTGCCTTCTGCCCTCTCCGTTCCTTCACACCCAGGCAGCCGCTAATCTACATTCTATTTCCAGACACTAGAGTGCATTTTCTAGACTTTTATATACATGGACTCATAGCGTAGGCATTCTTGTCTGGCTTTCTTTCATTGAACATAATTATTTCAAGATTCACTAATGTTATTGTGTTCATTCCTTTCTATTCCACTGTATGAACGTTACCTCCATTTATTTGTCCACTCACCTATTGATGTATTATTGGGTTGTTTACAGGTTTCGGCTATTACAGATGAAGTTGCTATGAACATCTGTGTACAAGTTTTTAATAGACTTTTTTTCATTTATTTTGGGTAAATACCTAGCAGTAGAATGATTAGATCATACAATACACACACATTTAAATTTTTAAATAATCTGCACATCATTTTTATATCACTAAAAAATTAGCAATAACTTAAATAAGTGGTTAAACATATTATGATACATGCATATGATGGAAAACTATGAAGCTTTTTAAAAACAATGACAGTGAGTTTATATTTGACATGGAAAGATGACCATAACATAAGAGAAAAGGCAGCTTATAGAATGTTACATACACATTCACCAAACAATTAATAGTGTTTATTTAGTTTTACTTATTTATTTTTTTGGTAAGATGTTTGGGTGTACTTTCAGATGTTGCTTATTTTCTTTGTTTTTTTCTTTTTCTTTTCTTATTTTTTTATGTTTCTGACACAGGGCCTGTCTTTGCCACTGAGGCTGGAGTACAGTGGCGTGATCACAGCTCACTGCAACCTCCACCTCCCAGGCTCAGGTGATCCTCCCATCTCAACATCCCCAGTAGTTGAGACTACAGGAGTGTACCACAAAGCCTGGCTAAATTTTGTATTTTTGTGTGTGTGTGTGTATGTGTGTGTATATATATATTTTTTAATTAATTAATTAATTTTTTTAGTAGAGACAGGGTTTCACCACATTGCCCAGGCTGGTCTCAAACTCCTGGTCTCAAATGGCCTGCTCGCCTCAGCCTCCCAAAGTGTTGCTATTACAGGTGTGAGCCCCTGCGGCTGGCCACTTACTTTATTTTCATAATGAACAGAAACTTTTGTTAAAGTTTTTTTGTAATCTCCCCCGCCCCTGCCAAGATTAAGGTTATTCTAATTTTTGAAATTGAAATGAGTGTTTGGATTGAGGGTTCAACTAATGGAATGGTCACAGGTAGCAGAGGCAGTTTTTATAGCGTAAGAGCTTGTGGAATGGGAAATGAAGCATGACTATATTGCACTGTATTAATTTTTTTCTTTGTCTTTTTCTTTTGTTTTTTTGAAACTTCTTATTATGAACTACGTACTTTTCCCTCAAAGAAGAGTATATTGTATTTTGGTATACAGAAAGAAAAACAACAACCAGGAATGAGTGTTAATAATAGCTTGATTATTTTCAACTCAAATGCCTATGTAAAGTAACAACTAATGTATAACATATGCAGATCTATGCAAACAATTATTTAAATTGGAAGAGGAAGCATGAGATACCTGAGAATGGCAATATTTGCTGGATTGCTAATATGTCAGAAGGGCTCCTTGCTACAAGGCCACCAAAATGAGAAATCAAGGGCATTGAGCTTTTAGGGAACCCAGTGAGTCTTGGTAGGATGATATTGGGAATCTCAAGGTTAACCTAATATAATGATAATTACCTGTGAAGTGCTTGATTGTTTCTCAAACACATCCACATACATTAGCTTGCTTAGTCCTGTGAAAATCCTGTAAGGAGACAGGAGAATGATTTATTTTAATCCCCATTTGATAAATGAGAAGAGTAAGCTTCATTGAAGTTAAATAAATTAACAACAAATATCGGTATAACTCAAAGATTTTCCAAGAGCTTTCATATGCGTTTCTCATTTAATCCTCACAACAACCTCACAACAACCTCAGAAAACAGGGAACAGACATAATTTTATTTCTCCCTACCAATTTTTCAGATGAGAAAATTGAGCTAAATTAGACTAAGTAACTTGAACAAAGAACACACACGGTGACTTTTTCATTGATACATCATATTTTACAAATTTATTGGGTATATGTGAGTTTTTGTTATGTGCATAAATATGTAATGATCAGGTCAGGGTATGTAGGGTGACCATCGCTTTGAGTATTAATCATTTCTATGTTTTAGGAACATTTCAAGTCCTCTTTTCTAGCTACTTTGAAATGTGCAATGCATTGTCGCTAACCATAGTCACTCTACCGTGCTGTCAAATATTAATATTAGAACTTGTTCCTTCCATCTAAATGTATTTTTGTACCCATTAATCAACCTCTCTTCATCCCTCCCCCCACACCCTTCTCAGCCTCTGGTATCTATCATTCCACTCTCTATCTCCATGAGATCAACATTTTTAGCTCTCACGTGTAAGTAACAACATGCAATATTTGTCTTTCTGTGCCTGTCTTCTTTCACTTCATATGCCGATCTTCAGTTCCATCCATATTGCTGCAAATGACATGATTTCATTCTTTTTAATGGCCAAATAGTATTCCAGTACGTATAGAATTACTCCTGTAATTAGCATTGTATTAGTATTATTGTATTAGTCTATTTCACACTGCCATAAAGAATACCTGATACTGGGTAATTTATAAACAAAAGAGGTTAATTGACTCCCAGTTCCGCATGGCTGTGGAGGCCTCAGGAAACTTACAATCATTGCAGAAGACAAAGGGGAAGCAGGCAGCTTCTTCACAAGGCGGCAGGAGAGAGGATAGAGGAGAGCAGGGTAAACTGCCCCTTATGAAACCATCAGATCTGGTGAGAACTGACTCACTCTCACAAGAACAGCATGAGGGAAACTGCCCCCATGATCCAACCACCTCCCACCAGTTCCCTCCCTCAACACGTGGGGATTACAATTTGGATTACAATTCAAGATGAGATTTGGGTGGGGACACAGAGCCAAACCATGTTACTTATCTTTGCTATTGTAAATAGTGCTGCAATAAACATGCAAGTGCAGGTATCCCTTTGATATACAGATTTCTTTTCCTTTGGATAAATACCCAGTAGTAAGTTAGCTGCATTTCATGTAGTTATATTTTTTAATTCTTCGAGAAATCTCCACACTATTTTTCATAGAAGTTGTACTAATTTGCATTCCCACCACAGTGTGAAAAAGCCTCCTTTACTCTGCATCTTCACCAGCACCTGTTGTTTTTGTCTTTTTCAGCAACAACCATTCTAGTGGTAATATCTTATTGTGGTTGTGATTTGTATCTCATGATAAATGATGTTGGGCATTTTTTCACATACCTGTTGGTCATTTGTATGTCTTCTTTTGAGAAATATCTATTCATGTCCTTTGTCCACTTTTTAACAGGATTTTGTTTGTTTTGCCACTGAGTCATTTGAGTTTCTTGTATATTCTGAATATTAGTCCCTTGTCAAATGAATAGTTTGCAAATATTCTCTTCCATTCAACAGGTTGTCTCTTTATTCTTTTGGTTATTTGCTTTGCTGTGCAGAACTTTTTAGTTTAATATAGTCCCATTGGTGTATTTTCATTTTTATTGTCTGTGATTTGAGGTTTTAATCTCAAAATCTTTACCTAGGCCAATGTTCTGAAGTGTGTTCTATATATTTTCTTCTAGCAGTTTTATAGTTTGGGGTCTTAATGCTTATGTTATTTATACCATCTTGAGTTGATTTTTTCCATGGTCATTTTAATGACATTAATTCTTCTGATCCATGAGGATGAAATGTCTTTCCATTTATTTGTGTCCTTTTCAATTTTTTTTTCAGCAATGTTTTGCAGTTTTCCTTGCAGAGATCTTTCACCTCCTTGGTTAAATTTATTCCTAGGTTTTTTTTCCTTTTTTTTTTTTTTCTGTTTGAGCTATTGTAAACTGGATTTCCTTCCTTTTTTCTATCTAGGCTCATTCATTATTGATGTATAGAAATGCTGCTGATTTTTGTATATTGATTTTACAGACTGCAACTTTACTGAATTTATTTATCAGATCTAAGAGTTTTTGGGTGGCTGCTTGATAAACGATTTAAGCTCCAGACTTGGGCTTTAAAGCCAATGTTCTTTAATTTATTCCACAACTGCAGTATGCCTGAGATCATAGTGCTAGTGAATACTGAAGGCAGTGCTTAACTATGGTCTTCTCAATAACTTTAATGCTCCTTACCTAATATAGGCTGAGCATTCCTAATCCAAAAATCCAAGCTTATTGAGCATTGACATGATGCCACAAGTCAAAAATTTAATACCTCACCTGATGTAATGAGTCTCAGTCAAAATGCAGTCAAAACTTTGTTTCATGTGCAAAATCATTTATAATATTGTATAAATTTATCTTCAGGCTATGCGTAAAAGGTATATATGAAACATAAATGAATTTTGTATTCAGACTTCAATTCCATCCCCCAAGATATAACATTAGGTATATGCAAATATTCCAAAATCCCCCAAAATCCAAAATTAAAACCATTTCTGGTCCCAAGCATTTCCAATAAGGAACAGCCAACCTATACCATACAACCATGTCAGTGTGAATGCACATTCTTTACCTTGTATTGTTGTTTTATTTACTGTACTAGAAAGCTTAAGAAATTGATAATGGTGTGTGTGGGTATGTGTGTGAGTGTGTTTGTATGTGTGTGTGTATGGTGAATGGTACAGAGTTGGGAATTCTTTTCAAGCCCATTTGGAATGTGCAGCATGGAGTTGTGGAATGATGTATGGTATTGTTCCACACAGCTCATGACTCCTGTACTTTGTGACAATATCTTATGTCATGATGAAATACAATGTGTGTAGTTAGAAAGTAGAGATATGCCAACTGGCTCTGCGTTTTGATTAGATTATTTACTGCTACCACTCTTACCCTGTTTAAAAGCTTTCCTTCTCTACAGCATGTCTCAATAAAGCTAATAACTTGGTCTTTCTTGCTTTTGGAAATTTCTTTTGGGGAGCTTTTCTACATTGTCAAGTTTGAGGATGATATTCATTGTAGTACTGCCTACTAAGAGTTTAATGATTGGCTTAATATTAAGTGTTTAGTAATACTTTTCTCATTTGTATTTAATCCTAAGTATTTTTTCCAAGGACAAGAAATTTCTATGCATAACAGATAATTCATTTAAGTTATTGCTTAACAAATTATTACATTTGTTACAAGCTAAGCCAGGGCCCATGTTTTTCTCTTTTCTTGGAAATAAGAGGGCAGACTAATGCCCTTGGAGTTCACTTAGCTTTTCCAGTTACTCGACACTTGGTTGCACCAAATCTGTTTGGTTTGAATGTTTCTAGATGGGATTTCCTGGCACTCTGCCTATCATGAAGAATGCCTTTGATTTTTAGTATTATTCTTCTTTTGAAAATTTAAAATATCTTCTTATAACGGTTTTAAATTCATTTAATTGTATAGCTATGTTTATTAGATACAGAGAAGTCAAGTGAGGAATCAAATATCCAGGGCAAAATCCTGAGTGTTTGGATATAGACCTTTACTGCACCCGGCTGAATACCATGCTGGGTAGGAAGCGCCTCATCCCAAAAGGATGGCTCCTATCCTAAGTGGAGGCCTCACTAATGCCTTCTTATTTTCAGAATGAGTTTCCTTAATGAATATCAACTTGTTCTAGATTTTTAAAAGTGAGGGGAATAAAATAACTAGTTTTGATGGAAATAGGATATTTATGGGAACATGTAGATAAAAAAGACAAAAAGTCCAGCAAGAAGATCTGTGGTGCTCTCATAGTAGCGTAAATGTGTTTTGCCTTCATAGTCTGCCTCAAACTGTTTAAGATGGTTGGTAAACTCTCCAAGGACCTGTTCTTTTTTTATTCTCTTATAGGCTTGGGGAGATAGGGACACACTTACCTTGGACCAAAGTAGTCCGGCAACAGATCCTTTCACACCATTATAATGCTAGGTACACTGTGACCTTAATGGTTGGTCTAATGCCTCACCCTCATCTTCTCCTCTGCTGTGGTCCCCCAACACCCATATCTAACAAGCAAATACTCCCTCTCCCTCTCCCTCGTCTCTTTCTCTTCATCTGCCTTCCCTCCTCTCCCTCTCCCTTCTCCTCCCTCTTCTTCTCCTTTCCCCCCTCCCTCGCCTTTTCCTTCTCTATATTCCTCCCCTCTTCCTCCTTCTACCTTTGCCTCTCCCCCTCCCTTTCGCTTTCACATTGGACTAACAAGAACCAAAGGGAGTGAAAGTGTGAGGATTTTTCACATTGCTTCCCTACCTGCAGCAACACCACAGAAATTATAATAACCAGCCCTGGCAGGGCATATTCCTCCAAGGACTGCCTAAGTTCTTTGCATCAATTTTTACCTAGCCTTTGGGAGGAGATAAGAAACAAGGAATGTAATTTCCCATCTTTGTAGCTGGCCAGGGAGACCAGTTTGCAGACACTGCCAAGACTCATGCTGAGTCAGGAAACAGGCCCACATTGCACCCAACATTCTGCCTTGTGTTCAGATGCTGGGCTGCTACTGGAGAAGTGGCTAATGGGGTGCTAAATGGGATCAGAGTTGCTCCCCCTGAAGCAAGTTATCTGCGGATGTTTGTGAGGGTGGTGGAAGAAGGGCCAGAACGTACAAGCTAAAAGAAAAGGAAAAGAAAATAACTAGTCTTTGACTTCTGTAAAACTCCTCAAGTAGAAACAGATGGGATTTGTGACTTAATTGAGCTATTATTAGATGCTAAATTGGGACCGCTCTTAACTGTGCCACCCTTCTCCAAAGCACTGCTTTACTCGAAAGGCCCTGATTGTGCCTCTGTGGCTTTTGGCAAAGGTAAACTGAATGAGTAAACATGTCAAATTTTAATTGTCTGTCTTTACACTAGCTGTTGAAAGTGGTGCCATCTTCAAAGAGCCAAAAGTACATGCGGATCCAATGCTGGGACCATTTTTCCATTCCATGTACACAGTGGAGTCATTGAAGAACCATTTCTGCCCTCAGTCTCCCTTGATGAGCTGAGGATGGTTGTAGGAGATGGCGGTTGGAGCAGGGGGAAGAGTAACACGCAGCCATGTCTTTAGCGACCTGAAGAGCCTGACTCCTGCATTCCGGCTGAGTGTGGTGGCTCACGCCTGTAATCCCAGCACTTTGGGAGGCTGAGGCAGGTGGATCATGAGGTCAGGAGATGGAGACCATCCTGGCCAACATGGTGAAACCCCCTCTGTATTAGAAATAAAAAAGTTAGCTGGGTGTCGTGGTACATGTCTGTAATCCTAGCTACTCGGGAAGCTGAGGCAGGAGAATCACTTGAACCAGGGAGTCAGAGGTTACATTGAGCCGAGACACCGCACCACTGCACTCCAGCCTGATGACAAAGCGAGACTCCATCTCCAAAAAAAAAAAAAAAAGAAAAAAAAGAAAGAAAGTGCATTCGATGATTGGGTGGGGAGAAGACATGATGGGTGAGTGAAGGGGGAATGCTCGGGCTGTCCTGCTGGGTGTCCACCTCCCTGCTCCTCTGTGCCTTCTATTGGTGTCTCCTGAGTGTTAGGCATCAAAGTGTGGCTGGGTGGTATCTTGGACAGAATCATAGTTTTACACTCATCTCTTAAATAGGTAGCTCTTACATGTGAATGCTCTGAGGACTAAGTAATCTCAATACTAAGTTGCTGTGGAAGTCAAATATTACAAACAAGAGAGCAAAATGTGTTGCTGCTAATGCTAAGAAGTAGAGACCTGGGTATTCTTTTTTTTTTTTTTTTTGAGATTAATTCCTCAGTGTGACATTTCTGCATCCTTCCACCCCTTTGGCTTCCGCCTTCTTCTCCCCATCATGAAGGGATGGTTTTGGAGATCAAGGGAAGAGGAAGAAAACTGCTGTCTTCCTTCCCAATTTCAAGCCCCAGCTCAGTATAATTCCAGCCTTTGTTTTGACACTTTTTATCATGTTCCCAGACACATTGAGCTCTGTTCTTCCCCATAGGGAAGGGGTGAAGAGTTCAGCTTTAGTTCGGGCCATACTTCCCTTCTTTTTCCTGATCCCCTGAAAAGAATTGCTGACACTCGCAGCTGAAGGCACTAAGTCATGCAGCCTCACGTCGGTGACCCACTCACCTCCCATGCCTTCAATAAACCTGGCAGGCGGGGCTCACGGGATCATCAGACTCACAGCAGGATTTGTATTCGTGACCTGATTTACACTTTTCCCCCCCTCCTGCCAATAATTTGTATGGTGAAACATTTGTTGAGAAGGAAAAGAGGAAGGAGGTGGTAACATATTTCTCTGGCCATTAGCCTGTGTGCTTTAGGGAACAGCCTTCTCTAACTAAAAGGTAAAATGAAAGGAAGAGAAAACGTGGGGTGTGGAAGGCATTGCCAGTAGCCTGCAATATCCTTCCTTCCTTCCTTGCTAAGAGGACCCATTGTTTGGGGCAGCAGGTGCCTCATCCCAAGGACCAACCATGTTCCCTAATTTCCCAGCATCCTTTGCAGCTGTGGATGGCCATGTGGCCTATTTTTTTGCCATTGGGTTGTAAGTGGAAGTTGGATTCCAAGAGAGCTTTTTCATAACCCATGAAAAACTCAGTTACTGCTAGGATTACACTTTTCTCTTTTCGTCAGCAGCCATCTTATGACCAAGAGGTGACTAGCACGAACACAAATGCCTTCACACTGAGGGTAGGAAGCTGGAAAGCAGACTTTAGACAGCAGGTGGCATCCTTGAATATCTCAACACTAATGCCTTTATGTCCCCAGACTTCATGTTCTGGGGGAAGAATCGATCTCTATTCATTTACCCTACCATACATGAGATATGGACTGCATGTCTGTCCCTCCCTATTCCCGTGTTGAACTCCTAACCTTCAACAGGATGGTATTTGGAGGTGGGACCTTTGGGAGGTGATTAGATCATGACAGTGGGGCTCTCATGGATGGGATTAGCACCTTATATAAGGGGATATGTGAGAAAGATGGTTTTTCTCTCAGCCATGTGAGGATAACAATGAGAAAACGACTATCTGCAAACCAGAAACAGTCCTTCGTCAGACACCACATCTGCCAGTGCCTTGATCTTGGACTTCCAGCCTCCAGAATTGCGAGAAATGTAGGTTCGCTGTTTAAGTCACCGAGCCTGTGGTATTCTGTAATAGCATTCCAAATGAAGACAATGAATTGTGACTTTCTTTCTGAAGCACTTCTAGCAGCTGCCTGGTGCGACTCAACGTGGTCTCCAAGAGACTGTGCAGGCCTGTGTAATTCTGCTGACTGCACATCTGGAGGTGGTCGGCATTGCACAGCAGTGGTTCCCAGGGGCAGAATGGGTATATAAGTGTGTGTGTGTCTGTGTGTGTGTCTGTGTGTGTGTGTGAAAGAGAGAGAGATAGAGAGAGAGGCAGCAGTGGGGAGAGTCATGTTGATGAAAAGGAAAAAGTCAGATCATGTGAAAATCTTCCAAATCAAATATTTGAAAAAGTTGTGACTCAAGAGTTGGAGTGACAGCATCTTAGTCTCAATTTGATAAATTCCACCTGCTATAAATAAGGTTCAGCAGGCCCCTCACCACACACCCCCCACAAGCTCTCTGCCACCCGTGTTCACCTGTCAGAGGGTCCAATCCGCTTTTTAAAAAATATATTCATTTTGAAAAAATTCAGAGTTCTCACTAAGTGCCAGGCATTATTCTAAGAATTGGGAGAATAAAGATAAAAAGATGGGCTGGAGCTCACATTCTGTTTATTTTTCAGTACATGACATACAAACTTCCCTTTGATGCTTAAAATAATATTGTGAACTGAGTAGTTTGGCTTGTTTTACCTTTTTACGGATGGAAAAACTGAGGCCCAGTCTGAGGCTAAGTAATTTCTCCATAATCACGCAATCAAAGTAAGAACTGAAATTTGCAACCAGATCTAAGTCCAGAGTCTGTTTGCTTTCCACTGACCTAAACTATTAATTTCTGTCTTTTAAGGGCTCCCAGTCTAATTAGAACAATAGGAAATATTTGAAGTCAAAGAGATCAGAGCAGGGCTCCCACCTCTACTACTGCTTTGTTAATGTGTATTAGCACAGTTTCATGTGGGCTCTTTTATCTGGGAAATGAAAATATTAATATCTACTTCATCAGCTAGAATTTAGTAAAGGTTCATTCTGCAATAGCTGGCAGTATAGGTGGTTTGTACATGCACATGTGCATGTGTGTAGGAATATACCTTTAAGTGACTGAACTAAAATTTGATATTCATACTTGCTCTTTACAAAGGACTGCTGTTTACAAACAGAGGTAGCCACTGAATAACTGAGGGAAATCGATAACAACATTTTAGAAAAGGGGACGTTGGAGCTGGGACTTACCGCATGATAAGCACTGACTAGTCTGAGAAGCAGGAGGAGTAGGAGTGGGAGGCCCTCTTAGCAGAGGCACCTGTGCATGAAAACAGATGTGCTGTGCAGCGTCAGGGCTAGGTCACTGCGAGCTTGGTGTGGCCAGCAGAAAGCGGGGTGGAGGTGAGATTGGAGTATACATTTGAGGTCAGCCTGAGGAGGTTCTTGGGTACCATGCTAAACCAACAGAGACAAGTGACCTGAAATTCTTCACTCCCTGCAAAGAAATAGAGAGAGCCTCCTCTTTTGCTCGGCTTGGGATACAGCTTCCCAGAGCCCCGCTGACCTTTGGGGGTCGTGGTCACGCACAGTGGGAGGGGGATTCCTTTTCTTTCTGCGCTTTGGCTCTGCCATACCTCCTTTCACAGCTCACCTGCTTGAGGTGTTGCTTTCCATGCAGGTGCGAGAACACACGTGCATAGGAAAGACTGTGCCTCTGCACCTCCCCATCCCGACAGCATCTTGAAAGGAGAAAATGGCTCTAATGGAAATCTCTATTATAGCAATAGCCAAAGGCACTGCTTTTAAGTAGTATTAAAGAAGCAGAGAGGAGACCAGCCCATAATCAGTGTGCCTTTTGCTGGGGGGATCCCATTTTCTCACATAAGGAGAATTTATCCTAAACAAGGTAGGCTTGGTCACGTCTGGAACTACTGAAAGAGAGAGAACTCACCACAATGCCATCTAGTGCGCCCCACCCCTCGGCCCTCTGCGCTGCCTTGGCGAAGACTCGTTTCCACGATCATGTTCTGTTCTGCCCAGGAAGCTCCTACGGCAGGTGTAGGAAGCGCCATCTGTCTCCATCCATGAGGAGCAAAGTGGAACCCCGTGCTCAGTGACATGATGGGGTTTCCAGTAGCCGCGGTCCCTTTGCTGTCCTCCCTCAGTCCTGGATAAATCATAACGTGCAGATATCCACACCAGCCACTTGACAGCCCAATCCCTCCCTTGAATGGTCCTTCCATGGGGCAGGGTATTGCCCTTTCTTGTCATGCCTGGCTGGCTTCGCGCAGTGTCCTGGGAATCTTACCTAAGTAACTAAGCTGCCCTATGGGAATGTAGTCCCATGTGAAAACAAGAGAGCACGCTGGTTTCTCTGCATCCCCTTCTGAGCAGCTTTAGGGCACAGAGCTATTGCAGACATCACCTCCCTCTGTCCATGTTAAAAGCAGAAATGGCTTTGATTGTGGGCAACTCCAGGGGGGCAGAAGGTAGGTGGTGGGATTAGGACGTGGGACAGTGTTGATTTCCCACCGCGGGGCCAGTGGGAGTTTGGAACGGATCTCCTCTTATCCTTCCATCTTGGTGGAGTTCATTTCTCAATTCTGGATTCCCAGCCTAAGGCAGGGTTAACATGTGTGACTAATATCATCTCCACCCAAGATGTTTCTCACCTCATTCCCTTCAGCCAGCCCCCGCTCTTCAGCCCCACGTCTCCCGTTCCATTTATCTCCATCAGAGAGAGATGGAATCTTCCCTGGCGATTGTGGCAGCTTGACAAGCTTCTGTTTTTCCCAGTGAATAATCCTGTTTGTAGGACATCAAGGAAACAGCTCACTTCCCCGGAGGCCTAAGCACAAAGCCGCACTGCTCCCTGCGTGGTGGATGGGCTCCTGGTCCTGTCCGAGGGGAGGCAGCCTCCGAGGAGAGACGGGAAGGGAAGAGACACCGTCCAGGAGGAGCAGGGCCTTTCCAGAGCGGAGCAAGCCTGCAGGTTGCGCCTTGCAGCCCTGCGGCCCGTGCTCCAGAGTCTCCATTTCACTGCGGCCGGCCGGCTTCCTGAGTCCAGCATGTTTCTTGTTCATTCTTGACACCACACACCCCTTCTAACCGCGAGTCTCCTTTTCAGAATCCCAAGTCACACCACCTTCTATTCGATGGGCTCTACCTATCAGGAAGGTACCTGTGACTGGTGGAAGGAAAATGCACTTAGCAGTAATTAGAAGCTGAGCTCAGGGTGCATCTCCAGGGACAATGCCTGCAGCCCCGACCTCCTTCCCTGCTCAGTGGAGCACAGGAGGAAGGACACCATTTTCTCCGGCTTGCAGGTGCCGCGTGCCTTTGCCAGCTCCTCGGACAGAGGCAAGGTGGTTGCTCTGTCCCTCTAGAAGCCTCTGCGCTGCAAAGGTTTGTCGGGTTATTTGACAGAGCTCCATGCGTCCCTGGAGAGTGAGGGCCGGCGCTGCTGTCCCGCATGCTGAGCTCATTAGTGCAGAACTCACTTCGGCAACTGTAGAGGCAGACAGCATGAACAAAGTGCACCTGTGAACGACACTGCCAGCCCTTGGGAGCGGCTGCGGGCCTGCAGGGGTGAGCGGGGCGCGGTGTGGCTCTCTAGGTGCTTATGGGGGCGGGAAATGGCTGTGCCCAGGAATAGCTGCAGGCGCCCCAGAACTGTCTGCCCTCCAGGACACGGGTGCACTGATGCGCGGCGGGCGAACCGCTTGCTCTCCCTTCCACAGCATAGGTGCATTTTGTCTGCAAGACCGCATGGGTGGTGTCCTGATCGACACCGCCAGGACCTGGAGGGGGTGCCTGGCACAGTGACCCCGACGTTGGGCTGGCCCCAGCCTTCCTCTTCTTCCTGCTCTGTGTGGAAGGGGGGCCGCATCACCCTTGGTTCCAGGCAGCCAGCGAGCATTGCGCTCCCGGAAACCCCCTCCACGCGGGGCTTCACCCCAAAGGGCTCGTCTGCTGAATAACCGTCACTCAGGCAGCATCTGGAAACTCCCCGCACTTTGAGGCTGAGATGAGACCACATGCCTGGGAGATCTCACGGACAGCGCCGGCTTGGTGGTCAAACGGTGGGAGGCCGAAGGCCCCGGCCTTTACAACACGCGGGGTGTCATAGGAAGTGTCCCTTGGGGCTGGGGGACCCAGGGCAGCCGTGCGGAAGGGAGTCACCCAACCAGAGCACGAAGCGCAAGGCCGTGGGCAGCCCCGCAGCCGGGCGGGTAGGACTGGCAGGACACAGGCCTGTGAGCACCTCACGTGTCACGGATGCTGCGGAGAACCGTTTGCCCTTCGCCACAGCCCTTAGAGTATCTACCGTGGGTGACTACTGTGGTCTCCACTTCTAAGAGAAGGAAACGGGAGTGGAGAGGTGTTTAGCTGCTTAGCCAAGCTGCCTGAGAGCTGGAGCTGATATTTGAACCCGGGCAAGTCTGACTCCAACATCTGTGTTCCTAAATATTCCCCACGTGGCCGTGGGGAAGGTCAACGCAATGAAGAACGAGAAAGAAGACACACAGCTTAGACAGATTTTATGAATCAGAATTAAGCAACATAAGTTGCCCGTCTCCCCCTTCTTCCCTCCTTCCCCGCTTCCTTCCTTCATCTCTATCAGCCTTTATTGAAAGCATCCTACCTGTGTATTTTCCACAATTCCTGTCAAAATCCTGTGCTCCCAGAAGCGGAGCCTCACCGTCTCTTGGCTCCAAAGCTGTCTGAGCCTGCCCTGGCTTCGGTCCAGAGGAGACCGGCTTCCTTCCTTCCCCTGCAGGCATTGTCGGCCCTTGCATTCGCATCCTTTGCAGGTGAAGGAATGGCATGGAATGTCGCGTGAGAACTTCATGGTTCCAATGTCAGAATTATGTAGGAATAATTAGAATTCTTAGGCCCTGGTGTGATGTAGTAGGAAGAAAAGAGGTTATGGAGTTGGCCATAGGTAAAATAGAATCTCTGCTCTGCTAACTTCTAATTATGTGCTTTCAAAAAATATATTTCCCTTCCTGGATATTCAGTTTCCTGATGTGGATAACCCATCCTGATGGGCAATTATACAAGAAAATTGATGTTAAGTTCCTAGCACGGTGCCTGGCACACTGTCAACGTTCAATCAACTTTAGTTCCCATTTCTCTGTTTCTAGTGGGATTTTAAGCATCTTGGGATCCGTGTTCACTGTGTTTATCTTCACATTTCAATAGTGCCAGGTGCACACATTTACACACTGGGTTCACATAGTTTTGTGGAACAGATACAGAAATGAATGAATGAATAAAAATGAGCAAATAAAAGCCTTTTAATGGATAAATCCTCTTAGATCTTCCGCTGGTTATCATTCTCAGATTTTCATTTATATTGGCGAATAATTGAGCAACTAATACGCTAAATACCGAGGATAACAAGATAAGTTAAATATGATCCATTCCATGAATGAGCTTACAGTTAAATGTGGAGACATTCATAAACGACCACCCACAATACAAATGTATAGGACACCATGGGCAGCTGAGGGACAAGAGCTTATGTATTTTGCTGCTTTGATAAATAGCAGCGTACTTATTTAATGTATTAAATTGGGAACTTATTTAATGTATCTGATCCTCTGTTTTCTCATCTGTCAAATAAGGGTGGGGACTTTAGCAACTCTGCCTCGAAGAACTTTTTCAAGTATTTAAAAAAAATTGCTCTGCGGAGTGCCTGACACATAGTAGATGCTAAATAAACGCTCACTGATGTCAGCACTAATCATATATAGTCATCAGTAATATGCTGCAGGGCTTTTTCACTTCCAAGACAACATCATTAGGATATGGACATCCTCATGAATGTGAACAATTACAAAAAAGAATGGAAAGGTACCCCTGACAGAGGGAATATTTTGCATCAGCTCAGCAGCCACAGACATAGACATTGATGAGTACGGCTGGAGAATAAATGAAGATGAGGAAGTGGGGGTGAGAAACCCAAAAGCCTGGATCTCAGAGGAATTTAAATGTCAAGCAAAAGCATTTGGAATTTATTTCATAGGGAATAGCAAGCGAATAAAACATTTTAATATAGGAGGAATGTGATCAGAGCTGTGTCTGGGGACCGTAAGTTAAGGTCTCTTTTCAAATTCCTCTGATGGCTTCTCCTATAATTCAGAATAAACAACAAAGTTTTTGCCACAATCAGTAGGCCTCCTCCCCCAAATCATCCCTCATCTCCTATCACCCCTGGTCCCCCCACCTACACACATATGCATACCCTGCAGCCCAGCCACACTGGTCTCTGTAAACCCATCAGACACCTGCTTCAGCACCGTTGTTCTTGTTATTCCCTCCACTGGTCGGGGGTGGGGGGAACACCTCCAGCAGGTTTCTAGAAGGAACACGCCTTCCCCCCATTCAGGGCTCTGCTCAAATGCCAGCGAGTCAGGCAGGGCTTTCCTGAGCATCTTCTGGAAATAGCACTGCCCATCAGCCTGTGTGTGCTTACCCCACTGTCTCATCCTCAGAGCCCTAGCACTGCCCAATTTGTACCTCTCTCAATTACACTATGAGCCATATGAGAACAAAGAGTTTATTTGCATCCTTGTAGCTCTGTCAACTACACTACTAGCCACATGAAAACAGCAAGTTTCTCTATTTTTTTCCAGTACCTTGAAAAAGGCCCACCACAAAAGGGGGCTTAATAGATATTTGTTGAATAAATGAATCATCTAAATAACGATGAAGAAATAATTGGCTTGTCCAATAGCACAGACATGATGATGAAGCCCTATGTCAAGGCAATAGTTGGGGTGAAGATCATGGCATGCTTTGGTTGCTGAGATGTTACATTTATGTTATCAAGTATCTAGTCAGAGCCCACCATAAGTGCTGTGAATACAAAATAGAATCCCTGCCCTTCTGGAACTTATAGTTCACTAGGGGAAACAAAACCAACAATACAAGGGATGACAAGACAGTGCAATAAAGAGATCTGGAAAACATAGCATGTTGTGGAGTACAGAGATAGATTAAATGATAAACATTTTCATCAGTTCATTCATTGTTCACTCATTCAATTCACCCATTGGAAAATGAAGAAGGGAAAGTAGAATGTTTCCACATGGGCTAACTATGAAGATGATATTGCTGTTAGCTGAGATCAGAATGCCTTTGGAAAGGCTGGGGGAAGACTGGAGGGACCCTCGCACTGGAGTGTCTATGGTGTGCAGTGGGGTAGGCCTGAGGAAGGGAAGTCATGGGTGCAGATGACTTCCCCAGGAGGTTGGCAGGGGACAGTGGAGCGTGGAGAGAACATAAAGGCAAGGCTCTCGTGTAGTTACGATTGTGATGGTTGTTTTGAAGGGGTTTGAATGTGCTTGTAGTCTGGCAGGAAGGAGTAAGTACAAAGAAGGTGCTAAACACTCACTAGATTTGATGAGAAGATCAATCCTGGAGAAGACAGGGAAGTGTGGGCTTCAGAGCAGAATCTTTATCCTTTGAAAAGGAGGAGGAAAATTCTTCCTCAGAATCATCACAGCAGCTAATTTAGGGTGTGGACACATTTTTATTATTTTTTTGAAGAGTTATGGGCCCTCACTGGATATTCTTGATTTTCTTGTCAAAGAATAAAAAGATGAGATTTGAGAAGACTAGATTAAAAAGGAGTGATAAGATGGTACTCTGAAGATTTGGTAGCAAATTCAGCAGTGTCTTCAAGCCCACATGGTGAGCTGTTGCCAAGAACTGCTGCAGATAAATGTTTTCCCAACACATGCCCTTTTTACAGAGCTGTAGCTTATCATCCACATGTTTATGTCAAACATGGTGCCGTGTACGTTCCACATATTCTGTTAATTCTCAGCACAACCCTAGGGAGACATGGGTTATTAACTACATAAAGTTAAGTGTCTTTCCCAGAGTTGGGCAGCTACTAAGAAGGAGAATCAGGTTTGAACCCTGGTCAAAGTGTATGTCCATGCCTCTAACTTATTAGGCTATACTCTCTTAAGTGATCCACCTGAGATGGTTGTTTCCTAACAATGACCATGCCTGGGGTAGTGTAGAATACATAACAGTTATTTTTTAGGGTCTCCAGTCTGAGCTGGTTCTAGGAGCACTGCGAGAAGTGGCCATGAGTTTCTATCTGTGTCCTAGAGCAAACGGTTGAATGACAATTCAAGTATATAACCTACTTTCTCAGTACATCTCTGTATGGACATAGGGTGCCCTTGCTCTTGAGGGGGATTAGCTAGTTGTCTAGTTTTGAAAAAGTCAGCTCCTAAGATGACAAGGAAGTTTGTCTTGATTCCTTCTGCAGAAAAGTCCTTGGAGATAAACTGTCAGCTAAGCCTGTCCAGTGAATGGTTTGCATGGACACGCGCTTTTAAAAAATCTGAACTTGACCTGGATGAGACTCTGAGGTTCCAGAATTAATATATGTCCTGTTCCTGCCACACCTGTGACACTGTAAATTTGTAACCACAAACAAAACCTGGACAGGTTCCATGCCAGCCATGACTTTAATTAAAGCTATTTAGAGGGGCTGAAGGCTAATTTATAGGTGATTGCCAGATGGGTTTTCTCAAGTCTAAAAGTGCCAGTTCGACAATTAATGATAGTACAGGGCTTAATTGGCTCAAGTTAAACAAGGGAAAAACAAAGAGGGAGAGGAAGAGCTGGTGGGATCCTCTGTCCACATGGTGACAAGGCGCCTGACAACCCTCTGGCTCCTACTTTCTTACACGGTCAGAGAACTAGAGAGGCAGGTCTAACCCCGATTGTGGAGAGGCAATAGTGAAAAGGAACTCCAGCTCATTTCTTCTATTTAAATGTGCAATAGAAACTTGTTGCAACAAAACTATTTGTTAGATTCAGAATCTCAGCAGCTCAGAGCACAAACTGCGGAACATAATCACAAAATAGAAAACATCCTTCACCTATAATCGGATGTTAGTTCTATGTTCCAACCTGGGCACTTTAAAGCCCTCTGATTATATTTTTTAATAATGTAAATTTAGTGGTGGTGAGAGAGATAGAGATAGCTGCCTAAAGAATCATGCTATAAAATATTTTTAAGATAGCAGTGGGAAGAGAGATTCCAGCTTGCTGGAAATCATTTTCTGTCATTCTTAATTACTTATTTTTTGCCTGGTTCTACAATTCAACCTGTCCTCTCACCAATGTCTTGAAGCCTTTAGAGATTTTTCTCTACTTGCTGGAAAAATCACCTAGGTTATTCTGAATGCCCACTCTATTTAAATCCCTCGGTCCTTCTAATGCTACCAGAAAAAGGAGCTGATTAGCATGGCTGTTAGGAACATGGTTCCATCTGCACAGACAGAGACCCTGTGAACTACAGACCTTGCTCGCTGCAACTGCATAGTTCTATAACCTTTAGGGACCTATTCTGGATTTGACTGAAATCTATTTTAAATGACTGAGAGGTACCTACTTAAGACCCCTATATCAGCTACCATCTTGGTTTTAGGATGGCAGATTGAACCACTGGAATTATTTCTTGGACTCCTAGAGCTGAAGTGATGACTGAAATCATGCAGTGCAGTAGGAAGGGCACTGGGCTGAGGGTTGGGAGAACAGAACCCACCTTCAGGGCCCAGCTGTGCCACCGACATAGTAGGAGTTCTTAGGCTGAATACTTCCCCAGGATCACAGCCCTGTATCTGTTAAGTGCTAGTTTTGCTCTGAATGACCTAGAAGTTTTTTTCCAAATCTCTTTTTCTGTAACTCTCATTTGTGGTCACAGATTTAGTTCATGGATGACTTAAATTAACAATCCTGGATCTCTGATTCTTAACCCAGTGCTCTCAGCTTTCTGCCTTATAGACTTGTATTATGACTCAGGACATGTTGTGAAAATTGGTTAATTCCATTAACAGTTACCTTGGAACTGAGAAACAGGAAGTGCTAGAAGGATGAGCTGCAACAGAGACCTCATTTTGTTCAGTCAATTAGAAAATGGACTGAGGCTTCCAAATCTATTCCATGTGGGCAGCCGCTATTAGATTTAATTTGAAAAGTCATTGGCATCGACTTCAAATTTGTAGAACTCTCCTCTTAGTCAGTTAACTGAAAGCCCTTAACCTTGTATTAAACATATATTACCTTTGTTAGGCAGAGTAAACCTTATGACCTTTTTCTTGTAGGTAAATGGAATCAAGAGATTAGTAAGACATTTGTGCACCTAGTAGCTAGTCATTTTCTTTTTATTCCATCCTTGTCCTCTCTAACCTCAGTTGGGATTGTTTTCAGTTTTCTTTACAGATGCCTAAAAGTTTATGTACTTTTTACAACTTATTTGAGGAGAACTTATCTTTCTACAATTTCACATTCTGTAGGCATGTAATGTCATTTTTATTGCTAAGGCATTTGAAAAGCCAATTTCTTGAACTGAATACCTTTCCTTCTGTAAATATGCATGCTGTGTTACTTTGCAACCACTGATCCTGGATTTAAAAGAATATGTTGAAATCAAATAACTTTTCACTATTTACTAAGCATCTTTCTCTCATAACACTCAAAATATTGAGTACACAGAAAATACTGCAAACGAGAGATGACAGCTGTTATTACTTCCAGTTACTAAATGCGAAAGTAGAGGTACTTATAAAAGTGGACCAAAGTTAAAATAATCTGTTGGTTAATAAAATTCTGGAGTTAGACCACTTGGATTGAAATATTACCACCTGCTAGTTAAGCAAGTTACAGAACTTCTCTCTGCCTCTGTATTGAATCTGTATAATGGGGATAATATCTCCTTTATAGGGTTGTTGTAAAGATAACATTTTATAGTAAGCATTCAGTATGCATTGATTTGTATTTTTCTTCTTCCTTTAATCATCATCACCATCACTACCACCACCATCATCATCACCACCACCACTACCAACACGTCACCACCACCACCACCACCACCACTATCACCACCACCATCATCACTATCACCACCACTACCACCACCACTATCACCATTATCACCACCATCACCCCCAGCATCACCATCACCACCATCACCACCACTACCAACATGTCACCAGCACCATCATCACTATCACCACCACTACCAACACCACTATCACCATTATCACCACCATCACCACCAGCACCAGCATCATCACCACCACCACCACTATCAACATTATCACCACCATCACCACCATCACCCCCAGCATCACCATCACCACCATCATCATCACCACCACTACCACCACCACTATCACCATTATCACCACCATCACCCCCAGGATCACCATCACCACCATCATCACTATCACCACCACTACCACCACCACTATCACCATTATCACCACCATCACCCCCAGCATCACCATCACCACCATCATCACCACCACTACCAACATGTCACCAGCACCATCATCACTATCACCAACACTACCACCACCACTATCACCATTATCACCACCATCACCACCAGCATCACCATCACCACGACCATCATCACCACCATCATCACCAGCATCACCATCGCCACGACCATCATCACCACCACCACCAACATGTCACCACCACCAGCATCATCATCACTATCACCACCACCACCACCACCACTATCACCATTATTACCACCGTCACCACCAGCACCAGCATCATCACCACCACCACCACCACCACTATCAACATTATCACCACCATCATCACCAGCATCACCATCACCACCACCATCATCACTACCACCACCAACATGTCACCACCACCAGCACCATTATCACTATCGCCACCACCACCACCACCACTATCAACATTATCACCACCATCACCACCATCACCACCAGCATCATCACTACCACCACCACTAGCCCCACTACCATCACCGTGACCATCAGTGTCACCACCATCACTATCACTACCACCATCACCACCACCAACAGCATCTTCACCATCACCATCATCACCACCACCAGCATCATCACTATCATCACTACCATCACCGTCACCACCATCATCACCACTAGCACTATCATCATCACCACCACCACACTACCATCACCATCACCACTCCCACTGCCATCACCACTGGCATCGGCATCACCATCACAATTATCACCAGCCAATCACCACAACCACCAGCATCATCATCACCCCTGCCATCACCATCACCACCAGCATCATTATGTTATCACCACCACCACCATCAACCGGTTGGTGAATGGCATCAGCACAAAATAGGACATAAATAGCTACTTAGGTTTTTTATAAACGCCCTTTGATTCTGCAGACTTAAATCTGGAACACTAGAAAAGCATAGCACAGATAGACTTAAAAATGGGTTTTAGGCTTTAGTAAAGAGAGGATTTGCTCACACCTTACTTTGATAGAATAGCAGCCCTAGAGGCAAAAAAATGTGGGAAAAGAGAAAGACAATCTGCTTCCATAGCCTAAAATAAATGGACAGAAATGTGATAAAAGGGGTATATATATTTTCTTTTTTTGATGTCATCTAAGTCACTGTGCCTACTGGAAGGGTAAACTTCATATAGCTGAGCTCCTTCCTGGAAAGTTGATGGAACAGCAGGCATAAAGCCTCTGATTTTGTTTTATCTACATCGTCCAAAAGCTTACATCCCCATGATGCTCTGGGATAAAGTCAATCTAGGAAGAATCTGGCATGGTGGCAGAGTGGCTGGAAGCAGAGAGCAGGCTCCTGCCTGCCAAGTGAGGATCTTACCAGTTAGACAGTGGTGGCAGAGCAGATGACAGTGAGCTCACTGATTTCCTTAGAGAGAAGGGACCAGAGGCTTTGAACAGACTGATTCCTTTCCCATCATCTGTTTCTGTGGCCCCCATCAACATGGAGACCAAGCACTTAAAATATGCAGTCAAGCCAGATGCTCCCCCTCATCCCTAAAGATGACTGGCCAAAACAGGGGCTTACAGGCTGGTCACGGTGGCTCATGCCTGTAATCCAAGCACATTAGGAGGCCAAGGAGGGTGGATCACCTGAGGTCAGGAGGTTGAGACCAGCCTGGCCAACACAGTGAAACCCCATCTCTACTAAAAATACAAAAATTAGCCAGGTGTGGTGCGTGTAGTCCCAGCTACTTGGGAGGCTGAGGCCAGAGAATTGTTTGAACCTGGGAGGCAGAGGCTGTAGTGAGCCGAGATCACACCACTGCACTCCAAGCTGGGCAATAGGGTGAGACTGTATCTGAAACAACAACAACAACAACAACAAAATAGGGGCTTACAGTGCAAAGGAAGGATGCTTTGGATAGGTGTGATTCTGAGGCAAATTCTAAGGAAGAGAATGAAACCTTTAACCTTTGAAAAAATTTTAATATGGAAATAGATATTTAGACATACAGCCTATAACTGCAACATTTATTGGGCACCTGTCGTATGTTAGAGACTTTGCAATTATTATCTAATTTAATGTATCATTATCTCCATGGTGATGGTAAGAATTGTTAGGCTTATTTAGCAGATGAGGAAACAGAAGCACAAAGAGTTTGTAATTGTCCCAAGGTCATGAAGTTTGATTTGAACCTATTCCTGCTGATTCCAAGTCTAATGGTTCAGTGTTAAGTAGTCTCAGCCCTTGAAAAATATTATTTTTAGAAATAGAAATGAAAACAGTGACTTTTACTAGTCTAGCTCTCATTCCTCTTGTGTTCAAAGAAACCTCATTCATTCATTTGTTCATTAGTTCATTTATTCATTCAATTGTTTTTAAGTATCTACTACACCATACACTGTAGTAAGTACAAGGATATAGCAATAAAAGAGTTAAGTCCTTATCCTCAGAAAGATTCCCTATTTACATCCTTACTGATTCTCCATTTATATTGAAGTGAAAGACATAATAATGCAAAATACATACGTAGATTTCTTCTATGAAATAGGGGAGTGATACAAAAAGTTGCTGATGGTGCGTTTGAGGTACTTCAGCACAGGCATTCAGAGAAGGCTCACTGAGGGCTAGTGTGAGAAGAAAACAACTACTTCATGATCCAGGAAAGAGCATTCCCGGCCAAGAAGAAGTCAGGTACAAAAGGCAAGGATGGCAGCAAGCACTGCCTGCTTCAGGGGGTGAGAAATAAGGCCAGTCAGGTGGAAACCTGGTGACAATGGGAAAGCTTCAGGAAACGGGGTCCCTAAATTGGTATAAACCAGATTAGCCAAGGCATTGTAGGCATGGTAAGAAGCCTGAAGTTTATTCTAAGTATAGTAGTAAGTCCTGAAGGCTTTAGCCATTAGAGTGAAATGGTCTGATTTAAGTGTTGAGATTCCCCTGGGTGATAGTTGAAGAATTGATTACAGGGGAGAAGGAGCATAAATAGGAAAGTAAGTTAGAAGGCTATTGCAATAACCCAATTGAGAAACAGTTGCAAAACCTGAGGGGGCAGCAATGAAAATAGCAGGAAATGAAGAGTTGAGATGGTCTTTGGATTGAATATAAGATAAGAGGGAAAAACAGAAAAAGTCAAGATGCTTGCTGGCTTTAGGCCCAATCAGCTGGCTGGATGGTGGTGTCGTTTGCTAAGACTGAAGCATCTCAAGGTTGAAAGTTGTGTGTGTAGGGGGTATGGCATGGCATGAAATTCCATTCATGTGTATGTGTGTGTGTGTGTGTGAAGTGTGAGAAGCCTGTTGGATTCAAGTGTGCATTTGAATGAATTTTGTGTTCAGGAAAGTGGACTGGGTTAAGGATTTAGGTTTGGAAATAACCGGGTTACAAATGGCATTTAAAACCATGGGATTTCTTGAGACCCTCCTAGAACAGAGTGTGCAAACAGGAGACTGGAAGACCTAGGCTAGAATCCTGGGGTAGCCCTTCTTTGAGAGGTCAGAAAGAGGAGAGGCTTAGGTGACCCAGAAGTAGCAATGACCTAACAATTAACAAGCAAGTAAATGCACAATTTGGTGTCACAGAAGCATGGAGAGGCAAGTATGTTTTGGGGTTTATTTCTTGTTGTTGTTACTGAGAAGAGAGAAGTACAGTGGGAAGATGAAATGACTTTTGGCAATTTGGTAAGATTGAGTCATTGATGACCTTGATAACTGCAGTTGTGTTGGAATGGATGGAGTTGAAAGCTCAATTGTAGTGACTTGATAAGGGAATGGGAGGTGAGAAAGGAGAGAGATGGAGAATATAGAACACACTTTTCTCAATCCACTCCTAATTACACTTAGCCCCAGACCACAAAAACTAGATATTGACAAGATTTTGAAAGGCCATTTGCTGTTCCTAAAATAACCATGGCAAATCGCGGGAAAGCCAATTTTGTGGTCCTGCTTTGTAACTCAGTCCATCTTAACAGCTTTCATTATCAAGAAGTTATTCCTTCTATTGACCTGAGAGGTATACTCCTATTTTAATTTTATGGAGATAGAGACATAGGAAGTTTCATTAAAACCCCACTCCTTCCTCATGTGCATTCACAGCCCTTCCACCTTTCTGCATTGGCCTGCCGTCCAACTCTCTATGCCTTATACCTCTGTGTGAGCCATCACACAGTTTCCAGATAGTGCTGTGTGCATTGATCATATGTTGGAAATGTTCACTGAGATGTGAGTTCCCAGAGAGAAGCTGCCTGTCATCAAGTGTGTATGCCTAGTACATAGGAAGTACTCATTCAATTGTCATTAAAGAAATGTTTTTGTTTTGCAATTTTCATCTAATCTACATTCATTTGCTTGCTTCTCCTGAGGGTAAAACAATGGTACTCTTGGCCACACACTATAGAAAGAGTATGAGCTATTTCATGTAAAAACAACAGTTCAGAGAGAAAAGTGTGATTTTCTTCCCATTCCCATTTGGGATCTCTAAACTCAGCTCATATTTTGGTGGGGGTGACATTCCCATGCTATTATTCTGTCTTCACATTGGGATCTCCATTTCTGGGAGGAAGATAGATGCTAATTTCTTTACAAATACCTTGCTTTCTCACATCTTACTGATGTTTTCAACTTCAAGCAGGGAAGAAAGTCTGGATGATTCTCCATTAAGAGTGTGCTATTAAAATTGTCAATTTCTTGAAATACATGGTTGAAAAACCATCATTTTTTCCCCACTGTGTGTTACCCTAAACTATAGACCTGTCACCAGGCAGTGTTCTAGCGTGTGGGTACAGAGAAACTGTGGGAAGATCCCAGTGGCACTTAAATTATATTCTCCTTTTGATTTCGAAGACATTTAGTGCCATTTAGCAGAATTCCAATGCAGTTGGTTCCACAGAAAAGGGGGCTGTCCCTTTTAGAGGCATCATTGCTGCAGTGACTGAGAAAAAGAAATTAAGCCATCAAAACAGCAGGTTGGCTTTTCTATCCAGACCATCGTGGAATTAAAAGGACAGGAAGGCTCTGTGGGCTCCTCTGCAGCCCGCGATGGTATTCACTGCTTCACATCTGTTCCAACGCTGAGCAGAACAGACCATTGACGTGTGTCCAGTCCACTAATGTTTCAATGAAAAGTTGATTTTTAAAAGGAGGCCAGGGTACAGGGAAGAAATGGCATTTCATGTAGAAAAATTGCTGTTTCTCCCTGATAGCTTCTAAAGAAAATATGCTCTGTGCATAAGTCAAAATATTTTTTTTTTCTGATGGCTTAGCATGTCCCACTATTTCTGTCTGGGATCTGAAAGCACAGCTGTGTTCTTCCTGTCTCACACCTCATCTTCAGAAAGAAAATCCTCCATGAGGAATGTGGCCACAGACAGAACAAAGTCTATAGGAAAGAAAGGCACGGTGTTCATCGTTGCTCAGGTGTCTTAAACAGATTTTGTAAACATTATGGAGATATGGGTCAATATCCCTGAAGAAGAAGGGATTCCTGATGTTTCCCGGATCCCACTCTCCACTTGAAGTATAGGGTATCACCATGCAGGATAGACCCGGCTGAGTGCAGCCTGTGATGATTTCTGCTCACCTAAACTTCTCAATACCATTTACAGTTTTTAAAATGGAACTACCTGGTTCAGGTACTTCCCACAATACCTGAGGAATTAAATTAAGAGGTGAGAATGAGCACAATGCTACCTAAGCAACTAGCACTTAAAAAGTTAAACATCTCCCTCAAAACTGTGCATTGCTAAGTCTATAAATGTATAGATCATATATTTGTAGCACAATGTACAGAGAGAATGGTCTTCATTTCCAATCCATACTCAAGAGAACTGTAAAATATTTAGCCAAGTGTGGCTCAGGGAATGCCCTCGGTCTTGACCTTGTTCTGTTATCCTCCCATAAAAATAACAGCTCAGAGTTACTGAGTGGTTACCATGCACATGCACTGCTTAAAGGCTCCACATACAGCCAGTATGAAGTAGATACAATTAATGCGACTTTAGGTTGTAGAAAGGGAGTCAGAAAAGTCAGGTCCCATGACGAAGCCCCCACACCCCTATGGCACACAGCTTAGATCACACCCAGGCCCGCGCGCTGAATCCTTCTGCTCCCCTGTGTCTCAGCTGTTGTGAGGGTCCTCTCCCAGCAGACTGCAGATTCCTTAAATGTCAAGGCCATGTCTTCCTGATCTTTACATACAGCTCATGGTAGGGGCTTCATAATTACGGTATAAATATCGATGAAGTCTGTCCCACATGGTCTACCTCACCTCGACATGGTTTGACTTATCATTCTCTTGTATCACAGCCTTTATACTAACTTAAATGAATTTGTAATTTCTTTATCTGGATGTACACATAGATCACCTTCTAGCATAGCATTTTCTACAAAGTGTTATTCCTGTTAAATGCTGCAGCAAGCCACGAAGTCTCAGAGCTTTGTGCCGAAGTCCCCCAGCCTTTCAGAAGTTACCTGCTCCTCTATTTGTGAGTGGCTTCTCTCAGCAGCATCAGTGAGGGGGGCTGGGGCTGTATGCTCCTCTCTTGCAGATTGGGCAGCACCCGAGTAAGCCTTTCTAAATGTCTGCCTATAGTTACTACATGGATTATGTTACCAAACATCTCCCTTCATTCAGGAAAGCAATCTCCCCTATCAAACATTTACCCAGCACCTGCTCGATGCACGACATTGCATTAGGTGCTGGAGGGATTCAAAGATGAATTAGGCACAGTCCTTGCCCGCAAGCAGCTCACAGCTGAGATATGCTAGATGAGATTCATTTGGCATCTGGGCTCTGGTGAATCAATGGCTCTCGTTTGCAGTGGATCTTATTCATCACAATCATGGAACATTTAGTGAATGGTCATTGAGCACACACATTTCATAACAGAGACTTTAGTCACAGTGAGTAATCAAAGAAGACAAATTCTATTGCTTTTCCTGCCCTGAGCCCTTTCTCTCTCCCAGAGAAAGAACAGCTTTTTTTCAAATGATTAATAGAATGCATATACAACTGGCTGAAGGGTCAGATGTAACAGGGTAGCATTTTTTGGTATATCATCAAGCTTTATGTATCTGGCTTTTGATATGGATTGTCGTATCCTCCACACTATTGTTCAGTATTCCCCTCTGTCTTTCCCCTCAGCTCACTATCATCTTTTATGGGTGCCTGCATGTACTGGGATTATAAAATTCAGGCAATTTCAGGATCATTCTTTCTTGTCTCATCCTTGATCTCACCCCCAAGTATATTTATTGCTGAAGTGAATGATACACAACTCTAGCTCCATCAGGTGAAGGAGAATTTGGCCAGCAGGAGCTTTCCTTTCCGAGTCAAGAAAATTCCTCCACTTATTTAGAAATTAAATTAATAGCATGCTGCTATGTCCAAATACAGACAGGATCTTCATCTTCTCGAAGCACCTGGTTTTCATCTTTAGTCTTTATTTCAGAGGCCAACCTAAATCTGTAAACTCTGTACTGTCTCAGTGGATAGTAAATTCCATATTGGATACAGGAGAAAAAAAACACTTCCCTAAGAGCCTTTGAGTGATTTCTAATGGTTTTGCTGCTTTTGTTACAAGCCTACTGTTGATTTCCAATGAACATAATTTTAATTTGGAGTCCTGCTGGCTTGCAATCTTTCTATGGGATGGCTAAGGCAATGCCATCATGTTAATAACCTCCAAAAGGCCATCTTTCTAATTCTCGCATGTCAGGGCAAACCAGTTGCAGCTCCCGGGAGGACAACTGCAGTTGTGCTGGCTGCTCCCAGGGACAGTCATCATGAAGACACCTTGGAGAGGTATAGCAGCAACAGGCCACTCTCAGGCCACACATGCTTTACAAGATGCTTAAAACTGAAGCAAAGGCACAAGCCTATGGCTAAGTTTTGAAGAGCAAATGAAAAATGGTATAAGCAATACATTCTTTGGCACCACCAACAAAAAAGTAAATAAAAATGCAACTTTGTGCTTAACATAATACAGGAATTTGGTTGTTTATCCTCTCCCTCAATTTCAAACACTATGCACACCATTCATTACCCTTTTAAGATAATGTGAAACTGTCCTTTTTGAAGGCTATTGGAAGTCAGGAAAGTCAGTCTTCAGTAGGGAATTTTATAATGAACTATAGAAAATCCGCATCAAATCAAAACAAAACAACAAAAATCTCACACAGAAACAACAAAACAAAACAAAACACACACACACATGCACAGAAAACCCCATAGCTAACATCTAGTCCAGAAGTTTGATTATATAGATGAATTTTCAGAGAGGTTAAATTAATTAATCAAACAAATAAGTGGTAAAACGAGGCTTGGAACCCAGGTTTTCTGATGGCTAATTCCACATTCTTTCCACTGCCACCATTTTGTCTTGAATTTTCTTTAAAGCCTACTTGAAAATGGATATGCTTCAAGTGCCTGTCTAATCTATGCTGGCTATTCTAAAAGCTGATGTGGTCCTGCAGAGACCAGACACCTGGTGACTGCATTACCTCCTATATGCCTTCATATTTTCAGTGAACTATTCAGTAGGGTGCATTTCAAAATTTGCATTTGCATTTCTATTCTTCTATAGTCCCCTAGTAGCATTCACATCTCTCGATATTGGCCTCTGTTCTCTCTTCTGCTTTTGAAAGCAAAAATTACCCAGCAAAATAACAGGAATTGCCTCTCACATGCTGAAGCTTATTTGACAGCAGGGATTTGGCTGACTCTTGAGCATCCTGCTTGGCATTCAGGGATGCTGCACTGCCTGGGGATGAAGGAGGAATGAATCTGAGCCAGACTCGCTAACTCCCATTAGGGCCTCCGACCTCTTGCCCAGGACAATGGTAACGTTGACAACTAAAGTCCATTATAGTGAAGGGCATTTAAATCATAGTCTAATTCTCATTAAGAGTGTATGCCAAATTATCGGGATCTTAACACTAAGGTCATCATTTTTGTAGAAATAACAAAATCTCGTCAATCTGGATAAACCTAAACAAACTCAACTTTGATGAAGAACTACATTAATGCAGATAAAATTCTAGGTTATTCTAGTAAAATCTTCCGGCTTCTGATTGGTGTATTAGCGACCAGAGCTAAGAAAGTAATAGTCCTGCTTTAGGTTCTATTGATTAGACCAAATCTAGAGTGCCTGTGTTCATTGCAGCCACCACACCTTAAGAGGAATATTGAGAATTGAAGCGTATCAGACAGAAAGGACCAGGCTAATGTTACAGTGTGAAATGTCATCAGAGCAATTAATGAAGGCCTGGGTGGGCTTGAGCCTAGAGGATACCACTAGAAGAACCAGAAGAGCTCTTTCTTCACGGATCTGAAGATCGATTAAATTTGCTCTCTACGGCCCTAGTCAAATCCAAAAGTACCAGAAGGAAGTTACAAAGCAGCACATCTTGGTTTAGTGCAAAAAAAGAACATTGTGGTAGGAAAATGGCACAAGCAATACGTTCTCTGACAGTGAAGACAAACAAGGGGAAGCCCAAGTGTGATGTTGTGAACAGGAATCTAGCATTTAATGAAAGACTAGGCTAGATGATTCTAGTGCAGTGTGTTTCATGGAACATTACTGCCATAAGATTATTCAGTACAAAGGATGGGTGGCAAGATAAATATGTTTGGGAAATGTACACATTGTGTTTATTCCTCGAGATGCATGATTCATATTAAAAGCAGTAAGTAAATTCATTTAATTTAGCTTAATCCAGGTTTTTCTAAATGCATTTGGCTGCTGCCTCTGCCACATTTTTAAAGTAATTTTTGTTTCTACCCTTTGAACACCTAGTGGGAATACTTTCCCATAGATCACTTCCTATCCTGAGATTTTTTTGTATCAAGACATCCTGAATTCTTTAAAACAGACCTGGCTTTGATGCGATGGCAGCACTGCTTGATATTTTACTGTTTCCAGGAATGAGAGTGTTACTTTAGGCCTCTGTGCTTGATATAAGGGGGCTGGTATATATGATTTGAGATCAATGTGATGGTCGGGATTGATTTTAAAGAGAGGTAATGGAAGTCATGCAGAGGGTGATGGTAAGGAAGAGCCTAAGGCTGTAATCACTGATGTGTTTGAGGGAATCTCCGCATGGGATGTGGCTAGCAAGTCCTCCTCACTTGTTAACTGTGTCTCTTTGCAAGCTCCTAAGAGGTGTTCCAATTCCCAGGAAGGTACATTATTTTCAGCGAAAGAGGACACACACCATGTCTCCAGGTGCTGAGGCAGGGGTTGTCACGATGGAGGCGGCATCATTTTATGGTTTTACTTTTAGCTAGGTCTTCTCTTTCATATTTTCATTAAAGAAAATGACAAGCAAACCCCTATTTTTCTGTAACTTTTGAAATGCAGAGTGCCACATTTAGATACAGCAAGAGATAGAAGTGGGGGGGGGGTTCTCAAAAAGAGAGAAGTAGGAGGTGGGGCTCCTTGAGTTGTTTTTGGTGCAGGAGCCATGGCCAGCATGCCACATGTGAAGGAAGAAGAGTGAGCAGCAGTTTGTAATGCACACGGGAAGCAAGGGTGCGATGCTGTAAGATGGGAGGGAAGGAGTGTCTTGAATGTCAGAACGCAACAGGATTTTTCCAGTTTGGCTGGGAGAGGGGCAGTGGGGTAAAATCTTCAGTGTGTCAGAGAAAGGTAATTCTGAACATTAGGTAGACAAGAGTAGGTTAAGGAGGGAAGCCGTGCCAGGACTATAGCAGTAGGTAATGCACCCTTTTCGCAAAGACAGAATTGGCTCTCAGGGCTAAGCTCAGAGAGACTGTCAGTGTGTTCATTTATTCAACAGTGACTCAGCTGGAGAAATACCACCTGGGGCGGCCAGATTGTGTCCCTTATTCTAGCAGGAGTGAGGGCTGCTATTGTGTGACTGTGACTAAACCGGAAGTTAGGGAGGGAGCACGCTGATTGCCCGATGGATTATGACGAATGGAGAGGGCACTCACCCTACACCACATAAGTGGGTGGGAGCGGAGAGTCTACAGCGCACCTTGTCAATGTGTTTCCTCGCAGGGTTTAATCTTTCATCATAAAGGCTACTAGGGATTTCATCACAGGCTGCTCTGGCAATTAGTTCAGAATAAACTGAGAAAACTGCAGGGACTTTGCGGAGGAGACTTCAGCCTTTGCATTTATAGCACTTTTTTTAAAGTAAAATAATGACTGTGTTTAAATTGCACAGAGATATTTATAAAAGGGATAAAATTTTAGGCTATTTTGGGAAGATGTGGTACAGGAGAAGAGAAGGGAGAAACCCACAAGCCACCCTGTGTCAGGCCTCTTTTTTTCCATTTGTAAAGTGATTGAATTTTATTTTAAGTATCCATGATTGGTATTAAATCCATTACAATGCTAGGTAGACAGCTGAAAAGAAATTAATGGAATCTTTAGACGTTGGTGAAATGTAATTCTAATGCTCACTGTGTTGAAGTAAATAACCTGGTTGTGAATAGTTTAGAACCTTCTCTAACCCTAGAGAAAAAAAGTTCCCTCTCACTCCCAGGGTTGAAAATGCCCCCTCTGAGAGTCAAATTGTGTGGTTCTATCTCTGATCTCAGGCAGAAGGAAATTGCAATATAAGGCTTGGCTCTGTTTCAGTAGGCCATGTTGCCTGATAAGGTTAATTGATTTCCATTGCTTTAATTAACAAAATTAATTTTTTATCTAATGAGGGAGATTTGGGAGTGACATGGGTAGATGGAAAGATGACAAGTGTCAGCCCCATAGTTAAAGAGTGACGTAGGCCCTGTGAGGATGGGCAACACAAAGAACCCTTGAGTCACGGAGTGATTAGGGGCGGGTGACTACACCATGAGCATGCCACTTCTCTCTCTCTGAAGACCATCCTGAGCCTTGCTGGAGAGCGCTTGGACTTTGTTACTCTCTTGTAATGATGGCTTTCAGAAATCCGTCTTGGTGGGTCACAGTGGCTCATGCCTGTAATCCCAGTGATTTGGGAGGCCCAGCTGGGAGGATTGTTTGAGGCTAGGAGGTCAAGGCCAGCCTGGGTGAAACTCCATCTCTACAAAAATTTTAAAAATGTAGGGAGATGTTCAAAGGTTGCAGTGAGCTATGATTGTGCCCCTGCACTGCAGTGTGGGTGTTAAAGCAAGACCCTGTTTCCAAAGAAAAGAAATCTATCACCTCTTCCTCATGAGTCTCCAAAATGAGTAATTCTCAGCAAAGTCTCCATGAAGGCCTGAGGTACCATGAGAGTCTGCTCCAGACCAAATTTAGCTCCAGGTTCTTGCTCCCTCTATGTCCCAAACGGCCTTCTTGGAAGCCAGCATTGTCCTGAGCCTGGGCCAGCTCAGCTGCAGGAGACTCCACCTGAGTCTTCTGTTTTTGCAAACACAGGGCAGGAGACTGGAGCTGTCCGCTGCCTGTAGACTGCCACTCTTCGCCCTCCCTCTTCACATGCTTCACTAGTCACACATATTCCACCCAACCTCCGCACGGGTCCCTCTAGAGGGATGACTTGCAGCCTGCCTTGTTTATGTGTCTGGCATCAGTAGGCGGCAGGGAGATTTGCTCCTCATCACTTTGATCAATCTTTCTGCTGTTGAAGCCTCTCAATGAGTTGAAAGTGATTTTCCCTGCTCTATGTACAGGTAGGAGCAGATCACCTTCGATTTCTAGTACAGCGACAGCGGCACTCTATCAAGTTGTTGCGTTGCATAACCATGAGTGCGGGGCGTGGTGTTTCCTGTGCTCCTGGAGTGATGGTCATGCTTGGCATTGTGATCCGTCTTAGCCCTGTTTGCTAGTGTGCTTTACGTCAAAAGCACAGCTATTTCTAGTGTGTTAGTTCTCTTCCCCCTGGGAGTCTCTGAAAGACGGAGGCCTCTAGGGATGGTTGAAAGGAGCACTGCAAAACTGCCATGATTAGTTCTGATGCCTGAGGAAGCTAATGCCTAGCCAGGAGATATCACGTGGAAGCCTCAAAGCTGTCTTCCTGCCTCCCCTAGAAACACATTTTGCTTTCTCCCTAAACAGAGTTCAGACAACTTCTGTCGAGTCCTCCTCTGTGGGACTCAAGAAAGAGTGTTGTTCCTTCAGGCTCGATGTTATTAATTCCTGGTTCCAATTCACAGGAGTAATGCTGCAAAGGCTTTTTTTTTTTTTTTTTTTTTTTTCCCAAAATGGAGTCTTGTTCTTTCGCCCAGGCTGGAGTGCAATGGC